>NC_134548.1:23169172-23488458 GCF_050624435.1 Tenrec ecaudatus
TTTTTATCTTCAAATGTTGGTATTTTCTTTTGATGTCAGTATTTGTATACTACCTATAAGACACACAAAGCTTAGAATAGTTAGTGATTCCGTTTCCATTTTCTTAGTCATTGGGCACTTCTGGTCTCTTGGAAATCCAGTTTACGTTAACAGAAACAATGGGAACTTGCTGCACTGTCCTGCTACAACGATTTTGGAGAAGTCACCTTTTTTCAACTCATTCGTTTTTCCATGGTATTTTACTCAAGAATTGTGAAATACAAAACAAGTAGCAACCTTTCAAGTGCATCAGTTTGGGCATTGTGTAACAGGACCTCTTAGTTGGTCAAGAAGAGCCCGTGGTGTCCTATTAAGGGAATTTGCTTTTGTTTCACATCAGCCTGGTTTGATCCTTGCTCTGTCAGAAACAAGCTATTTGACTTTCCTTCATTTATGGAATATCTAATTCAGTGATTTAAAACTTGAGCGTTTATAAGAATCACCTGGTGATCTTGTTAAGACACCCCATTTAAATACAGGGTCATGGAAACTACTTAGTCTGAGGAGCAAAAAGAAAACCATGAAGCACGATGAATAAACCCTAAGGAATTTGCAGGATATCATCAGGTCCGGGAATTCAGACTTTACAGTAGTCTTCCAAGGAGATCTGAGAGAGACAGGCATTTTGAAGAAATAATGGTTGAACACTTCCCAACATGATGAAAGTCGAGAATTTATCCATAGAAGGAGTACAGAGCAATCCAAGTACGAGTAATATACAAAAAGAATAGGCAAACTCTTGAAATCCCAAACAAAGCAAGAACCTGCTAGAGCAGCAAGAGAGACGTGAATGTCCCGTATGCGATGGAGCAAGATTTCCTTCTGAAACCACACGAGCAGGAAGCCTCTTTATTTAACATGCTGGGAAAAAAATAAAACACTTTCTGGCAAGAATCCTACAGCTAACAACACTGGATAACAAATCAAGGGCATTTGGAAATTCAAGCATTCTTATAAAGGACAAATTGGTGGGAATTTGTTATGACTAGGTCAACCATGCCTAGAAATACTGAAAGGAATTCTCCATAGGTATAGGAGACAATAACTTGAAGTTGCACATATTGGGATGGGGGATTTAAGGAACTTTCTTGACCAAAATTTGAGACCTAAGATCCATTTGGTCAACAAATCCAACTGACATGCCTTCTGCATTAAACATGGAAATAAAATATTCCATAACATAAGTGTAGGCTTAAATAACAGCATAAATGAGTGAGGGGTTGGGGTGACAAATATATAGAGGTGTTGGATGTTACTGAAGTTAAGTTGGTGTCCTTATAGACCAGGGTGTTATAAATGTAAAATTATAAATCTAATTCTCATGATAGCCACAAAGAAAATAAATAGGAAGTTCCCAACCTATAGTGGGGTTCAGTCCTGATGAGTGTCATGTCAATTCTGATATAAGTCAAATACGTCATTAAAAATAGTTTTCATAAGCAAGTGTGGTGAAGAAAGCTGATGGTGCCCAGCTATCAAAAGATATAGTGTCTGAGAAGGCTAGAAGGTAAACAAGTGGCCATCTAGCTCAGAAGCAACAAAGCCCACATGGAAGAAGCACACCAGCCTGTATGATCATGAGGTGTCAAAGGGATCAGGTATCAGGCTTCAAAGAACAAAAAATCATATCATTGTAAATGTGGGTGAGTACAGAATGGAGATGCAAAGTCCATCGGTAGGTAATTGGATACCCCCTTACTGAAGGGTTGTGGGGAGGAGATGAGCCAGTCAGGGTGCAGGGTAGCAATGATGAAACATATAACTTTCCTCTAGTTCTTAAATGCTTCCTCCCCTCCTTCCCCATTATCATGATCCTAATTCTACCTTACAAATCTGGCTAGTCAGGAGGATGTACACTGGTACAGATAGCAACTGGCAACACAGGGAATCCAGGAAAGACGACCCCTTCAGGACCAGTGGTGAGAGTGGCGATGCCTGGAGGTTGGAGGCAAATGTGAGGTAGAAAGGGGGAACCCACTACAAGAATCTAACCCTGGGGGATGGACAGCAGAGAAGAGGGTGGGAAGAGATGTTGGACAGTATAACATATGACAAAATTGTAATTTATGAATTATGAAGGGTTCATGAGGTAGGGTGGAGTGGGGAGGGAGGGGCAAAATGAGCAGCCGATATTAAGGGCTCAAGTAGAAGGCAACTGTTTTGAGAATGATGATGGCAACAAATGTACATATGTGCTTGACACAATGGATGCATGTATTGATTGTGATAAGAATTGTAAGAGCCCCAATAAAATGATTTTTACAAGTTTTCAATATTGCCTTTTACTATTAGTCCATTACCTTAAATACGCCACCACCTCATCCCTGTCTCATATTATCAATATCTTTATACATCTGCTCTTCCTTTGCTTTTGATGGTTGGCATTCGAATGGCAGCATCAATAAGTGCCATGTTGCCACATGTATGCAGTATCAACTACTGAGAAGATGCACAACAGCAAAATAAACAGACAGTTGTAAGTTCAAGTCATCCTAACCATGCTATGCTGTAAGTCGGTGATTATCTTAACAATTATTTTTTAAAGGGGGAAACAAAGTGCATCAGCAGATCTGGCTCAGCAGATCTGAAACGGAAAGAAATCCATAAAGCATTCAAGCCTTGAGTTGCAATTCTATAGGCAAAATATTGACTGATGCAAGAAGCTTGAAGAGATGATCAAAAGAAGACATAGGGTCATGGTACTCAAAAGAACCAGGCGACCTTCTGCCATTTCAGGAGGTAGCATATGAGCAAGAACCAATGGAGCTGATGGAAGGAGTTCAATCTGCTCTGAGTGCATTTGCTAAGAGCAGGGCTCCAGGACTTGCTGGAATACCCTTTGGAATGTTTCAGAATACAGAAGCACTGGAAGCACTCACTCTTCTATGCCAGGAAATTTGGAAGACCGCTACTTGGCCAACTGACTGGAAGAGATTCACATTTGTGCCCATTCCAAAGAAAGCTGACCCAAGCTGACTGCGCCAGCTATAGAAATATATCGTTGATTTTGCACACGAGTAGCGGTTTTCTAAAGGTCCTCCTGCACAGGTTGCAGCAGTACTTTGACAGGGAGCTGTCAGCAATTCAGGCCAGATTCAGAAGAGGACTTGGAACTCTGTTGGACGTGGACACTGTTGGGCACAGGGTCACTATGGGCCAGAATTGGCTTCAAGGTCCCTTAGCAATAACAGCAACTGGTTCTAATTCATAGTGACCTTACGTACAGAAAAACGGCACACTGCCCAGGCCTGCGCCATCCTCACAGCTGTCCTATGCTTGAGCCCATTATTGCAGCCACTGTGTCCGTCCATCTCGTCGACAGCCTTCTTTGTTTTGCTGCCCCTCTACTTTATCTAGCATGATGCCTTTCTTTAGGGACCAGTCTCTCTGGCTACCAAGGGGCACTCTGGTTGTACTTCTTCCAGATCAGATTTGTTTGTCCCTTTGGCAGTCCATGGAACCAGTAATTATTTGGATACAAATATGGGGGCACGAAGCCAATGGCAGTATAAAAGGGGAAATTTATAATAAGGGAAACAACAACAACAACAGTAGAAGCACCATTCATCGAAGGGACCCAACCGACCATGTCCCTGGACAACAACACCGACTGACTTATCATCACATCACTCAGGAAATAGTCCCCCCAAATTACTCAACTATTCTGACAAGAATTACTTATCAGAGCCTTATTTTTGAGAAATGTATGTTTTGTTTTGTTTCTCCGCCTTAGGGAGAACCTCAACATGAAGCCTGCATTTTTGGTTGGTTTAAAGGAAATTCTTATTATGGTACCATTATCTAGATACTTAAATTTCATAATTTCAGGTAATTTCTAATCGAACGTTGCTATTGTAGCAAGGGCCCTTGGAGGAATGTTATTATAAAGGTTCTGGAAGGTTTTACAACTGTCCTATCATTTCTCAATAACATTGTAACTATTGGCTTCTGTCAACCTTTAAATGCACACTCCTGTATCAGGTGTCAGAGTTAAGTATTGTTTTCTCTATTGTCTCTCAGTAAACCACATAGAAATCTTGTTCTGGTACTGTTCTTAAGTGAAAAATCCTCAATTATAAACAATAGCTAGAGAATCAGACAGAGAGATAAGCTCTCTTTGACAGATGTGTGTCATGGAGAGCATGGACCCTAATGCTGTTTTGTTACTCTGGTTTCTTAGTAACCCATATACTCCTGAATTGGATACAAGTGAAAAGCCAGGAATCAAATATGGGATTTTCTACTGTGGTCCCCTGATCCAAGAGCTAGGGAAATCTCTGTAGGTGCTTCCATAGAAAACATTTTGTGCTCATACTTGAGTTCTTTCAGTGTGTTGTCCTGTGGTGGCCTGCATATTGCTGTGCCAGTAGAACTGTCTTACTGGTATTTCCAAACCCAGCAAGGTCACTGATGGTGAACACATTTCATCTGGGCTTTCAGACTAAGAGCAGATGGGAAAGAAGGAATATCCTGTCCCCTTCTGAAGGCTTCACCACGGAAAACCCTGGGAATAGCAGGATAACATTGTGAGACATAATATCGGAAGATGAGCCCCTCACTTTGGAAGGTACACAAAATACAAGTGAGGAAGTGCTGACCCTCCTCAAAGTAGACATGATTCTAATGATATAAGTGGAATAAAGCTTCCAGGGCCTCATTTGCTGATATGACATGACTCAATGGGAGTCAGTTTGTCTGTCAGTTTGTGGTACAGTGTCTTGCGTGTTGCTTTGGTGCTTGAAGCTATGTCACCAATATTTCCAATGCCAGCAGTGTCATGCAGAGTGAACATGTTTCAGTGAAGCTTCCAGAATAGGAACAGACAACGAAGAAGGACTTGGCTTCCCACTTCTGAGGAAGGAGCCACTGAAAACCTTATGCAGAGCTGTGAAGCACTGTCAAACACTGAAAGCCCGAATAAAGGAAGCAGAACATTGTCAGAGATCATGCTGGAGGATCGGCCCCTTATGTCTGAGGACACTCAAAATGTGACTGAAGAAGAACTGATTTTTTGGGAGGGGAGTCGAACACAGTGACATGAGTCAAACAAAACCTGTAGGTGTAGAGCCTTCGGGATCATCATTTGCTGATGGGGCACAGCTTAAGGTAAAGAGAAATAGCTGCAAAAATCTTCTAATGATTGAAACTTGGAATGAATGCTCAAAGTATGAATTTAGGAAAATTGGAAGAATTCCAAAATGAGATGGAACACATGAAGATTGATATCTTAGGCATTAGTGAGCTGAAATGAACTTACACGGGCCATTTTGAGTCAGAAAATCCTATGGTTTACTATGCCAGGATTGACACAATCAAGAGGAACGGCATGGTATTCATTATCAGAAAGGATTTGCTAAATCCATCATGAAACACAGTGCTATCAGTGATTGGACTATATCCATCCTCTTTCAAGGAAATCTGATTAATACAACTATTATTCACATTTATGTACCGACAACAAAAGCTAGCAAGGAAGAAATTGAAGAATTCGATCAACATCTTCTATCTGAAATTGGTTAGACATGCAATGAAGGTGCCTTGATAATTATTGGTGATTGGAATGCAGAAGTTGGATATAAGAAGGAACAGAAGATGAGAAATCTGGAATTGGAGATACAAAGAAAGATGTAGATTACATGATAGATTTTTGCAAGACCAGTGACTTGTTCATAGCAAATACCTTTCTACGACGACACATGGAACTCCCCAGAAGGAATACACAGAAATCAAATTGGCTACATCTGTGGGAAGATATGATGGAGAAACTCAATCGCATCAGCTAAAATCAAATCTGGGGCTGACTCTGGAACAATCAATTGCGCATATGTAAGTTCAGAATAAAACTGAAGAAAATTAAAACAAATCTACAAGAATCAAAATATGACCTTGAGTCTATCCCTCCTGAATTTTGACAACGTCTCAAGAACAGAGTTGATGCTTTGAACACTAATGATAGTAGACCTGATGAGCTGTGGGAGGACATCAAGAACATCATTCGTGAAAAAGCAAAAAGTCACTTTAAAAGCCAGGAAAGAAAGAAAAAGCAGATATTAAAAGAGACGCAAATTCGCTCTTCATCGTAGAGCAGCAAAAGCCAATGGAAGAAACGAAGTCAAGGATCCAAATAGAATATTTCAAAGGGGCAGCTTAAGAAGACAAAATCAAATGTTATGATGAAATATGAATGGACCTGGAATTAGAAAAATGACTAGAGAGGAACACACTGAGCATATCTGAAACTGAAAGAACTCAAGACAAAATTCAAGCCATAAGTTGCAATTTTGAAAGATTCTATAAGCAAAATATTGAATGATGTAGGAAGCATCAAGAGAAGATGGAAAGAATACAGTCACTGTAACAAAAAGAACTAGTTGACTTTTCACCATTTCAGGAGGTGGCATATGAGCAAGAACCAATGGTGTTGAAGGAAGAAGCTCAGAGTGCACTGAATGCATTAGTCAAAAACAAGAGTCAAGGAATGCATGGAATACCCATCGACTGTTTCAGAAAGCGGAAGACACACTGGAAGTACTCACTCATCTGTGCCAGGAAATTTGGAAGACAGTTTCTTGGCCAACGAACTGTAAGAGCTTTATATTTATGCTCATTCCAAGGAAAGTTGACCCAACAGAATGATTAAACTAAAGAGTGATATCATTGGTATAGCATGCAAGTAAAATTTTGCATATGATCATCCAACAATGGCTGCAGCAGCACATGACAGGGAACTTCCAGAAGTTCAGGTTGGATTCAGAAGAGGGTGTGGAACAAGGGATAACATGACTGATGTCAGATGGATCTTGTCTCAAAGCTGTTTCCTTGACTATGTGAAGGCATTTGACTGTGTGGATCTGAACAAACTATGGAGAACTTGGGAAGTTTGGCAATTCTAGAACACTTCATTGGGCTTGCGAGGAACTTATACATGGAACATGAGGCAGTTTTACAAACAAAACAAGGGAATAGTTGGAAATCAGGAAAGGTGTAGGTCAGGATTGTATCCTCTCACCCTGCTTGTTCAATCTGTATGCAGAGCAAATCATCAGAGAAGCTGAAATATATAAAGAAGACAGTGGCATCAGAATTGGAGGAAGACTTGTTCACCACCTGTGGGTATGCGGATGGGAAAACCTTGCTTGTTGAAAGTGAGGAGGCCAGCACTTCACAACCACCAGCCAGCTCTGCAGAGGAAGATTGAGACTTTTTCCTCCTGTGAAGATTTGCAGACTCGGAGACCCACAGGGTTTTACCTTGGTCTATCTATAGGGTCAGCATTGACTTGATGGCAGTTGTAGTTATGCCCTAGGGGGGTGATTGATAATGTTTTCTAACATACAATGACAATGTTGTCTCTAAGAAGGACCAGAGACATATATAAACTATAGATGCATGGACAGATTTGTGGTATGCACCTAGTACTAGCCCCAGCCTAAGAATAATCAGTTCTTGTGATATGGCCCCACTTGATGTGAGGCCTCATGAAGAGAGCACTGCAGATAAGGGTGCTATAGCAAAGCTTGGTGGAAAAACTAGACAGTGCCCAGGTGTCAGAAAAAAGGGGCTTGGAGTCTTAAAGGCTTGTTTTCAAAATAAGCAGCCAACTAAGTGTAGCATCAACTAAGTCCACCTGGAAGGAGCACACCAGCCTGTGTGATCCAAAGGGTGTAAAGGATATAATCCAACTCTAAAGGAGGGGATGGCACCAGCAGTTACATTGTGAACCCCCAGTTTGCAGATGCTAGAGATGACAGTGGGAGCCCCAAACTCCTGTGCGGGGTCCTCCCATGGATTAAACCTCCCATGGATTCCCTCCCATCTTAGCTGAGGCTTGTGAATCACATTGCTATCATACAGAGAACCTTGTAAAGTTGATTGTGCAGACAGTTATGTCAAAATGTAATATCTTTTTTGGTCTTCCTTTGATCAATTTTAAAGCTGTTTCATTATTTATTTATTTTGTGAAGGGGAAATACACATGGATTAGACCCTGGTGACTCCCTTCTGACCATGGACCAGGGATGGGAATAGCCTTGCTAATGTGCAGAGTGCATTGGAAAGTTCATTATCACAGATACAGTTAGGTTAAAATTTAGCATCCTATCATTTTATCTCTCATCATCCATTTACATTTTTCTAATTTTAAATGCTTTCTGCTTTCTTTGCTAATGAGGTTTTTACTTTGTTATACTTTTTAAAATTTAATGTTTTTCTATGTATGAGATCCAGGATATATAAATCTATAGAGATAGTAAATGGATTAATGGTTCTTTGGGGGTATGCTAGGGGTTGTTGGGGGAAATAGTGATGTTGGGGCAGCTAATAGTGGTGAGTACACAAATGGAAAAATGTTCTAAAACTGATTGTGGTGATGATTGTATAATTCTTCTTGAGGTGATTCAACTTTTGAATCGTTTGACATGTGAATTATATACACACTAAACTGTTAGGAAAAAAGTGGATGTCAGAAGAGACTCTCAAACTTGTTCTTGAACATAAAGTATAGAAAGAAATAAATAATGAAGTCAAAGAGCTTAACAGAAAATCAAAAAGAGCATCTCTAAAAGACAAAGTATTATAATGAAATGTGCCACAACCTGTTGTTAGAATGACATGTTCAGCCTATCTGAAAGTTAAAGAAATGAAGAAAACCAAAACAATGAGTTGGAATGTTCCAAAATTCTATGGGCAAAATATCAAAAGATTCAGGAAGTATCAAAAGAAAAGGGAAGGGATACACAGTCATTGTAACAAAATTACATGGTCACCTTTCAAACATTTTAAGGGGCAGAATATGATCTGGAACCAATTATATTGAAGGAAGAAGTCCAAAATGCACTCAGGGCATTAGCCAACAAGCCAGCCTCCAAGAATTAATGGAATACTAATGGAATGCTAATGGCAATGTTTTCACAAGTCAATACAGTACTGAAAAAATTCATTAGTGTGTGTCATAAATTTTGGAAAACCACCTGGCCAACCAACTGGATGAGATCCATATATGTGTCCATCTGAAAGACTGCAGACATTACCAAACAATACCATTAATATCACCTCCAAGTAAAATTTTGTTGAAGATATTTTCAAAATAGTCGCAGTGTTACATTGACAGGGAGTGGCCCCAAATTCAAATTCAATTCAGAAGGAGGCATGGCAATGTCACATGGATCTTGACTTTAAGCACAAACATCAGAAAAAATGTTTACTTATATTTTATTGACTCTGCTGTGGATCTTAACAATATGTGTGTAACATTGCAACGAATGAGGACTTCAGAACACAGAACCCATAAATAGACCAAAAGGCAACCATTCATACAGAACAAGGGAATAATACTGCATGACTTAAAATTAGGAAAGGTGAATGTCAGGGTTGTATCCTTTCACCTTACTCATTCAATCTGTATGCAGAGGTAATAATCTAAGTGGTTGGAATATATGCAGAAGAAGAATTTAGCCCCAGGTTGGCGACAGCTTGTTAAAAACCTGCAATATGCAGATGTCACAATCTTGCTTATTGTAAACCAAGGATTCCTGAAGCCCTTGCTGATGAAAATCAAAGATTGCACTCTTCAGTATTGAATGCATCTCAGTGTAAAAAGAAAAAAAAATCTTCACAACCGGAGTAACAGAAAATATCACGAGAGACAGACATAAGATTGAAGTTGTCAACGATTTCATTTCACTTGGATTTACAGTCAGTGCTCACGGGAGCAGCAGTCAAGCAAGCAAGCGGTGTATGGCACTGGGCAACTCTGCTGTGCAAAGGCTCCATGAGCGTTTTGAAGAGCAACGAAGGCACGTCAGGGACTAAGGTGCACTTGACCTAAGACATAGTATTTTCAATTGTCTCATATGTATGTGAAAGCTGGACAGTGATTAAGGGAGCCTGGAGAAGAATTGTTGCCTTTGAAGTAGGGTGCTGGGGAAGAATAATGAAAGTACCATGGGGTCTCAGAATAAGAACACATCCGTTTTGAAAGAAATCTAACCAGAATGTTCCTTAGTAGCAAGGATGGTGAGACGTTTTCTGATGTACTGGAAATGGAGAGACCAGTCCCTGGAAAATAACATTATGCTTGGTAAAGTAGTGGGCCATTCAAAACGAGGGAGGACTTTCTATAAATATATACAACCCTTGGGGGAAGTGAGCTAGTGCTACCTCAGACGACTAAGGGTAGAAATTCCATCCGATCAAGCAATAGCTCTGCTGGGTATTTACACTACGGAAGTAAGAGCCATAACATGAACAGAGATATGCTCTCCCATACTCATCTCAGCACTGTACACAATAGGAAGGTGTTGGAAACAGCCCAAATACCTATCAGTAGAAGAATGGACAAAGGAGCCTTGACACACACACCCACACGCACGCGCGCGCGTATGCACACACTATGGAATGATATGCATCACTAAAATAATAATGATACAATCATGAAGCAACATGTGGCATGGATGGACCTGTGCTGAGTGAAGTGAGTCAATCACAAGAGGGTAAATATTGTATGAGACCACTGCTATAAGGATTAAAACAAGAGAGAAAGTCCTGCATACAAAAAGGACTAGACTTTGGATGTTACCAACTGGGTGGGGTTAAGGAAGAGCAGATGAAGCAACAGACTAAAGGTGTGATGGTTGTTGATTTGGGTGAGAGGGAGGATGGAGGTGTACAATAGGGGAGGGAGAAATTAGGAGGAGGGGACAGGCATAGAATACTGGGTGAGGGAGTTGAGTGCTTTGTACTGCTGAATATAGAGTTGGTGGTCTGCAACTCTAGGCTCAAGCATAACCAGTGTGGGGATGGGATAGGACTGGGCAGTGTTTTGTTTCGTTGGATGTAGGATTGCTGTCAGTCTCCTCTGACTGGACTGCACCTAACCATAACAACAACAGCACGTGTGGGCCAAATGGATAGCAAATAAAGTAGGCCAAATAAGGTTTGACGCCTTTGAATTATGTTGATAGAGAATACTGATTTTTCTACCTAAAGTCAGAAGAACACATAAATTTGATTTGGGAGAATTAAAGCCAGGATATGTCTTAGAAAGGAAAATGGAAAAACTTTGCAGTATGTTGGCATGTTTTCAGGGGGGACTAGTTCCTGGAGAAAGATATCAGGCTTGGTAAAGTAGGGGGTCCGTGATGAAGAAGGCCCTTAACAAGTTGTCTTTTCACAGTTGCTGACACATAAGGAGCGAGTGAGAGGCAGGGCAGGACCAGGCAGGTTTGTCTGGTTGTGCATGGGGCTGCCACAATTCAGAACCAATTGGAGGCCAACTAACAATAGGAAGAAGGATAAAGCATTTCATGAATTAGTGTTTTCAAGTCAGTGTTCAGCATCACAGAAACATATATCTACTCATCAGCATCCTGTCCCGAAAGCCTCAGGGTAAAGACCTACAGAGACATTTGGACAGCCTGCATTATATCAAATACCCTTACCCGAGTCATGCCACTATTGCTAGGGCCGTTATCACAGCAAGGCAGTTGAGAGTAAGGAGCTCTGTTTTTGATGTCTGATCTCTGGCATGAGACTGGTGTATCCAGAGACAGCACACTAGAACCATAATAAGCGGGCCTCAATGAATCTGCCTGCTTGACAATGACAAATTAAGGTCTTGTCAACTTTGGCAGAATGATAGACTTTGAAGCAATAGTAGCTTGAAAGCATCGGTTCTCGGGGTTGGGATGCGGAGCTTTGTTTTCTGTCGGAGCTGGGCTTGTCCCACACAGAAGCGACAATCTTGTAATAAGAACTCAAATTTTGTGCTCTACTTTTGGAATGCTGTCCCAATGCTATTCTGCCCACACCATTCACCTCCCCTACACCCCCATGGCCACAGAAAGGTTTGGGACATTTGTTTTAAGGCCTACTGTTTTTATTATATCACAACCATGAACTTTCATTGACTAATCAATGATGTGATCAAAATGCAGGCAAGATGGAATTCATAGAGGCATTGATGTTTTATGTGTGGTAAAATGGGAAAGGAAAAGCTACTGGCTGCAAGGTATATGTATCAAATTTTACATTGTGCTTTATTATATTTTTTATACGTGGAAATGGAATTGAAGATGACTTGGTGATGTCTAGGGAGAGAGACAAGGCTTTCTACTCCCATAAAAAGTTACAGGCTCAGAAACCCCTGGCCTTGTTCTACTCTGCCCTGTAGGGTTGCTATGAATCGGAATTGACTTGATGGCCATGAATTTGTTTTTTTTTTTGAGTTATGTCTAATATTGGTATGAGGGTCAATATCATACCAAAATCCATTCATGGGTCTTGGTAATTTGTGTATTCTGTTCATTCATGTGATTCTTCAAGGATGAATTAGGTGTAATCTCGAATTGCTGGAATCAAAGGTCTGACAAAGATATTAAGAGAAAGGGAAAAGGCATGATTGAAATTAGGGGATCCTGGAAAATTCTTATATATATATATATATATATTTTTTTTTTTCTATTTATCAGTCTTCTATCTTCCTTCAAATAGTATTGATTCTTAATCTGCTTCACAAGGACACCAAGTGTTTCATAATAGAACTTCTTAGATTTCTAAAATTTAAAATCATATGTAATTGGAAAGGAATCAATATCCATGACCTAAGAGGTATTATTTTAATTGTATAAGAATTCTGATTAATTTTGCTAGGTTTTCCTGTTTTGGTGTGTGTGTGTGTGTGTGTGTGTGTGTGTGTGTGTGTGTGTATGTGAGTGGTTGTTCAGTCATCATCTTCCTCTTACATTGGCCAGGAGCCCATCTCTACCATGTGATTAAAATCATACTGTTTATATCCTCTTTTCTGTAAGGAGGGCCCTGGTAGTGTAACGGTCATGCACTGAGCTGCCCACTGCAAGGGCAGCAGTTTGAAACTACCAGCTATTTAGAGCGAGAAAGAAGGCACCTAACAAGAACAGCAACAAGAGCAAAAAGTGACAGTCTTGGAAACGCACAGAACAGGGGTAGTTCTACCCTGTCCTATAGGGTCATTATGAGTTGGAATCGACTTGGTGGCAGTGAATTTTGAGAAACTTTCCATCTGAAGCATTTCTTAATAATTCTGGCTTAAAAATGACCATTTAGTCCTGTAAATTACTGCATGACTTAGAACCATACCTCCACTTTCACATCTTCTATATTCCTTGCACATGCATCCATCTGAATAATTCAATTGGAGTGTATGTACTTTGAACAAAGCAACAAAGCCTCCCATTTCCTTTGTAGTTTTCATTTTGAACATACCTCACACAAGTATACCTTATGTGATTTGATCTGACAGTAGATAGCTAAGTGAATTCTTCTCATTCTGTGGTGTTGAGTGGAAATCGTAGTGTGAAGATCCAGAGCAATAGATAGTTCCATTTATAAAGAAAGGCAGAATCCTTGATAACTAAAAGAATATCTAATCCTTAAGGTTAATAGTGTCTTGAGAACTCAACCAATTTTACCTCAAAATGGAGGTTCTTTCATCAGATTAATTCTCTTCCACTTTATGAAAAAGTTCATCACCTAGTATATATTAAGTGCCATCAACCTGATGGATACATGTGCATAATTTTATGGAAATTGTAGTGATATGGAGATAGAGACATATTTGGTTTACCTCCAGCCTCCTAGAATTATTATCACAATTCTACATATTTATAGAAGACACTGAAATGCTGGTTTACACGGCAAAGTGAAGAAGCTTTCTAGCTTTAAAAAAAGTAAGAGAAAAATAGAAACTTACTTTCTAAGGCATAATAATGGCATTAAATTACACATATTTTATTTTTTCTAATGAGCAATAGTGGTGTGGGTTTGTCACTTCAGATGCTCTGGTTGTGATAGCCTTCATTTATATATACTGATATCATACTGAGCATGCTTCTTTAGCCCTTCAATGCCAACTTCTATACTTTCTTTATAATATATACCATTAAAGTATTTCCTCAAGAGAGTTGTGAGCATTGCATTATGTAAATAGTGCAGTGTAACACTACCCCAGAACGCAATGGCTTAAAACAAAAATAATTTCTTTCTTGAGTCTATGGGTCTGTAGCTCAGGTGAGGGGTGGCTGATCTGGGCTGGCATCAGCTGAATGCTTCTTTTATTCTCTGCAAGGCTTACTTATATCTCTGTCTGACTGAGCCTTACCAAGTTCAAGTTGGGTTTGGCTAAAGTTGACTCCAGTTGATCTGTAATCTTTTCCCACGGACCAGTGAACCAGTTAGTAATGTCATTTTCTTGGTAGTGTTGAAGTTCATGAGACTGTCTACCTCACAAATGCTTCCAGAGTTTTGCTTGTGTCAGGTGTGCTAATAATCCTAATATCTAAGCAAGTTATATGGCCAAAGCAAGACTCAAGTGGCTAGGAAATGCTCTCTCCACTTTTAATGGGAGGAACTGTGAAGTCACAATACAAAGGATGTAGATGTAGGGAGGGGAGAAACATTGAGGCCATTCCAATAGTCTACTAGAGTTGCTTCTGTTTGGGCTCTATCTAAACATCTTACTCACTCTGATCTGTAAACTCTACGTACATTACCTATGACTCAACAGTCAGCATAAAGTGCCAGACTGGTTTAGATCCCTGTACCCTCATCCCAAAACATGTCAGTTGATGCTGGGAATTGGGTTGCTAGTTTGGTTTCTCATTTAGCTGTAACCACAGTGCCTAGATCTCATCCCTCTGATCCTATCAGGGCAGATCTTCTTGGCCCTTTCAATTATTAATGCTGAGTAGGCAGGATAGAGTTGAAGTCAGAGTTTGGGTAGTCATGTTCTTATATTCTGGCCTCTCTTGAGACTTCAGCTCACAGGCTGACATCCAGTCCTATTAGTTACTTATCTATGGGCTGGCTGCCTCAGGATGAATGGACAATGGAGTGCTCACATCTCTGCTAAGAGCCTTTCTTTTTGAGTTGTCTCAAAATAGCCTTCATCCAGCGTATCTAAGATAGGTGTGGTTTGGCCACCACTTCTCTCTGTTTTATTTCACGTCAAGACAAAACCTGTGCTGATTTCTTCCTGGACTCTGTTCTTGAATCTATTGGTCCCTAATCCTAACTCTAAGTCCCAGCCAAAGAAGTGACCTGTGGTCCATAGTAAACAGCACGTAACCTGTATTTAATGTTACCTGTTCAGCCTTTGGGAATCTGTGATGGTGCAGTGCAAGACTAGCAGTTGGAAACTACCAGCCTCTCCCCAGGGGAACAATGGGGTGTTCTACTCCTGTGAACACTTTGCCATCTTGAAAACCCACAGGGGCAGTTGTACCCTGTTCTATTGTTCTACCCTGTAATCTATCTACCCTGTCAGAACTGACTCAATGGCACTGAGATTCTTTTTCTTTTCAGTTTGGTTCAACCTTACACCATTTCTGTTGCAATTGCTAGATACTCAAGAAAATCAAGTCTGTCAATACTAATTGTCCTCATTTAAGAAATGAGGACACACACTCTAAAGTGTGCATGTGGCTATTATATTCCACTGTGTGTCACTATTGTGTCTGTGAACTATCATTTGAAGAAGGGAAGCACAGTTGGAATTAGATTCTGAGTTTGTGACCCTCATTTCTACCTCTGCCCGGTGAGAGTGTTGATGTATTTAAGTAGCCTTAGGAAGTGAACACTGAGAAAGGCTCTTGAGAAAGAAAGAAGATTCTTTTCCAGGAGCCTTATCATCTTATTAATTCAGACAAGACTGTGCTGGAATTGAAGCAACTGTTTCCTTGCCACTTCACACCAGATCTGTCCCCTGTTACTGACCTCCCACACGCTGTATTTTAGTCCTTGAGCACAATCCCTCTCAACTTGTTCTATTACTGCTGCCTTTCAGTGTCTGGAGTTCTCAAAGCAGGGGTCAAAATCTCCACAGATGAGAACTCCTATAGTGATATTCTGCTCCCCCTTTCTGGCCTTTGTCTAAGTTGGAGACTCCAGGAGGTCTTCTAAAGACTTTGTTGAATGCAGTGAATTACTATAACAGCCTGAAGGCAGAAGACCAAGGAGTATATGGTAGGAAAGAGGAGTGCTCATTTTAGTTATTTCTTTAAATTTTCATTCTAATTCTTTCTTTTGATAGAATATTATTTTATCACGCTGTCCCTTTCAAAGTTTCCCACAATATATCTGTCTTTCTCTTCTTTCTCCCTCTGACAAGTCTTTGGCCACCAAATCTACTTTTCAATCTCTGCACAGCTAACATCATGAAAGAAGTGCTGACAGAATGATGTGTGTGTAGTCTCTCTTGACAATCATTTTCCTTCAAGGAAAGATATTTGATGAACCAGTACTGACTTTCAGTCAGTTAAGTGGTATCATGAATTTGGAAGTTTTACTCTAGCCTCCTCTAACTGGTCCCTCGCTCATGAAGCAATGAGTCAGTGGGACTCAGGGGACATGTCCATTCAGAACATGTACTGCCTTGTTTTTTTCATGCTTAAGCCACCCAAGACCGCAGAGTGCCTTTGCAAAGAACTCCAAGCCTGCCTTCAAGACCTGTGTGGGCACAGTTTCGCACTGCATATTTTCCTTTCAAGAGTCGATGATGACACCAAGTGTATATTTCCACCACAGGTTCAAGGGTTACCCCCAAGGGGGTGTGTGGGTTGACCTCACGTGTGCATCGTGTGTGTGTGTGTGTGTGTGTGCACGCATGCAAATCTGCAACATCAAGTGGAGAGAAATCAGGAGACAGGCCATGGATTTATCGTAGTTTCTCTCAGAACATACATCATCAAAGCCTCCCAGGATTCGATATCAAAGTTATTATTCCAAAGGTATCTTTGTTGTTGTTAGGTGCTGTGGAGTGGGTTTGGACTCCTAGTGATGCTCTGTGCAACAGAACCAAACCCCACCTGGTCTTGTAGCATCCCACCGATTGTTCTTCTAGTGACCAAATTTTACATAACACATTGCTAGCTCGATTTTAACCTTGTGAAGATTTAGACATAGGATATGTAGCCCTGCGGGTGTATTCTTGCCTCGATCCTGCAATGTTAAGAAGGACCTGTCGGCATTGATTAAAAAACAAAAACAAAAACAAGAATCTCTTTTTTTGCCTTGTTATCTGTCTGTATTCTTATTCTTATAAGTGGTGGTCACGAACGTTGCTTCTTGAAAGTGATGAAAGTACACTGTCAGCCTGTGCAGTGGTTCTCAACCTTCCTGATGCCGCGACCCTTTCATACAGTTCCTCATGTGGTGGTGACGCCCCCCTCCCCCCAACTATAACATTCTTTTTGTGGCTACTTCATCACTGTCATTTTGCTACTTTGATGAATTGTGCGACACCTGTGAAAGAGTCGTTCCACCCCAAAGGGGTCGTGACCCACAGGCTGAGAACCGCTGCTGCAGTAAGCTGTGTCGATGCCCCAGGTGTCTGTAAAGCCTCGCTTCAGAACACCTGTGAAAATAATGAACCCGCCATGGCTTCCAGTGGCAATGTGATCGCTTATGAAAAGAGGCCAGGAACAATAAGTGATTTCTTTGATTATGAAACTATTTGAGGGTGGTTGACTTAACTGGTTTGCTTGGGCAGATTAAAGAGTCAGTTGGTTGTTGTTGTTTTTCTAAATTTGTTTTTGTGTCTCTTTTTGGTCGATATATCTCACATCATTTACCAATTCAACATTTTTTGGTCATAAAAATATATTTATAACTTGCCCAGTCAACACTTGTTTTTTCATGTACAGTTAACTGACACCAACTTCATGAGTCATGTTAGGCAATAAGCGCCAGTTCTCTGTGGCTAACTTTTCCATCCCCCCTAAACAGATATCTGTTGTTTCCTCAAGATCTCTGTGCCTATTCTAAAACTCCCATATACGTTTCATCATACAGTATTTGTCCTAGGGTGACTGCCTTGATTTCCTCAGCATAACATCCATGTTGTAGCATGTTGTCCAGACTTCGTTGGAAAGAGTGGGTTTTTAGCAGTATGTCAAAGGCAGTGTATCGTTACATTTGAATAGATGCAAGAGACAATCGCTTGCATACATAGAATAAAGGAGCAAGCCAGCCAGCAAGCACGAAGCGCTGTGTAGTGGAGATGACTGAGGCCCACCGCTGTCTACTCACCTTGAGTGGCAAATGCTGTGAAGGAGCTCAAGTTCTAGCATCAGGTCTAGCTACTCACGAGCAGTGATCTTGCTGACCTTCCATTTCAGGCATTGTTATAAAGTTAGTCTCATTCAATTGGATTTTTATTATTATTTTGTCCCTGTCCTCGACTTTCAGAGAGAGGAAGTTCCCCCTCCCCCCCACCCTCCTTCCAGCACATCCATTTCCCCCTGGCACATTTTGTTCTTGGGAAATGTCTGATGGCATTATCTCTGGTTTGTTTTCACCCTAACGTGGAAAGCCTTGGGGTTGATCCATCTTCTTTGTCTTGTCAAACACATCACTCCTCCTGACATTTGCAGAAAGCTTCAAAGGTGTGTCCTCTATAAGCAATATTAAATTGTATTTGCTCTCATGATCTTCAATAACGTTTCAGGATGATGCAAAATTTGTTAGAATATCTGACTTTGGCATTCGATGACTGTGTGATGCTTTACCAACAACCTTGACTTCTTGTTCTGTTCTGTTCAATGGAGAAAGACAAGCACACTGAAAATGATATCACTTTATTTCTTTAGAAATAACATGAATGTGCAACATTTGGGGGGTTGGCTTTGATTTCTGCATATCTCTGGGCTTTGATCAGCCTATGTACAAAGTGGCTTAGACATTCTCTTGACATCACCATCCTCCACAGCATGGGCTTCCTCATGAAATAATATTCAAATTAGAACAGCATCCTACAGAAATTCTGGTTTGTTGTGACCCTATAGGACAGAGTAGAGCTACCACCACTGTGGACTTATGAGACTATAAATCTTTATGGGAGCAGAGAGCTTCATGTTTCTGTCTCAGAGCAGTTGGCGGGGGGGGGGGGGGCGTTGAACTGTTGGCCTCATAGTTAGCAACCCAATGCATAATCTTCTAAACCACCAGGGCTCCTTTCAGCAGATTAGAAATAAATGAGAAATCAACCTTTATTGTTTTATGCCACCGTGATTGTTCTAATGAATTTTGGGGAAGCTGGGGGTGTGTCTCCATCAATTCCCAATCTTTATTGTTTGAATTCCTGGCACTTCTGTGCTCCCCAAGCTCAGTCACTGGATAAGTCTTCAAGTAGAGAAACAGAAGAACTTGGGTGGTTTAATTGAGAAGATTTTGATGTACACATGATTTGGCTATCACAGCTCTGAGTCAACTCAGAGGTAGACCAGAAGAACATGGGTAGCACTTTATCAGCTCCTGCTACCGGCCATCAGTCATCTATGTACACCTGCTAGTTATGAGCAATTACAGATATAATACATTGTTTCTTCTGGGGCACTTGTTGTCACCAGCAGAATTAAAATGAGTACCATTGGCTTCCAGCATTGTAAGAGTTCTCAAAAGCCCTTAGAGACTGCAGGTCTGTCTGACAATTTAATTAAGAAGACCTTGATCCAGAACCACGTAGCTAAACTCTACCTAGATTCCTAATCCACAGACAAGGTTAGAAGTAAGCTTACTATTTTAGGTCCCTAAGATGTGAAATACATTTGTACATAGCAATAGAGGATTTTAACTGGGTTTGGTACTGTAACATAATCTCAAATGTGAGTGTAGCTTTGGGGCCTGGCAGTGGGTGAAAGCTGGTTGGACTTTGTGACAGGTGTTGGTGAAGTTCCTATGAGTAAACTATGTGGGAAACAGATCCTCCATCCCCAGTCAAGTCTTCAGATTATTGCAACACTAGCAGAGAGCCTATACCTATGTAAGAGACCTTGAGCTACAGTCACCAAGCTACACAGCTCTGAGTCACAGAAATGATGTGCAAGCATACATATTTGTTGCTGTTTACATTGTTGCTAAAGGATAGGGCAACTGGTTATGCAGCAGTAGGAAGAAATATTTAAAAAATCTAAACTGATATTTACAAGTCATAGACCTCATGGTAATTCTCCAATTGCTAGAATTACTGCCACTAAGCTTGTATCTTTTGTTGTCAAAAATATTTGTTGTATTTTTATTTATGAAGTGTATACTTTTATAAATCTTGCACATAAGGTTTATAGTCCCTTTGATTAAAAAGTATTTGTGTTAGGCTGGGTTGACTAGAGAAGCAAATCCAGGAACACTCAGATATGTATAAGAGCTTTATATCAAGAAGTAATTATATATCAAGCAAACATCCAGTCCAGTCCAGCTTAAGTCCATTAGTCCAATATTACTACATAAATTTGCTACTAGTCCATAAATCCCTCTTCAGACACATGCAGCTACACACAAGGATGCAGATTGCAGGAAGATCAAAGGCTGGTGGGTGCAAAGTCGTGTGGATCCAATGGCAGTGGATGCATCTTCAGGGCTCTGGCTGCCATCAATGTGACTTGAAGTGGCTCCTCAACAGGAAGGTGAAGCAGAGAGAGAGAGAGAGTATGGCCTGCCTCCAGTGACAAAGAGAGGCAGAGGTCGGTTTACTCGGAAAGCCATTTATTTCAGTCACCCTGCAATCAAGCTGCAAAACTCTACCTGCGGGAACCATGTTGGCACAGAAAACCTATTTATCACTGTATTCAAGCTCATTTACCTTACCTTAGCAAAATATATTGTTGGAAATAAATACAGCAAAACATATACACAAATATATATTTATCCCTCATCTAAAAAAAAGGTAGAAAGGATTTTAAGCACAATGTGGTAGAGTGAAATTTCTTAATATGGCTCTCCTGTCCAAGCCACATGATGGGCAGAGGCTATGCAAACAGGGTGTGTGAAACACTAATAGAGGGGATTGGTCAGTTTTCATCACCACTCCCCTTGGCTAGAAGGATGAGTCATCTTTGAAGAGAGAAGAGAAACCAGGGAGGTAATTGATCCACTCGTGTGTTATACATTCTTTTATTTTTTCTTAAACAGAACAGTTATGAGTTCTTTCCATTTTGGACCCAAATGACATGTCATACATGTTGCATATGATAGGGATACTGATGATGTCATGCACATTGTGAGTAAGTAAATGGGTAGAGGAAGGGGCTACAACTGAAGACCTGCATCTTGACTTTCTCCTAGTGGCTTATAAACTTGGTTAAATGAACATGAATAGCAGGCTGAATAACAATGACAGGCTCGAAGTTGTTTTCATCCACACAGGAGAATTTAAAGGAACGCTGGCTCCTTTTAGCTCAAAAGCAAAGGAACAAGGTCCGCTTAAGGCATAGCCAGTGAGTCTCTGACCTGTCACGCCAGCAAGTCACTCTGATCTAAGTAGGATTCAACTTCTGACCTGTGAAAAGAAGGTCTCGGGGTTTCTGATGAAAGTTATTTTCAGTGGCATTTGCTTTAGCAACTTCCCAAAGAGACAACTGGAAGAAAAATATATAAGGAATCCCACCAATATAAGAGTAAACAAAATATGGGGATGAAGGGTAATCTAACATGGTTAGTCCAGGATACCCCAGGCCACAGGTGCACCCATGTTGATCAACTAGCAATGTAGCACGGTTTGAGGATGACCTCTGTATTATTCTTCCTTACATGCACACACTTACAACAGACTAACAAACAAACAAAAATCCAAAGAAACCTGCTGCTATTTATTTTTAAAATATTTAGTTAACTTTATTATGTATGTATTTTGGTTTTAAAAGGAAAACGTTTAGTGCAATTGCAGTTTACCTCATGAAATCAAATCAGTCAGACTGTCCTGTTAAACGCCCATAAATGTGTGTTGGGGGCATTGTGAGGTTTTTTTTCCCCCCTTCTCCCTTCCCTGCCTCCATCATTTCCTCTCCCCAACTTACCAGGGTTGCTGGATTCCTTTGGTGTGAAAACCACTTACTTTTTCTTTGTTTTCCCGTGGAACAATAATGCAATTCAATATTTATCTTCATAAAATTGACTGACTTTGCTAAGCATAATGTCCTTTAGCTTTGTCCAAGTTTGTGGCATTTGATAGACTCATTTTTAAACGATGCATGCTGTTGCATTGTATGAGTGTACCAGAGTTTGTGTATCCATTCCTCTAGAGTCAGAGCTTTAGGCTGTCTCAATCTTCTTGCTATGATGGAAATTGCTGCAGTAAACATAGTGTTCATATGTCTGTTCTTTGTTGTGTTCTTTAATCTTTATGGCACATACCTAGTGAAGGGGTTTCAGAATCTTAAGGTAATTGTATCTGCATTCGTTGAAGGCAGCACCATATTTATTTCCACAGTGGTTATAGAATTCTTCCGTCCGACCAGCAATGGATGAGTATTCCAAATCTTTCCACATCCTCTTCAGCATTTATTAATTTCTGTGTTTTGGAATTTTGCTACGAGTGCCAATGTGAGGTAGCATATCATTGTGGTTTTCATTTGTATTTTTCTTGTTGCTAATGAACGCAAGCACTTCTTTATGGTTGTTAGCCACACCTTGACGTCTTTGGTAAATTGTCTATTCATGTCTTGTGCCCATTTTTTATTGCGTTATTTGAAATTTTCATATTAAGGTCTTGTTTTCTATAGGTTTTGAAAGTGGGCCCTTTCCTCCTCATGTATATTTACTAAATATTTTTCTCTAATTTGTGTGTTCTCTTTTAGATGAAGTCTTTTGTTGTGCATAAATGTCTTATTTTTAGAGGGTCCCAGTCCTTTATTTTGTCTTCTCTAGTGTGGATATTTTTCTTTATGCTTGGTAGCGTATTTATGCCTTGTACTAGAGCCCTTAAATTTGTCCCTTTTTGGTTGTTGATGTTCTCTATGGTTCTGCCATTTACATTTAGGTCTTCGATCCATCTTGAATTCATTTTTTATATGGTATGTGGTAGGAGTCTTTTTTCTTTTAGTAAGTGTAGGGTTGCTATGTTTCAGCTTCTGTTTAAAACAGCAGATTGAAAATGAATTTATTTCGTTGTTATTGTCGGGTGCCAGCAAGTCAATTCCAACTCATGACAGAGTAGAACTTCCCCAGAGAGTTCTTGGTGATCATGTTCTAGGAGCGGAGCACCGGGCCTTTCCCTAAAGGAATGGGCTTAATCACTGTGCTACCAAGGATTCTGCATTGAAGGGAGAGCTTTTGAAATGTCATGGGATAATGCCATTATCTTTTCATTCCATTTTGCCATGAATATTTTAAACATCACCCCTCTCCAGCCTCCAGTATTTTATTCTCCCCATTTTCCATGAAAGTAGAGCGATTTTGAAAAATAACAAGACAAAACACAAGCATAAAGAGAACAGAAGTTGAATAGAAGAAAAGGTTGGCGGTGGTAAACGGTGGGATTGGTAACCGTTGGTCTGCGAGAGTGAAGTCTTTCTGTGGCAGATGGGGAGATTGGGAAGAAAACAGATTTCCACCTTCAGGTCCTCATAGGTGTCAGCGATTGGTGAGGGCACTGAAAATGCTTGGTGACGGTCAATGGGCAATGGGCAGATTGGATGCAATTCTGTTTGAGAAATAGTTAGAGCCCCCTATCTGCCCTAAGACTACTCTGGAGTGTTATTCTTAGAAGACATCAAACAGAAACCAAACAACAACAAAAATCTAACCCCATCTTATGACTGTCCAGCTGATTCCATTTCCAAGTGACCCATGCGACACATTGGGTTTTTGTGGCTGTCATCTTTACAGTGCTGATCGGGTCACCACACCTTTAGGTTAGTCAAGAAGTAGAGGGAAAAGAGGCCCTGGTGTTGGAGTGGATTCTGAGTTAGGCTAACCCCAAGGGCAGCAGTTTTAACTCACCAGCTGAAAAGATGAGGCTTTCTGCTCCCCTACAGAAGTACAGGCTTGGAAACCCCAAAGGGCCAGTTCTACTCTCCCTTCTTGGTCCGAATTGACCTGACAGTGGTGAGTTTTGAGTCTCAGTGCTGTTTGCACTGCCCTCCAGGTGATAAGGAGAGCCCCCAGGTAGTTTTTTTTTTTTTAAGCAGAGGGGTGGATTGAATTTTCCAAGCCATCATCTAGAAATGAAAACATGTCGTCTGCTTTCAATAATAAATACACAGTTGTGGAAGGTGCTTATCTCTACAGTGTGTGAAATACAAGGAGATAAGAGGATGACTGCTTTTTATAATATGACTTACTTTAATAACTATAATGGATATGTAATCAATTTCAATAAATATAAGTATACCATATATACTCGAGTATATGCTGTGTTTTTCAGCACATTTTAATGCAGTTTTGGTGGTAAAATTAGGTGCCTCAGTGGATACGTGGATCAGCTGAGACAGTAGGCCTCATTTACTTGGAAGTAAAGACCTTTTCTGACACCAAACTAGCCGATGCAGCCTATTCATGCCTGTGTCACCATCTATTCAAAGAGGTGCTCTTTCAAAGACTTATCCAATAACCTGCCCACCCCCCCCACCCAATCCAATTGAGTTTCCCATAAATGTGTGTTGTAAATCCTTACTTTTTGTCCTGTACTTACAGAGTCCTGGTGGCATAGTGGTGGTTATGCACTGAACTAACCACAAAGTAAGCAGTTCGAACTCACCAGTTGCTCTGTGGGGTAAACATGAGGCTGTCTTCTTCCACAAAGATCCAAAAAGGGTACTTCTACTCTGTCCTATAGGGTCACTATGAGTGAGAATCAACTCTCTGGTAATGAGTTTTTGAGAGTTTATGCCTGTGGTTAGAATTCCATTTGGGACTGGATTTTTTGTTATCTTAATGAAGCTGGATTGGTGTCGGTGTGTCTTAAATGAATCTCTTCGGAGATTTAAAAGTCTAATACAAATTAAACAAGCAAGTGAGAGAAAGAGAAATGGGGGAAGATCCCAGCCACATGGATATCCCTAAAAAGTAGGAAACAGGATCAAAAGAGAGAAGGAGAGAGAAGAGATATCCTTTACATTTAGACTACTAGCCTCCGAAACTGGGAGAAAAGAAATGTTGAGTTGTTAAAGTCACCCATGTGTGATATTTTGGTCATGGCAGCACAAGATTACTGAAACACACCTTTTCTGAATTGTTCCTTCAGGACAGCTCAGATAAAAGGCAGCAGTTCCATCTAAGCTCTTGGATTTTAGTTTTGAACCTATCCTTAAACGACTCCAGGGTAATCTTAGACAATGTTCAGATGCAGTCTTTACTATATTTTTATCCTTAAAAAAATCAGAAGATTGGTCTTTACTACTTTTTCTTTCTTTAAAAAAATCATTTTATTGGGGGCTCTTACAGCTCTTATAACATTCCACACATCAGTTGTATCGAGCATATTTGTACATATGTTGCCATCATCATTTCCAAAACATTTTGTACTTGAGTCCTTGGTATAAGCTCCTCTTTCCCCCCTCCTTCTCCCACTCTCCCACCCTGTATATCCTTGAGTATTTATATATAATTATATATTATTCTTATTTTGTATCTCACACTGACAATTGGCTCCTTTCACCCACATTTCTATTATTCATCCCCTTTGGGGGATATATATTCAATCTTGTGATGGGGTCCCCCTTTCTCCTCCTTCCCCCTTCCTGACCATTTCCCTCCTCTCATGATATCACTACTCCCATTACTGTTCCTGCGGGGTTTATCTTTCTTGAATTCCGCATGTCCAGAGCTCTCATCTGTACCAATGTGTGTTTTCTGGTCTAGCCAGATTTGTAAGTCAGAACTGGGTCATAGTAGTCGGGAGGAGAGGTATTCAGGAAGTAGAGGAATGATTTGTTGATTCATTGGTGCTATGCTGCACCTTGATTGAATCATCCCTCCCTTATACCATTTCTGTAGGGTGATATCCAATTATCTACAGTTGGACTTTGGGTCTCCCCTCTTTTACATCATTATTAAGGTGACCAGATTTTAACATTGGTAAAGCAGGACACCAGCAGGACAACATTGATAAGACTCATATCCTGGCGAAATAGCCACATGACAGCTGAAAACCGTATACCCTAGCTTATCGTGCATTCTTTCAAAAAATCGGGACTTTTTAAAAACATTGGGGGATGCGGGACAAATTGCTAAAAATCAGGACTGTCCCACCAAAAGTGGGACGTCTGGTCACCTTAATATAATAGTTGTTTGTTTTGGATCTTTTAATACCTGATGCCTGATCCCATCGACACCTCATGATCACACAGGCTGGTGTGCATCTTCCATGTGGACTCTGTTGCTTCTCAGCTAGATGGCCGCTTGTTTGATTTCAAGCCTTTAAGACACCAGACACTGTATCTTTGATAGCTGAGCACCATCCTTTCTCTTTATCACATTTGCTTATGCACTCATTTTGTCGTCAGCAATGGTGTAGAAAAGAGTGCCAGGTTATCAGAGCAAAGTGTTCTTGTGTTAAGGGAGGCCTTGAGTAGAGGCCCAAAGTCTGTCTGCTATCTTAATACTTATCATATGTACATTGGCCTTTATCCCTTTCATTATAATTAATATATTTACACATAAACATGTCTATAGGTATACCTCTATAAATAGCTTCTACCTCTTATTTCTTTCCTCTATTTCCTTTCCCCTTTCTCCTATCCCACTATCATGCTCACCTTTCATTCGGCTCTCAGTATTTCTTCTTGGGTACATTACTTTGGATCAAGCCCCACCTGGTATTATATGCCCTCTTCACCATCAATTTTAGATCTCTTATTGTTTCCTTACCTCTGAGTTTGTTGGCCCCCCACTCCACTTCTCTGCCCTCTCCTCTCCCATGTCGCCCTAGAACTGCCAGTCCTGTAGTTTCCTCCTCGGGATTGTTTGTCCTGCCTATCGTATAGCGAGACATAGGGCAAAAGAAGACCAACAAAAAGTGAAACAGAACAAACAAACAAGTAAAGGAAAACAGAACAAGAGAAAAACATAAACAAACAAGTAAACCAATAGATAGTTCCAAGTCTGTATGCTGACCCTTATATATGTTTTCTGATCAAGTCTGATGAGGTGGCAAACACTGTCCCCCAAGTCAGAAGTCTGTTTTCAGGATTCCTTGGGGACTTTCTTACTTTGCTCCCCTTGCTGCCTAGCTGCACTCCCTTCACATTTCACCCCACTGTGCATGGGGAAGACCGGGTACACTTTCTGAACAATGTCTCCAGTGCTGTCCCCCATAGCACTATGGGTCAGTGGGGGATCATCGTGTCTCATGGTGGGGTTGGCTCTATGGTCCTCTCTATGTACTGGCTGCTCTGAGCAGGAATATCATCCTCGGGGCTTGGTGGGCCATGATGAGGTTCCCTCTCTCTCCCTCTGTCTCCCTCTTAGTTTGCTCCCACATGGTCTGGAAAGACTTGGCTCTCTCCCGAGCTATATCTTCTGTGTTGTCCTCTGTATTGCCTTCTTCTGGGAAGAGGGTCAACATAGCTTGGCTTGGGCCTGGTACTTTTTCTTTCATTAAAATAAATTACCTACCTATAAATAAGGAGTCTTAGTGGCTTATTAGGTCAGGGTTGGGTTTCGAAGCACAAGGTTGACAATCCAAACACACTGGGTGTTCTTTCTATGGGAGAAAGATGAGGTTGTCTGCTCCCATAAAGATTTAAAGCCTTGAAACCCCTATATAGAGTCACGCTGAGCCATACGAATGGATAATTTGAATGCTGGTGTAGGCAAAGAAGATAGAAAGCACCTCAGACTGCCAGAAGAATAAACAAAAAGGTGTTGAAAGACAAGCAAACACATCTGTATTGGAAGACAAACAGCTAACATGTTCCTTAGAAGTGAGGACGGCAAGACTGTATCTCTTGTAGCCCGGCCACGTCTTCAGAAGAGAACAGTCCCTGGAGAAGGTCGTCATGCTCGGTCATGTGGAAGGTCAGTGCAAAAAAGAAGATCTTCAATGAGAGGAATCGAAACCGTTGCTGCAACACTGAGCTGAAACCTGAAAATCACAGTGCTAGCAGGAGACTGGATCGGGTTCATTTTTGTTGTGCACGGGGATTGTTGTGCGTTGGGACTGACTTGACAGTACCTAACAAGAACCACATGAGTCAGAATGGGCAGTGAGTTTCTCTGAGACTTTGAAGATATAGAAATCTTTAAAAATTCTTGTTGTTGTTAGTTGCCATTGAGTCGATTCAACCTATAGTGATCCTTTGCCCAACGGAACGAAACACTGCCCGGTCCTGCACCGTCTGTGCCATCCTCACAATTGTTCCTGTGCTCAAGCCCCTGGTTACAGCCACGATGTCAATCCATCCCTTTGGGGGCCTTCCTCTTGTTCACTGCCCCTCTACTTTATCAAGTACGATGTCCTTCTCCAGGGGTTGGTTTCTCCTGACCACCTGTCCAAAGTATGTAAACAACGTCTCGCCATCCTTGCCTCTAAGGAGCACTCTGGCCTTACTTCTTCCAAGACAGAGACGTTTGCCCTTTCAGCAGTCCATGGAACCTTCAGAATTCTTCTCCCGCCCACCCTTCTAGTGCATCCCTTCTTCAGGGGTCTTTCGCATTCAGTGTCCCACTTTCACATGCATGAGGCAAGAGAAAATACCATGGCTTGGGTTTACTTAAAAATAAACACTAGATAAATGATCAAGAGTTCATGAGGGAGGGGGAGCCGGGAGAGGGGGGGGGGATGAGGAGCTGATATCAAGGGCTCAAGTAGTAAGAAAATGTTTTGAGAATGATGATGGCAGCAAATATACAAATGTGCTTGACACATTGGATATATGTATGGATTGTGATAAGAATTGTATGAGCCCACAATAAGATGATTTTAAAAATAAATAATATTTTCTGGGGGAGATTGGAAGCAAATGGGAAGCAAATGGGAAGCAAAATAATGACTACAGGAGGTGGGGAGGATACACTAGGAATGATTGTGGTAATGTATACAAAACTCTTCTTAAGTTTACCTGAACTATGGAAATTTATATTTATATTATATCTCCATTTTTAATGAGGTGGGGAAATGGTCAATACTCATGTCTTTCAGCTCAAAAATGTTGCCAAATGTATTTAATACAAATATTTAACATGGGAAGCTTCCATGGGAAGTAGCCAGCCATTGGTCACTCAGAAAAATAAATCATAACATCATTATTGCAAACAATAAAAATACATAAAATATACACCAGAAAAGAAACCTGTCTAATGGGTGATGGGTTAGAGCTAAATTGTGAGGATTACATTTGTGTCAGGGTACTATTTACAAAGGGAGCCCTAAATCCATTTTTTAGTCTCCACATAGAGATTAGGCATCCATTGAATTCTTTCTTACCATTGATTGGCAAAGGGAAATGCCATGCCCTCAGGTAGTTTCTTCGAAAGTGGATTTTCACCCTTCCCTCGGCTCTCTGTAGTTGAGTCGTCTGGGTAAGCAGAGTCCCAGGTCATACCTGACTGCTTTTTAGCTGGAGGATCCTGCAACCATCTTATAAATGTTTCTAATTTGCAATGGTGTGTATTCCTCAAGGAGTCCTGGTGGCATAATAGGTTACTCGTTGGGCTGCTAGCCCCCAGGTCAGCAGTTCGAAACCACTAGCCATTCTTTGGGAGAAAGACGAGGCTTTCGACCCCCATAAACAGTTCTTACAGTCTCAGGAACCCACAGGGACTGTTCTACGCTGTCCTATTCGGTCGCTGTGGGTGCAAATCAACTGTATGACAGTGAGCTTGATTTGCAGGTTTATTTTGGTACGTTTTCCAGTCACGATCCTTTTCCTGTTTCTATTGTCCTACCTGCAACTGTGATGAACTGATCTTTGAGCAGTCCTGATTAGTGAACGTTTCCTTTGTCCTCCGTGTGCTGTTTAAGTGACTGGGTCTCTGTGAATCCGTGGATACCATTATGGCCTCCTGCTCATGATCTCCTTCATCCGGATGGCTTGTCTTTATCCTGTTTAAGATTATTAAATATGTCTCTATAAAGGATATTTGAATTTGAGGTCTCCTTTCTCCCCTAGAACACTGGTAAATATTTTGAAAAGCTTGAGAAGAAATAGGGAAATGTAAATAGCTGTTTATAGAAACTATCTTCCCATCAGTGAATTATGTTTTGCATGAAGCAATGCAGGAGCTCCGTCTTTCAAGTAGCTACAAGTGTACTTATTGTAGAAACAGCCAGGTGCTAATGATCATAACAATTTCTAGGCTTTGTAGTGAAAGTATAATACAAATATCACTAGTGCCATCGACTGCAGAAATGGTTATCAGTAAAATTTTTTTGTCAGTAAATTTTATCATGAATGTTTCCCTTTAAATTTTCCAAGATTTAAAAGAAATTATTTTCCATTTCTTTGACCAGTTGAATTTCAAATGAGGTGAACATACTCCTTATTTTAAAATATTCTATTTTAATATCTGCCTCATGCTGACCTGTTACATTTTCGAGAGCTTCCAGGAGGTTAAGGAAGGTACTGTGATTGAGCTGACATTTTATGGAAACACCGTACAGATATTTCTGACTATACTTATTCTGAGTTTTTCACCATTCATATTCTCCCAGCCAATTTCACGGTGACATGAAACATACACATTCTTTGTGGACAACATTTCTTTTGTAAAAGCCATTTGGGGTCGATGTTACGAGTGCATATTAACTTTACCTCAATCTCTTAATCTAGCACCAGCGATGTCTCCGTAATGACAATTACATTTCAGTGTGTTAATTTGAGAGGCTAATGTGGATTCCTGAACATATTATTCACACTCCATCTGCTGGATATAGTTTACAAAGGAGAATGCTGGGCAAGGTTGGACATGGAAGGTTCAAACAGAATTTAACCGCAGAAAGTAGAAGAGTTAAGGAAGCCGTGCCCATCACCAGAGATGAGCAAAAGTATATGTCTACCCTGTACAGGGCTCCATAAGAGGTCCCGTTTTTTGGACAATGTTATTTTCCCATAGCACAGTACCCACATCTAAAGGTACACAGATGAAATAGTAGCCCAAGCAAAATGACTTTCCTGGCAGTTCAGACCAGAAGGGATATACAGATGTTTACTATGTATAAATAATATGGAGTCAAGGTAGAACCTATAGCTTGAATGGCAATTTTATAGGAATAAGGGATGATAATCTTTTAGGAATGAGGGACAAATTGTGTTTAATCAGATGCTTTTCATGTGTCTTTGATATAAATCATCCATTCTGGTTGGGGTGGTGGGGAGGCTGGAAGAGAAAGATGTAGTGTGACCATCGGGATTTGGTAGCTCATAGGTGACCTGGAGGCAAGTCTGGATATTGTTTCTCTGGACCCACAGAACTACCAAATGATCAAAGCCTAAGGTTGGGTCAGAACATGAGTTCATTAAATTGTGTGTATGTGTGTGGGGTGTACAAAAACACATGCATATGCATATGATAATGGGTAGAGAAAACTGGGGAGAACCTTTGTCTAAGTGGTCACAAGTCTGAGAAAGGGTTATTACACTTGCTTTCCACACCTTATTCCTGCTTTCCTCTTGTTCCACAGAACCCACTTTTAACCATTTTAATGGCTGAAACTCAAATAGATGAAGAAGATGTTGAAAAGCTGAGAGGGCACGCAGCATCAACTGAGGAGTGGAATAAAAGGTAGGAATGGAACCACTAGTGAGAACGTCTTTTTACTTTCTAAATATTTTAATGTGGTTTAGGTGAATGTTTACAGAGCAAGTACATTGCCTATTCAGGAATTTCTACACAGATTGTCCCATGATATTAGTTGTACTCCCACAATGCATCAGTTCTTTCTACCTTGAGTTCCTTGTTTTCATTTACCCAATTTTCCAGCCCTCTTACTTTTGGAGTTGAGCAAATACTGCCCTTTTTACTTTGTGCACTTGATTCTTCTGAGAAACTTGTTCTGCCTGGTATTATTGTCTGCTCCGGAGACCTGTCTTTTCTGGGCTCGATGGTGACCTCTGGGAGTGACCTCAGTTGTAAGTTAAGGGTCATAGTTCCGGAGTTCCACCAGTGTCTATCAGACTAGTATCCCTGGTCTGTTTTAATGAATTTCAACTTTTTCTACCCTTTTGCTTTCTCCCTTCTGTTGTGATGCCAGTTGGGGCATTCTAGGGGTAGTCCCATACCATTGAGTTCTTTTGATCTCACGAGACTGAAATTTATGTATTAGACCTTGGGATCAATAATTCCTTGAGTCTTTGATTCTTTTCATTCTTCTTTGCTCCAGATGGAAAGAGAGCCATAGCTGCAATCTGTCAAAGCGTCTAAAAAACGGTGGGTCATGGCATCCGTAATGATGAATGAACAGAACGTGAAATGACCAAAAATGAATTCAAAATCAAATGCATAGTGAATCCAGGGTGTTTCTACTGGCACTTGACCATGTTTCAAATTTGTCGGGTGAAAAGGGGTCTTGAATGGAAAAAGTCTAAAAAGACTTCATGGTGGCCACTAGCAAGCTTTTAAGACTTCAATCACTCCTCCTCAAAGTAGGGTGTAGGATATTGTCTTTATGGCTTATCCTAAGATAATTGACTTAGATGTTATCCAAGACAGTGATCCCTGGGCATCAAGCCTAGTATCTCAGTCCCAGTTGTTCGGTTCGGACTAAAAGGCTCATAGTGAGCGTATTTTTAATGGAGCTTGCATCGGGTCCCTCAGTAATAAAGCTTAGATGTAGAAAGGCGAGGAAAAATGGTGTTCACCATCCTGGTCATTCAAGACCTGGACCTTGTCTTTCAGTTCCTACCAATTGGACTTTTTCCATTTGCTTTCACTATTCATGTGTTTCTGTACCAATGTCTGCAGTTCCCAGGGCTTCCCTAGAGTTTGCTTCTGCTAGAGAAAGATCTCATACCTCAAACACTTAGTTTCTTGATGGACTCGGCTTTTGTGACAACTGTGGAGATTTAAAAAAAAATTGCTTGACATAATGGATGTATGGATTGTTATAAGAACCCCCAATAAAATGATTTAAAGAAAAGTTCACAATCCACTCAATTATACCTACCAATAACAACAGCAGCCTAGTAGATGCAGACAAATAGGAGATCAGGGGCAGATAAGGGAATGTTTGGGATCATTGTCAAGTTAGAGAGTTCAGGATAGCCTTGTGAGCACTCAGTGAGTCACCTTTGTGTTGGTAATGTGCTGAGCAACATCAACATCAATGAGCTGTTGGGGAAACAGCACTTGTCATGAGAGATAATAGAAGCCCTTGGCTAGTCTACCACTGTTGTGATGCAGGGCGATATTTTTTTGTTGTTGTTTTTGGGAAAATTGGGTCCCAGGGACTGATGTGTGATTTATATGTTTAAAATCACAAAAATGATCCAGCCCTTATTCACACTTACATGACAAGCTGCTCTCGTTCAGTTATTTTTAGTAGATTTACCTTTGGGATTGCTTTTCCATCTTTTATGTAGTGTTCATGCATTTAGTACAGGCTAGATGTGTGTAGAGTGAAAGATTAAAATCATATGAAGCAGTCCTCCAAAGGCTTAATAGCCTGAGACTTAGATTCTTCTTATAAGATTCATAACATTTCGGTCATTTGGCTATGATTGCGGATTTTTCATGAAAGTCATCTGCAAGAACATCTGAAAAAGGACAGGTGGTCTTAAGACAAATGGCAATACTTCTGAGTATGTATTGACTTTGAAAACATGCAGATGGAAATCAGATTTTTAGTTAGCTTAGTCATCTGGAAGCGTTACTGAACATAAAGGCCACATATGCTTCTTTTCAATGAGGGAAGAGACACAAAGCCTACTTAGCCCACTCCCTGTCATTGACTCAATTCTGACTCATAGAGACCCTATGCAAGCTCTGAAAGCCTGGAGCCCTCATGGTGTAGTGGTTAGGCATTGGACTGCGATTGGCATAGTTGGCAATTCAAAACCACAAGCAGCTGGGTGGGAGAAAGACGGGGGCATTCTCTTCTTGTATACAGTTCCAGTCTCAGAAACCCACAGGGGAGTCACAACGAGTCAGCATGGACTGGATGACAGGGAGTTTGGTTTAGAAATCTGTACCAGACCAGTCAGCCTCATCTTTCTTGCTCGGAGCCGTTGGTGGGTTTAAACCTCAGCCCTGGCAGTTAGCTGTAGAACAGGTGGCCCTGCCACTACAGCTGCTGCTGCTTCTTTTATTTTTGAAAAACAACAACAAAAAAAAAACCAAAAACATTATAGGTTTATTTAAAACTCAATTCTCACCTTGAGTATGCAAAATACTAAATCCACAAAATATTCATTTTTGTGACTTGGTAGTTTACAAATATACAAAATAGAATTTTGCTTAAACTTATATGACATATTTATTAAGGCAAGGAGCTATATGGAAAACACATTTGCTCTGCTTGAGGTATACTTGAGAACAAACCATTGTACAAAGTATTGCACATCTGAAATCACAGTGCATACCAGATTGTCTGTATAAAAAAACATCAAAAGAAGTAAACCAGGTTATTTATCTGACTTAGGTCATACATGTAACCTGGAAGACAACAATCGATTTTCCCGGTCGCCGTATGCAGCAGTTTGAGAACTTTGACTTCCTCATTGGGCACCTGTAGAACCGAGACTCACTAAGGACCATCATTTAGGCTATTAAAACACATGTTCTGTACCTGAATTCCTTATTTTTTACCTTGTAATAGAGTAATGGCTTTTAGAAGGCAAAGAGAATACAAGGTGATCTTTATGCTTATATTCAAGGGGATATTTTTCCATTCCTGCTCCTGATTCGTGGATCTAATTTATACCGTGAGAGCCATAGCTTCCAGTGCCCCCACCCTACCACTGGCTTGGCGTTTGTTTGTAAGTCCAGGAATGTTCAAGTTGGACTTAGTTTGGAATGATAGAAGGTCCAGTCATGGACTACAGATTTGTTCGCTGATTTTTTTTTTTTGGCTTGTGGTTTTCTTTCTTCCATGCTCACTGATTATCCAAGTCCCAATCTGACTCTGCTGGGAACTTGACCATGGATGTAGTGCTTTCCAGCTGGGTTCCTCTCCCTCACTGGGAAGACAACCTCATCAAGCTTACTTAAGCAGGGATTTAAAAAAAATGTTCATGCATCTTTTTTGTTTTCTTTTTCCCCCATTGTTAATGGCTGATTTTTAGTAGGGATTTAATACTGTCTTGTATTTTCTTCTTCCTTTAAATTCAGTCTGAAACTCAGTCTGAAGTTTCACATTTCTATGAAGGCAATGGTCCATTGCTATTCGCAAGGTTTTCAGTTGCCAACTTTTTTCCTGAAGTGGATCTCCAGATCCTTCTTTTTAGTCTGTGTTGGTCTGGAAGCTCCATTGAACGCTGTCTCCCATGAGTGACCTTGCTGATACATGAAGCACCGATATCATAGCGCAAAGATCATGGCCACACCCAAGCCATGGCAGTAACGTGACAGACAAGTGTTTTTTAATCTTATATGCATGTAAAAGGTGGGCAATGAATGAAGGAGACAAAGAAAGACTGCCTTTGAATGATAGTATTGGTGAGCAATATTAGACATGCCATGGAGTGCCAGGTTTCCTCAACAAACAAACCTACCATATGTACTCATGTATAAGCCAAGTTTTTCAGCACAAAAAATGTGCTGAAAAACTAGGGTTCGGCTTATACATGAATGAATGTCATCTGGTCAGGCCTGACTAACAAAAGGAGGAAATCTCATGAAGCCTGACATACAGTTAATAGCAAAGTGGGTTCGAGATGCCTGGGAAGACATTCCAGAAGACATGGTGCAACGTGCCTTCCAGAAATGTCATATTAGTAATGCTATGAATGGCAGTGAAGACTGCGCTCTGTATGAAAATGACAGCAGTGATGGTGATGACGGCGATCTCAGTGAGGACAGCATCTATGATGAGCTCACACCAGCTGAAGCTCTGCATTGGGATACGGATGATGATGAGGAATCCAGTTTTGAAGGATTTTAACTCTGTACATTTTAGCTTGGTTGCTGATTGAGCTCAGGGAATAGTACTCTTAAGGTATCATTGTTGATACCTTATTGTTTTTGTGGAACCTATTTTCCACTTACTGTACTGGTTTACTAATGTTAAATGACTTGTCCTTTTATTTATGTATTTTATTTAAAATAAATATTTAAATATATTTCCCCACTGATGTCTCAATTTTTAGTAATTTTATTTTCATTTGTTTGCTTATTGAAACTCACCAGTAGCTCCTGCATTTTCCACCCTAGGCATATACTTGAATCAATCAGTTTTTTTTTCTGGTTTCCCAGGTAATAATTAGGCACCTCGGCTTATACTCAGGTCAGCTTATATTGAGTATATACAGTACATTGGGAGAAGTCTGACCAGAATGCTCCTTATAAGCAAGTATGGTGAGACTTTGTCTCCAGTTATTGGAACATCTTATCAGGAAGGACAAGTTCCTGGAGCAGGGCATCATGCTTGCTCAAGTGGAGCATTAGTCAAAAAGAGAGGAAAACCCTCAATAGGATGATTTGACACATTGGCTACAATAGGCTCCAACCTAACAAAAGTGGCAAGGATAGTACAGGACCCGGTAGTTGTTTCCTTCTGTGTTACATAGGGTTGCTCTGAGTTGGAACCAATTGGACGATCCCCTGCAGCAGCAACAGCAGCATGAAGACAGTGAGGAGCCCTGGTCACGTACTGGTTAATTATGCAAGTGCCAAGTGACCTGTCCGTGGTTGACACCCACCTTGTGGCTCTATGGGAGAAAAGGCCTTGCAATCTGCTCCTGTAAGGATGACAGCCTACAAAGCCAATGGGGGAGTTCCAGCCTGTCCTCTAGGGAGGCTTTGAGTTGGAAATGACCTGATGGCACACAGCAACAACATGAACATAATATATAGCCACCCCATCTGGGGCTTTTCCAAATGGGCGTCCTGTTAATTTTTCCTTTGTGGGAGACATGACCAGGTTGGAGAATGATCAACAGAATTTAGAAAGATAAGAAAACTCCGATCTAGTATTTACAAATAAATAGCAGTTCCTTGGTCTATTAAGTTCAATTTTCCCCTTGTACATATATAACAAAAGCCATACATACCTTACAAGCTTTGAGGTCCCTGTCAAGTCAAGGCAGTATCAGTACATTTGATAAAGCGCTTCCTTTAGTACATCACCTCTTCTCTTCGAGTTTTTTCCCCTTCACTTTTTCCCCTCTTGCACAGAGTAAGTCTAGCCCTTACAAATTCCTTTGGTGCTTTTGATTTTGTAAGGCTATAAAAACTCACCTTGGACTAGCCTCTGCCCTCTGGCACCTTCTTCGCGGGAACATTGCCGCCATCAAGAGTAGAATAGATATTTGGTGCAAGTCCCTAGGACTCCAGGTTGATGATGTAATCAAAGACAGCCTGGTGCTGACTTCCGTTTAGAAATCCTAACTGAGCCTTTAAAGATAACCTCCTTGTACATTTTGTCCCTGTTCCAAGGGAGCTGACAATGCTTGGTTTCATGCCAACCCTAATGCAGAACTCCATTCCTTCACTGACTTCCACAAGAAAGCCAACCTCATCAAACTTCATCAGGAAGATTTAATGGCCCCAAAGGAGGGTCTGTTTGTACAGGGCAAATGTTCCCTTAAAAACAACAACAAAAACCATCATTACTCTTTTCCTTTCTCAAAGAATTTCCTACTGCTGAGTTTTAATTGCTTTTCCCATTCCGTTGGTGCCCATTCTATCTTGCTCCTTTACCATTAAGCTGCCATTTATCCCTTTCCCACATTCTCTCTCTCTCCTTCTTGTATCGTAACTATGCTGTCTTCTCTTCATCACGGAGGGAAATTCTACCCAAACTTTTACTTCCACACTTGCACTTGGCCAATTAACAAAGAACCTTCCAGGTAAAAGGAACTACTGCTCTTAAAAGACTATTTGTGCCCACTATTTAGTGCCCTTTTAAGTTGTCATACTGCTGCTCTTTTAAAAATGCCACAATTACCATGAACCCACTGAAGGAGATCACGATATCCTAGCTGCTATGCAAACTGACTGTTCTCCTTTGGTAAGAGGCTGGCTGTGTGGGTGTTAAAATTCAGAGAAGTCCTGGCTCACGAATTTGAACCAACCATCATATTATACTTGCAATCCACTAAAGAAGGAGTGGAAATATCAGAGGATGTGACTCAAGGATAGTCCCCACCAATTCATCTTGCTGAATTACCATGCAAATTACTCTGTGATTAGTCCACCCTAATCTAATAAATAGAGCGTTTTGCGTCACTAGTTCCCCTTGCAACCATGTAATGCTCGGGCTTTCAACAACGCTTGGGGTATTTCATGCAGGAAGTCATTATTTCTCATTGGGTGAGGTTGTCAATGTCAAGTGCACTTGAATATGCTTGAACCTCACAGATCAGTGTCAGTATTGCCTTTTCCTGGGGAATTGTGCTAAAAAATGGTCAACATAATTGGCTATTAAATGGAAGGTTGGAGGTGCCAGTCTATCCTGAGGCACCTCAGGAGAAAGGCTGAGTGAGCTATTTCCCCCCAAAGCCTTCTGGATCGCAGTTCTACTCTTGACATACTGGACTCACCAGGAGTTCGAATCTACTCAAACACTCCTGGTTAGTGGTTCTATCTTTACTTTCTGAATTGAGATGGTGCATATTGGTTTCGTTGGCTAACTGGACCACCCCTTACCAATGTGCAGCACCTGATATTCCTGTCCATTCTGCCAATGGCCATGTGGTTTTACACTAGTGTTTCTTCCGTTGTGCCTGTAAAGCATTTCTTTTGTTTGCTGTGTGTGATAGCAACTCAGTCAGTGAGCTGTGCGGAGTGAGAAGGGAGTTGTAAGGGAGTAAAATAATTATTCACTTTGTCTAGTGGGCTTTGAGTTGAATGGTCTTTCAGCTGCTATTGCTTTAATAACGTGGCCTGATAACGATCAAAGTTTAAATCATGAGATTTACTCATGCCATTTTATGCTTTGAGGCTCCTGTGTGATCTCTGTGAGTGCCCTTTGCCATTCCAGATACCCAGTCCTTGAAGACAGTTTGGCAACAGTGCAACATGGCCAATATGGATTTGCGTGTGGTCGTGCCCATTCGCTATGATGTTCTGGCAGCCATCCCTAATGGCTCTAAACTGCTCATTGCCCTCATCTGAGTTTGCACCTCCTCATCCGCCTGCTAGTTGGTGGAGAATATTCTTCCAACTGACAATCTACCAATTGTGAGTTGACTATAAAGTGTGTTTTGCATGGGTGAAAACATAAGTTTTTGCTGTGTTGTGTTTAAGGGCGCACATACCTTTTATGTCAGTGCAAACATTTATGGAGCACACAAGGCCCCTGACCCCTTTCTATACCATGGAAGCCTATGGAATGCCACTGGGTCATGGTCCCTCAATCATGAGAATGTTTTTTCTGGAAAATAACACTTTGCTAACCATGGATGTGAAACAGGAGTAGAAGGGATCTGGCCTTATAGGAACTGTCAGATGATTCAATCAGTCTTTAAAACCAATGAGGTGGAACTGCCCCAACTATGACAATGAATCGAATGGACAACACACACTTTCCTGTAGGCTCCATTCCCACTCAGACATATTAACAAGCATAGCCACACCTGTTCCAGTCTCCTTGGCTGCCTCCAAACATAGCCGTGCCATTCAGAGAGATTCCTCTTTGTCTCATGATCCAGCATACCATAAAGGACAGAGCCCAGGCTACGGAGGAGAAAATTCTTGAGTTTGCTGTCAGCTCTATGGCTGACTACCTCTGTTATTTAATTTATGAGATCTCTCTGGGGTCTCAATCTTTTAAATGAAAATAACAACTATGCCTGCTTTGCAAGGCTGCTGGTGTAGGATTAAAATGAAGTCACATCTGTGAAATTAAAAAAAAATCTGTGCCATTCCTTTGTATCCCCACTCTTTCCTTTTTCATCAGCCCCAGACTTTCACCTTAGGATCTCGTGTATCCTTCTGGTTTGGTCCCCACTTGGGCTTCACTCTATCTATGCTGCATACCCCTTCCAGATGGCTTTGAGAGGTTGAAAACGACCCCTGTTTAATTTGCTCCCTATATACTATATGCTGTACATTCCTCATCACTCCTTCAGTTGTGCCCCTTGGTCCTATTTCTACATTCTCAATGAACCCAGGATGTGCTTCAGTAGGCTTACTAATAATTCGACCACATCTCATATGTCAAAGTAATTTTTAATTTCTCAGATGACTGGGAACAAGGGGAAACTATTCAGTCTATTTTAGTGGAGTCTATAGCATGCTTGGAATAACAATGGCAAGATTGCAGTGGAAGCCAAGGCCTGATTACAGAATTAAAGACCTTGAGCCATCCTAGCTTTAATTGTAGGAGTGAGCTTTTTACAATTTTTTTGGGGGGAGTGAACATTTATATATTCTCATCATTGCACTAACTGGCAGTGAAATCAACATAAGAGCTGGGGTTGGTGGGTCAAGGTACAGCAAAGCCCTAGTCAGAGCTTTCCTCATCACTTCGAGTTGATTTGACTCACAGAAGCTCTTTAGGCTAGAGTAGCACTGCTCCATAGGTTTGCTGAGACTGCAGATTGCGGAGAGTAGACAGCCTCATCATCTCTCCGTGGAGCAGCTGCTGGTTTTGAACTGCTGACCTTTTGGATTGCAGCCCAACGTGTAACCATAAGCCCATGCTTAAGTTTATTAAAATGGGATCAAACCACATCCATATTCCTTACGTTTGTCAAGGTGTTGGTTTTGAATAGTGAAATACCCGTGTCCAACTACCTTTTTTCAGCTTGTAGCTCAATACGTAAAATTATGTGTATAGCAACTTCTGCTTCTTTGCCTCAAAGGTTTACTAGATATGAACAGTCTGCTCCATTTTGTGAACTTCATGTTGCTCGTTTATACATTGCCAAATATTTTTATTTTGTGTTAGAACTGCTTGATTACATTGCAGCCCAGACAAACAAACAGGGTATGAAAAGGAAAGGCTATTGAGGTGCTGTTTATAAACTTGTTCATAAGTCTAGTAGCATGCCGATTATGATTGGTTTGAAAATATCAATGCTGAACAATTTTAACCTTGTTCTGAAAAATTAGTACAGCATTTAACATTTCCTTAACAGGTGAGATTTCTCTCTCTCTCTCTTTGTTTGGTGAATCAATCTAAGGGATCCTGAAAGGTCAGTGAGAGAGGCGTTGCCCAAACTCCTGGGGGCTGGACCGTTCTCAGAACGGTGGCAATGAAGTTGCTCTAGAGTTGAATCCTGCCGAGGTTATGATGGAGGCAAATGCCTGCATGTTGACCAAACAACAGTACCTTCCAACTTCTCCAGCCTTCAAGCACTGTTCTCATATTTTCCCAGAACCTAGAAATTTTGGAGCAAGGTCTGTCCCCCACTTTTCATTTAAAGCCGATATTTTGGGGGACGTGTGAAAATACCAAGATTCTGTTATGGGCAATGGGATGGTTTGGAAATGGCCAACGGTGAGGGTTGAATAACACCATGAACATCATGAAAGCGTCTTACTGTAGGGTTGCTGTGAGTTGGAATTCGATGGCATCGAATTTGGTTTGGGGGGTTTGGTTATATGTGAAGATAGTTGAAATGTAAAATGTTTTGTTGCATATATTTACCACCATTGGAAAAAAAACAGGGGTGAATCTTTCTGTGCTGATATTTTATGAGGTAGAATTACTCTTTTTTTTTTAAGAAACCATGTTTTTAAAAAGGATTATTTTATTATTGGGGGCTCTTCTGGCTCTTATAATAATCCATACATCAATTGTATCAAGCACATTTATACATATGTTGCCATCATTATTTTCTAAACATTTACGTTCTATTTGAGCCCTTGGTATCAGCTCCTCTTTTTACCCTCCCACCACCCTGTGACCCCTTGATAAATTATAAATTATTTTTATTTCCATTTCTTATACCAACTGCTATCCCCCTTCCCTCATGGTTTCATCCCCCCTACTCTCCCCAGCTTCCCCCTACCCTCCTGGTATTGATACTCTCATTTCTATTCCTGAGGGGTTTATCTGACCTGCATTTCCTATGTCCTGAACTCTTCTCTGTACCTGGTCACATGCTCTGGCTTAGCCCCTGAAAGGCAGGACTTGGGTCCTGATAGTGGGAGGTGAGGAAGCCTTAAGGAACCAGAGGAATCTTGTGTGTTTCAATTACTCTTCTTAACAGCATTTAGAAAACTGTCATTAAAGAAGTTGTGACCCTCTGCTGACTTTATTGCAGGGTCTTTAGAGAGGTTGGCATCCAGCTCTACTATTTTGAAGTGTTCTGCTTTTTGTCTGGTTCCTCCCCCCCCCCCCCATTTTTCCTCCCCACCTCACTCCCTCATCATAGCTAGCTATTCTGGTGGGGAAAGAAATACATACCTTCACAGGAGCTCTCCTGTGTGGGAACCTTAGAGTGATGCATCATTGCAGAAGTAGAAGGAAACCACCAAAGGTACTGCAAACCTCTGTTTGCTCCATAAACCAGAAAAGTGGGAGTCAGTGAACATTAGACGGCCCCACATAGAGTAAGAGAACAACGTGGAACAAAACTCCAAATCATAAAAGAAACCAGGCTTACTGGGATGCTAGCGACTGGTGGAATCCTCGAGCATAGCCCTTAGTCACCCTTCAGGTCTGGAAGGGAACTCGCCTTCATGGCTCCCTTTTCAGCCAAACAGTGGACTGGCCTGTAAGGGGAACAGCAGCACTAGTGAAGTAAGCACACCTTATAATAGTAATCTACCATTTGAAGTGAAAAGGGTAGCATCTGCCCAAAGACTGATTTCACAAGGGCTAGGAAAACAGGAGGAATGGAACCCAGAAACAGGGAGCAAGTGGGATAAGTGATGGATTGCAATCAATGACATGAAAGAGAATGCACACAAAACCTTGAATCAGAAACTGAGCTGCTCTGATTTCAAAATCAAAAGTCAAAATAACAAAACTGGGAACCCCTCCACCCTCCCTTCAAATGGCTTTTCTGGTGGCTTACTCTCTACTATCAAGCAAAAGAGTGTTGAACTGAACCCACCCAGGTGTGTTGTGGAAGTTAAGGCCTGGCGATCTCCTCTGTAAAGATCACAGCCGTGAAAACCCTACTCTAGCACATGGGATCAATAGGAGTCTGAGTTGACGCTTGGACAGTGGGTTTGTTTGTTTTGGAGGGTGAGTGGCACAAATCATGACCACAGGAAACACAATCAATTGTGGTGCCATAGATAAGAAGCAATATTTATGGCAACTTTGGGGGCACCAGGCTTAGTAAGGAGACATTGCATCTGAGTTCATTGAAATACTCATTTGGCTGTGTCAGTGGAGTTGCCTTCTGTAGTGAAATGTGTGAAGATTGGCATTCAATCGTGTTGACACTCAGGTGATTCAGGAGCAAAGTCTTCTATAATTAATTGCATGTGTATTGCCCTTCGCTTGGGAGACAGGTGATTACTTGACTGGGTGTTACTCTAAGACATTACAATATCAATAGCACTACTGATTTTAATTAAAACTTCAAAATGTATGCCTGTTGAAATATTCATTATCACACCGTTGATTGCGTGTGAGAACGCCAAGTCTTTTCTATTTAGTTTAAGGTTTTGGGGGGTTGTTTTTTCCCCCCATATAATAATGCTCAGGCTAATTAACAGGAAATGGGATTTTCAGAATGTTTTTCTTTCTTTCAAGACAAAGAGATGTTTGTCTGTGTGTATGCATGAATGATGATTTTGATGCAATTGGGATTGGTCTTTTCTGCTGTGCTTTAAAAATGTTTGGCTGATGGCAAAACTAGGAGACAAACGACAGAGAGAGAGAGAGAGAAATGGGAGTGAAAGAATAAAAGGGCAGCATGCATTATCCCTTCATGTCCATTCAATATGGAGATCTGCTGGCGTAGTGGTTACATATTGAGCTACTAATTACAAGGTCAGCAGTTCAAAACCACCAGCTGCTTCGTAGAAGAAAGCTGGAGCTTTCTACTTCCTTCCAAAGTTATAGTCTCAGCAACTCACAGGGGGCAGTTCTACCCTGTCCTACAGAGTTGCTATGAGTCAATAATGACTCGATGGCAGTGAGCCTGATTTTTTTGGTTTTCGTTTATTCAATAGTTTGCCGATCTTGGCTTAGTTATGAAAAAAAAATCTGTGCTCTCCAGCAACTGTTGATCTGTATTATAAAGCAATTGTGTTAATTAAGATTTTCATATGGATAGGAAAGGAAACTCACCTCCCTTCCTCCCAATCAAATCTTTTGTTGTTGATTCTGATTCATGGTGGTGTTATAAACTAGCACTGTTCCATAGGGTCTTTGGGTCTATAATCTTTTAAAAAAAAACATTTTATTGGGGGCTCATGCAAGTCTTATCACAATCCATCCACCCATTCCTTGTGTCAAGCACATTTGTATATTTGTTGCCATCATCATGCTCAAAACATTTGCTTTCTACTTGAGCCCTTGGTATCGGCTCCTCATTTCCCCCCTCCCTCATTGCCCCCCCCTGAACTGTAGATAATTTATAAATTATTATTTTGTCATGTCTTACCTTGACTGATGTCTCCCTTCACCCACTTTTCTGTTGTCTGATCCTCAGGTAGGAGGTTATATGTAGACCCCTGCAATCACTTCCCCCTCTTTACTCCGCCCCCCACCACCCTCCTGGTATTGACACTCTCACCAGTGGTCCTGAAGGGATCATCCATCCTGGATTCCCTGTGTTTCCAGTTCCTATCTGTACCAGTGTACTCCCTCTAGTCTAGCCAGATTTGTAAGGTAGAATTGGGATCTTGATAGTGGGAGGTGGGAGGAAGCATTTAGGAACCAGAGGAAAGTTGTGTTTCATCATTGCTACACTGCACCCTGACTGCTTCATCTCCTCCTCGGAGTGTGTCCAGTTGCCTAAAGATGGGCTATGGGTCCCCACTCTACATTCCCCCTCATTCTCAATGATTTTTTGTTCTTTGATGGCTGATACCTGATCCCTTGGACACCTCGTGATCTCACAGGCTGGTGTGCTTCTTCCATGTGGGTTTTGTTGCTTCTCAGCTAGATGACCGCTTGTTTACCTTCAAGCCTTTAAGACCCCAGATGCTATATCTTTTGATAGCCAGGCACCATCAGCTTTCTTCACCACATTCGCTTATGCACCCGGCTTTGTCGTTAGTGATTGTGTCAGGAAGGTGAGCATTATGGAATGCCAGTTTAACAGAACAAAGTATTCTAGCATTGAGTAGAGGCCCAATGTCCATCTGCTACCTTAATATTAAACTTATAAATATATGCACATAAATCTCTTCCCATCCTCTTATAAATATTTTTACATATGAACATGCCTTTATTTAGACCTCTATAAATGCCCTTTGCCTCCTAGCTCTTTCCTCTATTTCCTTTGACTTTCCTCTTGTCCCACTATCATGCCCAGCCTTCATTTGGGTTTCAATAATTCCTCTCAGTTACATTACCCTTGATCACACCCTACCAGGCCTCCTACACCCTTCTCACCACCGATTTGGATCACTTGTTGTTCCCTTGTCCCTGGGTTTGTAACACCACTTCCTCCCCCCACCACTTCCTCCTCTCCCATGTCCCCTGGAACTGTCGGTCCTATTGTTTTCTCCTCCAGATTGAACCAGGCTACTTCCTTCCTCTTATTGATTATAAATTGAATGGTGATCGCGTCCATCATCACTCATTAACCTTAAGAATTGTGTGATCCCTGGGTAATGAAGGCATTTTGATAAGGTGGACATTTAGAACTCTTTTGTCATCCCCAAGTTACAAGTCTTCCAGAAAAAGTGAAGTGTGTGCACACACACAGCACACACTTATATATAGCATGTTTCCAGGCTTTGTGACCCTGCTTTATTTTCAGACAAGGAAAAGAAAGTTCTGAAACACGGTGAGAAGCCGGTTGTTCAATGACTGCTGCTGTGTTTGAAGTGTTGGTTGATTGCATTGTGGTTTTCTTCCCCCAGAGTCCTTCATATAGGATTAATATATTTTAGAGTTTTGAAAGTTTTGGGGCTCAATTAGGAACATTTCTAGTGAGGTTGAATCATACTCAGGATATAACTTCCTTCCTAGGGAAAGAGCAATATAAAAGTAAAAAATGATTGCAATAAAAAACATTCCACTTCTGAGAAACAACAATAAGTGGGTTTGCTCGAATAGATATTCCGTGCCTAAGCAGCACTCACCGGAGCAGGTAGGCTGCGGTGTCGCTGCCGACTTCTTTCCAAGAGAGCAAAGTTGGTCTTGATTACTTCAGCTTGATGCCGACTCCGGAGAGCAGTTTCAATTAAGACTTCTCCTCCTAGCTTCTGAGACAAATCTCTTCTTTATTAAAGGTGGTCTGGGGAGGAAACTTCTGAAACTAGGAACAATCCCATCATTAAGAGTTGAGATACAAGTCTAGATTTCCTTTGGAGGTTTCAAGGGAAAATAATACCATGATTATTATAGCAGGTCAAGTTGGTTGGAAATTGGAAGCAAAAGAGAGTGAAATTTTCCCTACCAACTTTTGGAAGCCCCATGCTACTGGTCGGTGCCATTAGCTCAGGACCACTGCAATGGGGCTTGTCCTGGGACATCCGAGGTAGAGCTCTGGTGCAGTTATGATTGGTTTTTTTACTTGGGCTGATAGCCTTTACCTAACTGCTGTGCTGACCTTCTTTCCCCTCTTTGTCTTCCTTATCTGCCACCTGCCGCATCAGGATGGTCTTTCCACAGCATTCCCCCCTCCCAAGATTGCACTAGATATTGCAAAATCCCTTGCTTTCTCTCTTGCCCTTAACTTAAGCTAACTTTAATTCCCAATGTTGAAAAACTGCTTTTCACCCAGTTGCCTCCCAGTACTAGAATCTTCATTTATTTTTGACAAGACTTCAAAGGAGGTGATCATATGTAACGAGTCTTAGACTGTCTCTCTTGTATTTGAGTTTAATGTTGGATATTTCAATATTACAATTACAAACAGATGTGCATCTCTTAAGGGCATTATCAGATGCAAGTTGACAAATGCATGTGGCTGTGTACATCACACTGCAACTCAAGGAATGGAATACAGATAAAGGAGTAAAATGTTCCTTTCAAGATTGGGTGCTTCTCTCGTTCATTCATTCTTTCTTTTTAATGTACAAGACGCAGCATGCTATGGAGAATATTTTCATATCAGGAAGACATCCCAGACCAGTTCAAGTCAAGTCCACGAGTCTGAGGTAGTGAGAGTCCTCTTCATTCTCATCTAGCTGCAGGCTGATGATGCCAAAAGGTGAAGCGGGGAGCAAGGCGATCACAAGCTGGTGAAGGCAGAGTTGTGTGGATCCAAAGCTGGGGAGTATGGCAGGTTGCCTCCCAGGCTCAGCGGCCCACATGGGGCTTCCCTAGAGGCAGACACAGAATCTCAGAAAGAAGGGAGAGTGAAGAGCAAGAGAGAGAGGATTTCCTACGATCTCGCTAATACAAAGGCCACACTCCTATGGAGGCATAACGAAGCTACCACCTGTTTGACAGGTTGGACTTCAGCCCTACACAAGTACCATCAAGCTGGCATAAAATCTAATCACTGTAGTCCCTAGATGGAGCCCCGGTGGTATAGTGGTTACATGTTGATCTGCTAACTACAAGGTCAGCAGCTCGAAACCACCTCTGGAGAAAGACAGAGCTTTCTATTCCAGTGAAGAGTTACAGTTGCAGAAATCCACAGTGGCAGTTCTATCCTATCCTATAGGGTCGCTGTGAGTCAGAATTGACTTGATGGCTGTGAGTGAGTGAGACAGTCACTATGAGGTGGAATAGATTAGAAAGCAGTGGGCTTCATTCAGTTCATCAATCAGATGCCCATGAGCTCTTCCCGGTTTAATGGTGGCACTTCATCCAATGTTGGCATGTTTGGAAGTCAGTTATGCTGGGGGTTACTCGTAGCCCTGCCTATAATCAAACTTCCTGTTTGTTTGCACTAACCAGCATTGTGGTTGGATGATTTTATGTCAACTTGAGTTTTTATGAAGATGTAGGTGTTGAGTACAACCTGCCAATCAGACCGCAGCCTGATGATCCCGCTTTGGGGTGTGGCCTTTTTATAAGTGGCGGAAACTGGGAACTTTCCTCTCTTTCTCTCTCTGCCCCCCTGAATTCCTGCTTACTGGGGCTCGACAGTTGCCTCTGCGTGCTGCGGGGACACTGCCATGTCTCCACTGGCCGTGGAGCCACAACTCGGCCTGCCCTCACCAGCCTGTGATCTTCCTGCCTTCTACATCTTTGCATGTAACTGCATGGGTCTAAAGAGGACCTTATGAACTAGGATTGGACTTACGTATTTGAGTTGGACTGGGCTGGGATGCCTTCTTCATACATGATTGGTTCTTGGTATAAAGCTCTTACTTATACAAAATGAGTGTCACTGGATTTGTTTCTCTAGTCAACCTGGTCTAAGACAGGCATGGCAGTGGACATAGCTGACTTCCTCTGGCTTCCCTATTGCCACAAGGCAGGTGGCAGACATGGTTCCACGCTCCCTCTCTCTTCACCATCCCTCCGTGGCACTCTACTTCTGTGCTGGGTTCCATAGTTCATTGCAATGGCCACACAGAACTCACAGACAATATTCATCATTAACAGGGCTTATCAGGAAATTCAATGGCAACAGCAAACCATAAGGATACAGTCATTGGTTTCCAAAGAAAGCGGCCAACTCTCTCTCCCCGGTTCTCAACCCCTCTGCGATATGGCCCCTTGGCCTTTGCCTCCATGGTTCAGGAGAGCACCCTGCCTGTCCCTCAAGCCCAGAGTCCCAAAAGTAGTCTCCATGCCGCAGTGTGTGACACATGTGGCCTCAGTGGCCTCCGCTCCTTCAGACAGATCTGCAGCATGCTCTTGTAAGGGTTCAAGGCATTTCTCTCTCTTACTTTCTCGCACTTCTCAGTTGGGAAAGCCAGCTTCCACTTCATGACACAACCCTCGGGAGGATCACACAGGAATCAATTTGGACAACAGTCTGCTGAGGTTGTCCTCTCGGCCGTGTAAAGTGTGTTCCGAAGTGAGTACCTCCCAAGCTGAGCACTAGCTGATGACGTCAGCCCTAGCTGAGGCCTTCACTGTAACTTCCTGAGAGGCTCTGACCTCGAGCCACCCAGGTAAGCTCCAGCTAGATTCCTGACCCCAGAAAGTATAAAGAAATAATAAATGCTTGTTAGTTCAAAACCTGTTAAGTTGGGGGAGGACATTATTACACAATATTAAATCACTAGTATAGTCCACTCTAATCCCGTGAGACGTGGAACCCCTTTGAAGTAAGCAATTTGGCCATTGGTATTTTTAGTTCCTGAGAGCAAAAGGACACTTGAAGCCATGAGTTGAGGGTGATCAGACCACCAGGGACCACCAGGGGCAGACGTGGATGAAATCTCAAGAACCATAATGTAATCCATCATGGCCACATGATGAGGCCAATAAAAGGCCTTGGGAGACAAAAGCTCAGTGCATCTCCTTGGTAGAGAAAGCTTCCTGGGTGGGAAGAATGGATGGCCTGGGGACATGGAAGCTTTCCCAACTTTGCCCTTGAATGTGAATCTTTTTTTCTTCTACATTAAATATAACACTTCCCCTGCAGTTTATAAGTCCTTTTAAACAAGTTATCAGAATTAGGAATCAAAAGAGGGGCCAGTGTGCACTGTGAATGGGGATAAGAGAGAGGGGGCTTTATGATACAGCTGGGGTCTGGATTGTACTGGGGGGCGGCACTGAGGTTTCTGCAAGGTTGATGATCTTTAGACTTTCTGGGCTGGTTGGACATTGATACTGATTTACAAATGCTCATCATGTGGTATTAAAATGTCTTTATTTCATTGATTCCTCCATGGAGGAGAGTTCTCTGGGAGCTCTGTGTAACAGAAGGTAGAGTCAGCTTCTACAGACACTACAATTTCATGTAGTCTCTTTTGACACCATCTTTGAAAAGGTTTAAAACCCTTGGTTGCTATTCTCTTATTGATTGTTAGTGTGGAACAGAACTAGCTCGTTGTAAACGTCTTCAGCCAAGAAGGAAGGAATAAAGGCAAAAGTGAAAATGATCCATAAAATCACCACAATGATGTTTACATGTGTGCTGTTAATTTCCCCCATGAAACATGAATATGTGTATTTTTGAAAATAGACTCATGTCATGCATACTCTTTTTGAAAGTTCCTGTTCCCCTTCACAGTGTATTCTGACATTGTTTGAATGCTAATAAATATAGCCCTAAATGATCATTTCAAAAACTACATCGTATCATTATGTATTTTAGTTTATCCTCTTCTGTGCCTGTGAACAGCTATATTTTTTTCTTTTTAAGGCAATTCTAAATATATGTGATAATCATCTTTGTGCATTTGTTCAGTTGCTTCAGTAACATATTTCATCAAGCATACATTTCTAGAAAGGGATGTATATGCTAAGGGTTTTGGATAAATATTATAAAATTGAGATACAGACAGGTAGGACTCACCAATAGAATATGAGAGTAATCTCTCCTCAGAACAAGCTTTAGAGCACTGAATATTATCAAGCCTGTTAATATCTGATGATGAGGTACATAAACACATATGATTGATTTAGCTTGTATTGATTTGATATAAAATGAGATTGAATATTTTTCAATATTTTTTGGCCATGTATTTTGTAATTATTTATGCCATTCATTAATAAGAATGTATTTTTTGGTATGGATTTGTCAATTTCTCTCCTCTCTCTCTACATATATACTCATATATATAGATATATACACACACATACATATATATGGGGTAAATTATTACACATTATTACATAATAATGAATAAATAGTACAGTCCAGTTCAATGCTGTGAGATGTGGAGCTGCTTGTTAGTAAACAATTTGGCCTTTGGAATGATCATATATTATATAAATATATATTTGAATTTACCATCTTATCAGGAACATGTTCTGCAAGTATTTCTTTCTCAGTTTGAGGTTTAACCTTTGACTTTAACAATGTTGGGTTCTTTAACTGTAAAGAAAATGCAAAACTTAAAATAATCTAATTGATCATCTTATTGGTCATGACTTTGACATGCTTGATTTTTTCCCCATTCCAATTTATAGACACTCATTTCATTATTTCTGTGTTAAAAGCTATCATGATTATTTTAGGTTTCTTTAAATCTACATTTCATTTTTTACATTTAAAAATATAGTTATATTTTTATACTTAAGGTTTTTAGTTGACTTGGGATTCATTTTCATACATGATAGGAGCTAGAGGTACAATTTAATTTTTTTCCTCTAAAAGTCTTGATCAATTATTCCAACATTATTAAGTGAATAATCCTTTGTTTGCTGAGAATATTAAGAATACCATTATCACTAACTAATTAATGTTCATAGTAAAGATGTACCTCCCTTCACTTATCTCCTTCCCTCAGTACTAATTAGAATTGTATGCTCATTAATAAATTTGCATTTTGAATTGTAAAAGTGTGTTTGTGCCTGCATTTGACCATTTCCATATCTTTCTAGTAGGCATGTGCATCTGAATCCTATCTTTTCTTACGGTGTGTATACATGACTGAAGTTGAATCTCTAGCCATATTCATACTTTGAATATTATTTCCCAATGTCTAATATGAATTGACTTGAAGGCAACAACAACACATATAATAAAGGAACATTCTGCATGGTGCAAATGGCTAAGCAGTGGACTCAACTTAAAAGCTGGCGGTTCAACATCATGCAGAGGCACTGATGAAGCCCTTCTGAAAAGTCACCGCTTTGAAGCCCTTATGGAACAAGTGTATGCTGCACACATTGGTTTGCTGTGCATCGGTATTGACTCATCAACAAATCGCTTGTATCATAAAAACATTCTTGATTGGTAGTATGAGTATGGTACAAGCAAGGAGTGGATTTTCACAACTGAAAGGTTTTTAAGTGCCCCTTTTCTATGAATTTCTCGTTGAAGGCATTTCCATGGACTCATTTTTTTATCAATACTTTTATTGGAGGCTCTTACATCTCATCAGAATCTATACACTATCCACTGTGTCGAGCACATTTGCACATATGCTACCATCATCACTTTCAAAGCATTCTCTTCCCACATGAGCCCCGATTCTCCCTATTTCTTCCCCCTCCCTCCTCCACCCACCCTCCCTCATGAACCCTTGATAAGTTAAAGATTATTATTTCCATATCTTACATTGTCCTCTGTCACCCCTTACCCACTTTTCCATTGTTTGCCACCCCCTGGAGGGGGTTATAAGTTGATCCTTGTGATTGATTCCCACTTTCTCCCCCCACCCTCCCCTAATCCTCCTGGTAGCTCTACTCTCATTGATGGCCCTGAGGGGTTTATCTATCCTGAATTCCCTGTGCTTCTGGCTCTTATCTGCTTCAGTGTGCATGGACTCAATTTTATGCATAGGATACAAGTCTATCTAAACTTTCAAACATGTGTCTTTCTAGTAACTTACATTTAACATATTAGATATTGACCACCTCATCATGGTGCAGTAATGACATTCATACTTTTCTCCATGAATGGATAAACATGTCAAGATATTGCCCAATGGTTCTTTTTACCAGGCAGAGGTATACATCACGCTATCATTCTTATTTTAAGCAATCATTGTAATGTTATTTATTTCACCTTTTCCATAAAGTGAAATGAATATGTGAAAACAAAAATGCTAATGCTATGAGATGATCTGTGTTCATAAACTTAGGATACGTGAGGTGACAATGAAAATATGCACTCCCCAGTTCTTCCTATATGCTCTTGGACTTATGCCAGTAGAGAGAAAGAATAATATTAAAGAACGTATACAATATGTAATGAGATTGTGTCAACCCAGTGAAATGTACTTGTATATATATTTTCAGTTTTCTGGGAGCAGGATGCTCAATCTAACTGATAGGTTTGTTTCCATTTTGCTTGACCTGTTAGCATTATATCCTTCTTGAGTTTTTCTTTTAAAAAATCATTTTATTGGGGCTCATACAAGTCTTACCACAATCCATACATACATCAGTTGTGTAAACACACTTATACATTCTTTGCCCTCATCATTCTCAAAACTCTCGCTTTCCGCTTGGGCTTCTGGAATCAGCTCCTCATTTTCCTTTTTCCCCTCCCCCACCCTCCCCACTCTCCCCTCCCTCATGAACCCTTGATAATTTATAAGTTATTATCTTATCATATCTTACACTGCCTGGTGTCTCCCTTCACCCACTTTTCTGTGGCCCATCCCCCAGGGGGGAGGTTACATGTAGATCCTTGTAATCATTTCCCCCTTTGTACACACCCCCCATTTCCCTCTTCCTTCCTGCTATCTCCACTCTCATCACTGGTCCTGAGGGGTTCATCTGTCCTGGATTCCCTGTGTTTCCTGGATTCCCAGTTCCCATCTGCACTACTGTGCATCCTCTTGTCTAACTAGGTTTGCAAGGTAGAATTGGGATCATGATAGTTGGGGCAAGGAAGCGCTTAATACCTAGAGGAAGGTTGTGAGATTCATCAGTGCTACACTGAACCCTGACCGGTTCATCTCCTCCCCACTACCCCTCGGCAAGGGATGTCCAGTTGTCTACAGATGAGTATTGGGTCCCCATCATGCACTCCCCTCATTTATGATGATCTGACCCCCCCCCCCCGCTTGTTGCTTGATACCTGGTCCCCTAGACTCTTTGTGATCACACTTGCTGGTGTGCTTCTGCCATGTGGGCTTTGATGCTTCTGGCCACTTGTTTACTTTCAAGCCTTTAAGACCCCAGACACTATATCTCTTGATAGCCGGGTACCATCAGCTTTCTTCACCACACTTACTTTTTTTCTATTCCCTTGACTTCTGTTTGCCCTACCTTCTTCCCTTTTTTTCTCTTCACAGTTAATTCTCTTCCAAGATATTAAAAATAAATCAGTTCCTCTTCTCGCTTATGCTTTTCTTTTATTACCTATTCTAGGCATATAGCCTCAAGTTTATTCTCTGTGCAAATGGGTTACAAATATAAATCATAGCTCAAATAACCCCTCTCGAAACACAAACCTTTATGTCCAAGTTACTACTTAATATTTTCTTGTTGGTGATTGAAATTTACTCACATTAGAATGTCCAGAAAAACCTGCAATCCAAACTTTGTTTCTTTTTCAAGATACCATTGATCAGTAAACCATTCAGTTGTCCAAGCTAGACACCCTGGGTCAGCCTTCCATAATGCCCTCTTCTTGATCCCCTTATCCAATCCATTACTAAGTCCTGTTGGTTCTACTTACCCAGAGTCCTTTTTGTTCCTCCTAGTCAAGAATTTGTTCTCTATATCCAAGCTATGTATTTTTTCAGATATGAAATATGATATGTCATCTCCTGCCAAATATGCTTAAATAATCTCTTAATTATTTTAGGATAAAAGTAAAGATATTACTTGAAACAGATTTGCAAGGTTGGTGTGGTATGGTTTCTACATACCTCTTTATTTTCCCCTTTCATCTTTTTCCTCAACAATCTCAAGGTCTAGGTACACAGTCCTTTTTGTCGGTATTGCTGATTTTCACAATTATTCAACCACAGGACTTTTGAACATGTTTCCTCTGCTTCTAAAATCATTCCTTCCCTTCTCCTCACAGTTAATGCCTTCTGATACACATACCTACATTTTTGCCATTCTCTCAAGGATGTCATCACCAAGGAAGTCTTTTTTGCTTGTTTCTTCTCAGAGTTCCTTGACCTTCCACCTGTTGTTTCCCCAGATCCATCGACCATGCCTGTCCTTGCCAGATCTCACTACTGTCACTGCTTTCATTGTGCAAAGTTCATCACGTCCTAAGGCTTTTAATGCATTTGTCATATATGCCAAAGACCAAAGTAGTAAAGAGGAAATGTCATTTTTCATTTGCCCTTTAGCAAATTAAAGATCCCAGTTTTGATCCACAAGGTCTACAGTTCGAAACCACCAGGCACCCCGAGGAAGAAAGAAAGGGTTTTCTACTCCCTTTCAGAGTTAAGAGTCTTGGAAAGTCATAGTGGGCAGTTCTACCCTGTGAAATAGAGTAATCATGAGTCTGAATTGACCCAATGGAAGTGAGTTTGAGAGTACTGCATGACCCATTCTTTTAAAAAGATCATGGCATTGGAAAGATATTACTGTAAGTAGTTATATATATGTATTGGGTGAGGCATAACGTATTTGAATCCTACTGGTAAATAGTATTGTTAAGCTAGAGAGATGGATAAGTATTCCTGAGAATGAAAAGGGGGATGATATTCAAGATACAGACAACATGACTGGTCTTTTCTGTTGAAACGATGCAGAGGCACATACAGTTTAGTTAATTGCTGTAATATTCATGCTTTGATCAGTAATTTCACTATTTTATGTAAATTATAAGCCATGGTTATTTTTCAAAAACAGAAGAAAAGACAGGAGCCAAAAGTTTGAGGTAGATAGAGAGGGGTTTAAGAAATGTTGCTAAAGCAAGGTTTGAGAAGAGCTATGGGCAGATTTGTGTTTATTATGGGTTTTCTCCACCACCTGCCTGTTTGTCATGCTGTGGTGGATTGTGTATTGCTATGATGCAGGAAGCTATATCGCAGGTACTTCACCCAAAGTGAATAGGTTTCAGCAGAGCTTCCAGTCTAAGAACAGACTGTGAAGAAGGAATGTGCTGGCCACTTCAGAGGCATTCGCCACCGGAAACCTTGCGTATCAAAGTATTGTCAGATGCTGAAGACCTCACGAATAACCACGGAACCTTGTCGGAGCGAGTGCCAGAAGATGAGCCCCTCAGCTAAGAAGGCACTCAAATGAGGACTGAGGAAGCGCTGCCTCCTCAAAGTGGAGTCAACCATAATGACACAGAGGGAGTTAGTCTGGGGGACTTTCATGGGTACATGGGAAACAACTCCAAGAAAAAAAGACGAAAACATCTATTAATAAGGGAAATGGGTACTGTCCAAAATATAAATCTAGGAAAACTGGAAGTCATCAAAAACGAAATGGGACACAGAAAGATCGATACCCTAGGCATTAGTGAGATGAAATGGACTGGTATTGGCTGTTTCGTATCAGGCAATTATTTGGCTTACTATCCTGGGAATGATACAATCAAGAGGAATGATGTGACATTCATCGCCAAAAAGGATATCATAAGATCTACCCGGAAGTACAATGCCCTCTGTAATATGCTGATATTTATTCATGTACAAGGAAGCCCAAGCAATGAAATTATTATTATTATTCAGATTTCTGTACAAACCACTAAAGCATGTGATGCAGATATTAAAGAATTTTACCCAGGTCTTCACACTGAAATTATTCAAACATACAATCTGGAGGCAATGATATTTAATGGTGCTTAGAATGCAAAAATTGGAAAGAAACAGGAAGACAAACTGCATTCATTGAATTGCTGTAAGACCTTAAAAGTATTGCAAAGTAAGCATATTATTTTGAGAACTACGGTGCACTTGACCGAAGCCATAGTATTCTCCATTGCATCATATGCAGTGAAAGTTGGACATTGAATAAGAAAGACCGAAGAAGAAGCTCTGTCATTGAATTGTGATGCTCGAGAAGAATATTGAAAGTACCATGGACTGTTGAAAGGGCCAACCAATCTGTCTTGGAAGCAGTACAACCAGAGTACTCCGTAGAGGCAAGGATGGGTGAGACGTTGTCTTACATACTATGGACAAGTTGTCAGAAGAGGAGAAGGACATCCTGGAGAAGGGTATCCTGCTGAGAAAGTAGAGGGTCAGTGAAAAAGAGGAAGACTCTCAAGGAGATGGATTGACACAGTGGCTGCAAGCAGGGGAAGAATTGTGAGAATGGTGCAGGGTTTGACAGCGTCTTGTTCTGTTGAATGTAAGTAAGGTCTCTATAGGTTTGAACTGACTTGATGACACCTAACCACAACAGCAATGTGCAGTACTTGAATGAATGATGCCGGAAGCATGACAAGAAGATGGCAAGCACACACAAAGAAACTAGTTGACATTCAACCATTTCAAGAGGTGCATATGAAAAAGAACCTCTTGTACTGAAGGCAGGCATCCAAGCTGTGCTCAAGGCCTTAACTCAAAGAAGGCTCCAGGAATTCATGGAGTTAGCCACTGGAATGCCTCAACAAGCTAATGAAGCACCAGAAGCACACTCATCTAGGCAAGAATTTTGGAAGATGGCTACTTGGCCAACTGACTGGAAGAGATGTGTATTTGTATTCATTCCTAAAGAAAAGTGACCTAACAGAATGTACAAATTATAGAAAACATCATTAATATCACATGCAAGTAAAATTTTACTGAACATCACCCTAGGGTGGTGACAGCAGCACCTCAGCAGGGTGCTGCAGAGTTGCAGACCAGATTCGGGTGGTGATGTCAGATGGCTCTTGGCTGAAAACAGAATGCCAGAAACGTGTTTACTCATATTTTATTGACTGTGCAAAGGCATTTGATTGTGTAGATTATAACAAATTTTGTAGAGCCTTGAGAGGATGGGAATACTAGAACACTTCATTGTGCTCATTGAGAACTTGTACATGGACCAAGATGCAGTTATGTGACTAGAACAAGGAAATCCCACATGTTTTAAAATTAGGAACGGTGTGTATCATACTCATACTAATTCAATCTGTATGCGAAGCAAATCATCAGAGAAGCTGGTTTATACAAAGTAGAATGTGGCATAAGGATTGGAGGAAGACTAATTAGCAACTTGGGCTATGCAGATTATACAACCTTGATAGCTGAAAGCAGAGAGAATTGATGCACTTGCTGATGAAGATAAAGGGCTGCAGTCTTCATTGTGACTCACCACTTAATGTAAGGAAAATAAAAATTCTCATCATGATAAATGGAGAAAAGATTGAAGCTGTCAAGGGTTTTGTCTTTGCTTGGATCCACAGGCAATGCTTACAGAAAGAGTAGGCAAGTGATCATCAGCTCGTTTCATTGGATAAATCTACTGCAGATGACCCATTCAATGTGCAGGAAAGCAAGGATATCACTTTAAGGACTATGCCTCACATGCATGTGAAAATTACCATTAAATAAGTAAGACTGAAGAAGGATCGATGTATTTGAATTATGTTCTTGATGAATAATATTGAAAGTACTGTGAACTGCCAAAAGAACAAACAAATTTATCTATCTTGGAAGATATATATATATATATAGCCACCATGCTCCGTGCAAGCAAACATGGCAAGATTGTTTCTCACGTACCTGGGACATATTGGGAGAGAGCAGACCGTGGAGGAGGATACCATGTTTTGTAAAGTCAAAGGGCAGCAAGATCGACATATAGATTTTCCCAGAGGCTACAGCAAGGGGCTCAGACATCAGAATTGTGAGGATGGGAGAGGACTAGGTGGTAATCGCTCTGTTGTACACAGGGTCGCTATGACTTGGAACTGCCTGGAAACCACCGAACCACAAGAGCATGGGGTTTCTGATTGTTCTTGGCATTGTGGACTCTTGGAGGTATTGCTTGCCCCGCTGTGTGACTCCCATCCGAATCACTTTGCTGACTTGAAGCAGGGTTGGAAAAAACAAATATTTGGCTTACTTCAGAGTTAGGAGTCTACATGGATATAATGAAAAGACAGATGCACATTTGGGTTAAGAGTATTTGCCTAAGTTTTCCTCTTGAAATGCTTGTTTGTGGAGTCCTTCTTGAACAGGGGATTGGAAGAAAATAGAATGAGTGGCCCGGAACTCTCAATGAGACCAAAGAAGAACAATTTCTGTTCAGGGTTTGAAAATGTTTCCTGCTGTTTATCTGAAATTTTAAAAATTCTCTGATTGCTACAATTTAAGTCCCTATCTGTGGAGAATGGGACAGGAAGTGCTATGCTAACTTAAAAATGTTTATCCAAATCTTCATGTGACATTGGACGAACCTTTAAAAATTGCTTTAAAAATGTCTTTCTTCCCTGACCAGTTTCTCCTCTTTTCTTATAGGTTTTTCTTATTTTCTTATAGTAGAAAATATAAAGGAAATTTAGTCAAAGGCCCAACAGAAGACAAATGGCATATTCAAAGAGGGGTAGTTTGAAGAAAATTTGCTTAGAAAGTGGCTATTTGCCAAAGTGTGTCTGGGAGTACTGGGATTATAGAGAAATTACAGAGACCTGGAACAAGTAACAGATGAGCTTTGATAAGTCCTAGGTTGAATAGGATAAGAAGATGTAGTTGCTTGACCTCACACTGGTAGGCAATCCTGAGGAGCTGACAACTTTGGGAATTGCAAAGAGTTCTGGTTATGAAATGTGATCAGGCCATGGTGACATTAGAGCAGTGGTTCCCAACCTTCCTAATGTTGCGACCCTTTCATACAGTTCCTCATGTGGTGGTGACCCCAACCATAAAATTCTTTTTGTTGCTGCTTCATCACTGTCATTTTGCTACTGTGATGAATTAGGCGACCTCTGGGAAAGGGTCGTTCGACCCCCAACAGGGTTGTAACCCACAAATTGAGAACTTCTGCTTTAGAGGTAAAGAGTACAAATACCCTGACTTCACTTTCTTCCTTCTCTCCAAATTTCATCAGCGGCCTCAACTGGTTGAGGCCCATGAGGAGGAAATCCTCTCGCTGTGGTCCGGACAGGTTAGCTCCCGAGGGACACCAGTAGATTGGAGAAGGAAGGACATGGATCTGGAAGGCTAAATGGAAATATGGCCCATGGGAGCAGGGTACTTTATGTGTAGTTTAGTCCCTTCTATAAGTTAGATCTTTTTATGAAATACTTTAATTGGGGGCTCTTACATCTCTTAGCCAATTAATACATGCATCCAATATGTCATGCACATTTGTACCTATGTCGCCATCATCATTTTAAAAGCATTCTCTTCCCACTTGAGCCCCTGATATCAGCTCCCTATTTCTTCCCTCTCCCTCCCCCACGTCCGTACCTCATGCACCCTTGATAAGTTACAGATTATTTTTGCTATATCTTAGATCATCTTCTGTTGTCCCTCACCCACTTTTCCATTGTCAACCCCTTGGGAGTGGGTTATAGGTTAGACCTTGTTTAGATTCCCTATTAATACCTAGAGAGAAGACCAAATTTTATATTTTAGAATGTTTCGTATTCTAGTCCCTGAAATCATCCATTTAAAGTTGTATTTGCATGACCAAGCATGTAAAGATATATGAGACATATGTAGTGGGATAGGTAGATATATGCTATATATCTATATACCTCTCTCATTCTTACTAGGTTTATTATGTTTAGTAGTGTTTGATGTCCAAAGGCCTATAAGAGCCTGAAGCTTGGAAGATATAAGTTCTTGCCTGGATATGTTTATATCCTCATTAAGCCGCCACCACGTGTGGTCTTTTCCCTTCCCTCCATAATTGCCCAATCCCTGTCTACATCCCTGTCCCTGGCCACCTTGGAGTCTTCAAAGTCTCATCCTTCGGTATGAAAACCACTTTTCTTTTTCTTTGTCTTTCCTTATACTAATAAAAATTCACTGCCATCAAGTCGATTTCTGACTCAGCTACAGGACAAAACAGAACTGCCCTGTGGTTTTCCAAGACTGTGACTCTTTACAGCGGCAGTAAGCTCCATCTTTCTCCTGAGGTGCGATTGTTGGTTTCAAACTGCTGGCCTTGTGGATTGCAGCTTAACAAGCAGCTTTTCATCACCAGGTCTTCATAATGGTGTCATTAAATGTTTTCCTTCATAAGATTGACTTACTATACCGAGTATCATGTTTTCTAGTTTTGCCCATCTCTTGTGGGAGTTATTGCCACTGTATTTCATTAATTCATAATATTCGGTTTTATGACTGTACCAGGTTTTGATTATCCATTCCTTTGTAATCAGTTTTTTCCATATACTTTGCTATTCTGTAAATTGATTCAATATACATAATTGTTCATATGTTTGTTTTTGTTGCATTCTTTATTTCTTTAGGGGCTATAACCAGTAGAGGGATTATAGGATCATATGGTACTTGTGTTTGCATTTGCTTAAAGAAGTGCCATACTGATTTCCATAGTGGTTGTACAGTTCTAAATGCTATCTCATTGTTGTTTTACTTTGTATTTTTTTATTGCTAATGAACATTTCTTCATATGTCTGTTGATTCATCGCTACTTCTACACCCCCTCCAGCACTTAGGAGACTGTATAGCCTGAATGCTCTTTAGAAGTGAGATTGTCTAGGGCTAGGGCTAGGGCTAGAAACAAAAAAAAAGAAAAGTGAAAAAAAAGAAGAAGTGAAATCGCAATAATTGGTATCATTTATTTTTGAAATGCAATCAGGAAGGATCAGCCTTGAGCTTGGGCTTGGGAAAATAGAGGGTCAGCACAAAAAGGAAGACCCTCGATGAGCTATAATGACTCAGTGGTTGTAACAATAGGCCAAGCATACCAATGATTATGATGGACAAAGGCAGAGATGTGGTTTGTTCTGTTGTACATAGCGTCTCTACGAGTTAGAATAAAATAGAACGTTCCTAACTAACTAAACCATGAGAGAAAGATGCAGCTTTCTGCTCTGATAAAAAGTCATAGTCTCAGAAACCCACAGGGGTATTTCTACCCTGTCCCACAGGGTTGCTATGAGTCTGCATTGACTCGATGGAAATGAAGAACTGACTGACTGACAGACAGACTAAACTAAGTAGATAGTTGTGTAACCAAATTTGAGACAGTTACAGGATTTAGTGATATTTAAATGTCATTTAAGTGTCAGATCATTTAATACCATTGAAAGTATTTACATATCAAGGGAGCTCCTATAAAATAGTGTAAAATATTGTGTCATCTTTATAAAAATATGTATGGTTCCAGAAAGATGCATATTTGCAAAAATTAAATTGGTGCATAATAAGTATTTTACCAGATATTTGTGTTTTTTAACCTAATATTTCTGGTTCTCTGCTCTCTTGGAAACTGATGGGGTACATTTCCCAATCTTTTTGACAGTAAGGTGTGGCCGTGGACTTTCCTGTATGGATTCTGATTGGAATATACACTTGTGTGTGATACTTTACGGGGCAACACAAGGCATGCGTTCCCTTTCTACTGCTACAGTGGTTGTGAAAACACTTGTCCAAGTGAAACCTTCATTGATCAAACTTCTGAGTGATCATGGGGTAGACACAGCCTGGCTGACCTATGTTCGATCAGAAACACAAGTGCAAGAGAATCTTTGGGTATTAGGATACAGGGACTTGGGAAGTTATTTATTTTATTGTAGCATAATCAGGCCCATCCTGTCTAATTCAATTCTCACTTTATAAGTTTTGGAAATGAGTAAACAGTACAGAGGACACTTCTGACCTCTGGCTAAAGAAGCCAGAAGAGGACTCTATCACCACACCAGCCCAGGGCCTGCTGCTACAGGCAGAGGTCAGACATCCTGCTTTCCCTCTATATTTGCCAACCTTACCTCCCATGACACTCCTTGTTTCTGATGGGTTTGGTCACACACTCCAATAGCAACAACAACAATTTTGTTTCTTCATGTCTTGGTTTGTAGTCCTGTTCCTGGGCTTATTTGGGATGCTAATTAAGAAACCAGTTGGATAGACAACATTAGCTCTAGGTTCTTAGATAAGGTGTTCCATTATAGTCTCAGCTAGTTAGCTATATTCATTTCACATGTATGGCGTTTGCACGGTTCAAATATATCTTGGATCAAAGAACACCATGTGAAGTAGAACTTGGCCTCAATATTTGGTGTAACGCAAACTACTATAAATAAACCCCGCCAGCAGTTCCTCTATCTTAGGCTAGCTAACACTTTATTCTGAGATCCTGATTTTTTTTAATAAGCAAGCAGAATGAAGACTGATATATGGCATATGTTCTGTATCTCAAGAAAGTAGAGCTGATAAGGGAAAACTGGTAGCATCATTTTTTTAATCATCCGGTCAAATGCACCCAGAAACAAGTCTAACACTTGAGGCACCAAATGTGTGTTGGCCACTGTCATCCACTGCACTGCAGTGCTCACACAGAACTCCCTGATGATACTCATGATTAAGGGGGTTTACTAGGGACTTTACCAGCTCACTACAAGCCAGTATCAGAAAACAGTGAAGAGACAGCCTTCCTCACCCAGCAACCAAGGAAGTCTCTCTGTAGTCTTTCGCCTCACATCCATGTGGTCCAGGACACCAGCCTGTTGTTCTGCCTCACTGCTTCTTCATCATCTTGGAACTGCGCCTCTGTTCTATTGCGTGGTCTCCTTGCCTGGACTTCGGGTCTCAGCCTGGATCCTTTGCTCTGTTCCAGGGTACCCAGGTTGAAGACTCTTGCACCTCAGGTTCAGCCTCCTGCACTGCAGAGAGAGATCTCAAATGTGCTCTGCTGGGGGATCTACTTGATGGTCTTGTCCTGCTCCTGAGATGACTCATCCTTCCAGCCAGAGGGGAGTGGCAACTAAACCGAACTGATCTCCTCTATTGGTGTTTCATACATCCTCTTTTCATAGGCTCACCCAGTCATTTGGTGGGGCTTACAGAGCCATGGTAAAAGGACCATTTTAAGCCATTTTACTCTACCACAAGAAGATACAGATAGGCAAGAGAATAGGGAGAAGATTTGGGAGACCACGCGATGGAGGTTGACTGCTTTGTTGCATGTGCAGGCACTTGTCCTTTTGCATAAGCTATGCCCCTTTACCTGTTTTATTAATAATGGAAATCATTATTGATTTTTGTAAGGGGTAATAAAAAGAAACTCAGAATCATATGGGGAACAACTTCCCCTTTATTCTGCCACACCAGTCTCTTCCCAATATTAAAGCATCTTCCAGAATGTCTGCTACTCAGGGCAGACTCTTTTATTTTAATGATTTTATTGGGGACTTGTACTATCCTTATCACAACCCATCCACGCATCCATTGTGTGAAGCACATTTGTACATTTGTTGCCATCATCATTCTCAAAATATTTGTTTTCTTCTTGAGCCCTGAATATCAGCTCCTCATTTCTCCCCTCCCTCCCTATCCCCTCCCTCATGAACCCTTCATAATTCATAAATTATTATTATTTTGTCATATCTTACTCTTAAGCTTCATAAAAGAGTATCTGATTTGTTGCAGTCTAAATCTCAGGTATCCAGTCCCCAACTTCCATTTCACTTTTCTTGTCTATCTATGATCAAGAAAAAAAAAAAACTCTCCTGTCTTTATTAAGAGTCGATATATACATTTTATGGTCTACCAATTTAAGAACTTCTTATGCCTGTTTTAATTTATGTACTCAATTATTTCTATTACCCTTAGTAAATGCCCCCGAACCAAATCCTTATCATCTAATCAATTCCAACTCACAATGACCCCATGTGACAGATCAGAGACCAACTGCCCCATAGAGTTTCCTAGACTGTAATGTTTATGGAGAGGAGCCCTAGTGGTGTAGTGGGTTAAGCATAGGGCTGTTAACCACAAGGTTGACAGTTCAAAGTATGTTAGGACGTACTCTGTGACTACGAGATTTGCAGATGGGTGTGGTTTGCAGTGGGAACCCTATATCCATTTTTTAGTCTCTACAGAGATTCAGGCTTCATTGAGTCCTTTCTATAACCTTTGACTCTAACTATTGGGTGTCTGGCAGGGGTGGTGTGTGGGGTGGAAATGGCGAGCTAATAATGACTACAAGAACAAAGAAAATAATATAACACTGTTTATGGTGATGTTTGTGCAACGCCTTTGATGTGATTGAACTGTGGAATTTTTATGATATGTGAGTGATATGTCAATAGAACATTTGGAGGGAAAAAATCCACCTAAAGCACAATAAGAAATGATAATTCAATCCATGATGCTGAAAAAGAAAATAAGTGATTTAGTCAGATAGCACAACCCAAACCTGGAGGCAAGAATCTGATGCTCTCACAACTTGTATACCTAGAAAGTGTCTGAAGCTGTTGTTTTGTATATAGTATTTCTTGTGCGTCTGTATGGAACTATAATTTTGATAATATTTGAAATCTCCTATGTCCTTTTATTTTTGCCCCCTGCTTCTGACATAGGGAAACAATGAAGAATAATTACGGGTTGCAAATATATGTCAAAGGCTTTGCCCTTAGGCAGAGTTTATTTGCAAATGGATTACCACCAGTCCCCTGACCATCCCAGGGAAGGGCAGCCTAACCCTTAGGGATTTGTCCTTGCTGGAATGTGACATATAGGGTCCACAGTCATCAGTCAGACCCTGACTGTCTTGGTCTGAGAGTCCTGAACCAATCTTTTCAATCAGCAATGATTACCCCTTTCCCAGTTTTGTAGTTCTTCCTGCAACCGCGATGAATCGATCTGCTGACACGTGTGATTTGGAGAGAGTTTCCTCTGTTGTCTACACATCCTATTTAAGTGGTTATCTTTTTGTGGATCCTTGGCCACCATTATGACCTCATGATCCCCATCACTGGATGATTTGGCTTTGCTTTAGTCTTGTCTTCATCTTGTTTTTGTAATGTTTGCCAGAAGCTCCCGGCACATTGTGGTTAAATGTTGGCCTGATAATCACAGCGTCGGCAGCTGAAACCACCACTAGAAAGACGGGGCTTTCTGCTCCCACAGAGTGACAGTCTCAGAATCCCACAGAGGCAGTGCTCCGCTGTCCTCCAGAGTCTCCATGAGTTGGAATGGACTCAGTGGCAGTAGAGTTTGTTTGGTGTGGTTTGTCCTGTTTTCCCTTTAATCAATGTGTCTCTGTAAGGTATGTAGAAATTGAAATATCTTTTCTCCCTGAGAATAAAACCTGCCAGAGAGAAAGATGGAGCTGTGTGCTCCCACAAAGATATGTACTCCCAGAACCCCCGAGGAGCACCGCTACCCCATCCCACAGGGTTCCTGGGTGTTGGAATCCAGCCGATGGCAGTGGGTTTGGGTGGTTGTCATCTTTCCCCAGGTGGGTGGCCAGGTCCTTTCTCCCGTGAGCGGCTGGTGTACTGGGCACCAATGGTGCACCTGGTTTTCTTTGGAATAAGATCCCATTCCCAGATCCTTTCATCATAAAATGAAAGGGTTACAAAGGTTACTTGCGAGCACACTGATAGGTTAACAGAGAAAATGGGAACATGTGTGAGACTTTTGAAACAGTCTTGTGTGCACATGAACTTCGCTCAATTGCACAGTGAACTTTAGAAGAGCAGCTGAATTTGCTTTGGCGCCCTGTGGAGGAGGCGAAGAGTTTACCGAACCCCTCCTATTTTAGAAACGATTACTCGGAAAGAACAGTGAGAAATTTCAATGTTTATGGCCTCAATATTTTCTTTTATTTTGCTTTTTGCGAACTCCCTCACCAACCTATCTCCACTCACACATTATGATGCATGAGCATATGCGCCCAGTACCCGAAGACTAATGTCAGTTGTAAAAGTGTGCCGTGGCATTTTGCAAAAATTGCAAAACACATACTTATGCAAATTCTGCTCGGCATCTCAAACATTAAAAGAATGAAGAATAGTATCTTTCTTTATAAATCCATATTCCACTGTCAGCGCCCAGGGTCATATGACCTGGCAGCTCACAATTAGGATTGCAAAAGAACTCACTTTGACAGCCAGCCAACTCCATAAAAAATACACGAAACAGCAATTCCCAAAGTCAAAAATGGGCTGTTAGGCTGAAGCATGAGAGGAGGAGGCGATGCCTCACCCATTGCAAGTGAAACTCATCACAGAATGACATCTTTCAGGACTCACCTTTTAAAACTTTGAAAAAAATAATGAGGTGAAGTTGCCAAACAAATATGGGGCTTTCATGCAAATGGCCTCGGTAATTAAGGGGAGGGTGCTAAATTTGCACTATGTCTTCTAAGCCGAATTGTTTCTCTATTCAGGGGTCTGTTCACACTGTAGTCTGTGAGGCAACAGCTGCTCTTAAAAGAACGCTGTCAATGTTGATAAGTTACTTTTAAAACGGAATGTGTTTGCTGAGCTCATGTAGTTTGGAAAAACTAGAAAGAACGGAATCTGGAATGCATATTTCCCCCCTTTGAAAATGAGAAAAATATTATCAATCGCAAGCAAAAGCAGAATTCTAAAAGCCCACAACCTAGGGAGAACCCAGGGCAAGTGCATTTGTATGAAGCAGGGTGGGAAAGGGAATGTAGATTGGAATTGTGAGTCCCACAAAAGATGGGGCTGTTTGTGCGGTAGAAATTTAGTCTCAGAAACCCCATATAAAGTCACTGTGAGTCAGAATTGACTGGCTGGCAGTTGATTTGGTTTAGTTTCATCTTTGAGCAATGGGAATCCTGGTAGCACAGTGGCTAAAGTGCTTGACTGCTAACCAAAGGACCAGGGGTTCAAGTCTACCCACTAGTTCATGGGAGAAAGTTGTTGCCGTCTGCTTCCATAAAGTTTGCAGCCTTGGAATCCCTGGGAGGACATTTTATTTAATCCACTATAAGGCAGAGTTTTTTTTTTATGGAATCTCTGGGTGACAATTTAAAATTGCGGGGTTTTTTGTTGTTGTTTTTAGGTCATTTGTAGAGTGCTTTGGTATAGGGCTGAAAGCTACCCGGCAGGGTAAGCCAGAATATATCATTACGAGGCTTCGAGTTCATCCATGCACAGGCTTATTCAAAATGAAATACATGTAAACATGGGCCTATGATCGGTGGATGGATGCTGACATGTTTTTTTTTCAGTCATTACTCAGATGCCTTATGAAAAAAGGTTCAGTAAAAACAATGGCTTCTAGGGGCATCTTCTGGTCCAATGAAGTTTAAGGTAGAAAGGTCAGCTTAGAAGGTTATGTTAACTGTTATTTGGGATTTCAAAGGGTAATTGAGATATATTTCTCCAAGGATACAGGACAGTCATGGGGGCTTATTAGGAAGAAGTTTAAAGAACATTTAAAACTGGATTGATGAGTAAAAGGCCAAGAATCCCCCCCCCATCATGACAGTGAACCTGCTCATTCTTCAAGGGCATCCAAGGCAGTTGTAGAATGTCACTGGAAAATCTTATCCAGTCACCCTACAGTCTTGAGCTTAGCCCTTCAAGCTTCTTTGTATTCTCCAAGCTCAAAACACAAGTAAAAGGAATATTATTTTTCTCCCTCAAGGATGCTAATGCTGTCATTAGGAAGTGGTATACCACAGAGTACAGGAATCTCTTTGGAGAAGGTTAGGGAGATGGAAGCATGACCTTCAGAAGTATGTGGAGGATATGTCAAGAAACACGAGCATCACATTTTGATATTTATGTTCAACCCTGGTGATTTGAATAACCATTCTTTTTGTTTTAAACAAGACAATCCATTTATTATCATTTTATTTGTTGTTCATATATACTGGCCACAGCATCCCTGGACCACATTCTTCCCTTTAGTTCATGGAATCCTTTGCGTAGTGTTTAACAAACAAAAGGCAAACCAAGTATAGGGTTTGTTGTCCGGTGGAACTATACCACTCTGGACTTAGGAAATCAAAGTGGATGCTTAGTCACTCTCTACAGTGTGGTAGTCGCTTGTTCATCTTACTCATGCTTTAAGCCTGTGCCCTGATCCAAAACACAGCGCCAATTCCTAGAGACCCAGTCAGCCATGGTCTATTTTCTTCTAATTCTTGTCTTCTTTATTAACATATATCTTCTCTATATTATAAAAGTGAAGGAATCTCACAATTACAGAACTGAGGTGTTTGAGCAGACTTTAAAGGCTGTGTGATACAACATCTATGAACTACAGATTCACTTTCCCATGTATGAGTTGTAATCCAAAGATAGCTGCCACTGAGTTCATTCAAACTCAGCGTGGCCTTATTTGAATCAGAGTAAAAGTGTGCTCCACAAGGTTTTCAGGCATTGCATTTTTGGAATTTGATCACCAGTCTTTTCCTCTGAGATGTCTCCAACTGGATTTGGTTACCAGCTGAGTGTGTTAATTGTTTGCATCAAGCAGGGTTTGGTGCAAATGATTGTCTCTGGGTCAAAGCACGCATTCTGTATGAGCACAACGAGGTGTTCTGGAATTCCTGTTGTTCATAATTTTATCCATAAGTTGTTATGATCTACACAGATAAATGTCTTTGTGCACTCCATAAAACACATGTAGACATCATTCTGCTTCTGTGCTTTCAGCCAAGATACATCTGACAGCAGTGATGATATCCCTTGTTCCACACACTCTTCTGAATCTCTGCTTGAACAGTACTTTCTGGGACATTGTTAATTATTAATGCACATTCTGTTTTATTAAGCAAAAGGGTCTTACCTATTGATTTTACCTACCAGTATAGTTTTACTTTCTGGACTAACAATACTTCCACTTGGTTACATAATTAATATTGTGAATTCACATTTTAACACACTGAGGACATCATGAACTCAAGTTGAAGAAGAGCCATGAGTGAAGGAATAGTAAACTTTGGTTGATATTGATAGAGCATATAGGAAAGGTTATGAGTGATAGTTACACAACATGACTAATATAATTGATACCACTTAATTTTACCCCTCAAAAAAGTCAAACCGGCAAATGTTGTATGATGTATGTTTTTAACAATAATAAATATAAAAAAACTTGACTAGGATTCAGCATTGGTGTTATAATCTTTTCCAAATAAATTATTGAGGATCTTAGCTTGAAGATAGTAATGAACAAGGGAAACACAGTGAAATTAATGTACGTATTGATCAAATATTTGAACAACGATGTGGCCTAATGGGATACATGTAGGGCAACAAACTGCAAGGGCAGCAGTTTGAAACCACGTTGGTAGAGATGAAGCTAAGAAATCTTGTGAGTTGGAATGAACTTGACTGCAGTGGGTTTTAATTGCTTAGGCAACAAAAAACAAGCAAATAGACAACCAGTGACTGAAATTTGAAGGAAGCAGATTATTAAATAGTGAAATGATTAAATAATGAAAATAGAATGATAAAACAAGCCCCTTTAATGAGTTATTAAATATATCAATTTAAAACTTTTGAATACTAAATATTACACACACACACTCAACAATTTCTACATGTGTAGTCCAGTGACACTGATTTTATTCAAGTTATACAACACTGTTTCCCTCCTTTTCTAAGGCTTCCCTGTGCATTAATAAAAGCTCACTTCCCAATCAGGTTCCTATCTGATTTTTTAATTGCAGTTGTCAGTTTGACCCCATATTGTTTCTTGGGGAATGACTGTTTTTATTGTTTTTGAAAATGTATAGAGAAACTCGGGTATCAATGGAACCATTTCTACGTGTACAGATTCATTTTTAAAGTTTGAATGCAGCCGTTATGAGAAACAGAGATTTCGCATCAGCACCACAAAGTCACTCTGAATCCTCTCTCACATAGTCCACAGGGATGTGAGTAGCTTTTCCTTCCATCACTCCCGTTGTCAATTTGGGCTCTAGTAATAGGAGTTTTGGGCTTCATTTTCAGGTCATACGCATTAGAACTTTTCCTCAGCTGTTATTGTCCTCTTGGTGGTTTACTCTGTGCAGCTAATAAAACCTGCAAATCTTGCTAGTGGTTAGATTTTTTCTCATATAGCCATCCCAAGAAGAATCCAGTCAAGTCTAAATCGGATTTGGGTGGAGAGGAGATGTTTTGTCACATAGAAAGAAGACCTTTTGATTTCCCTTATAATTTGGGGTTTCTTTGCCAACCATTTTACCCTTTTATTGGGTTTACTCTTATTTGCATTAAATGTAAAGTTAAGGTAGAGTAACCAATAATGTAAATGATAAATTAGGATATGAATACCCACATAAAGAGATTTTAATGTAAGCTGAAATTATAATTCCATTACAATGGAAGCCAACCAAGTTTGGGAACTCAGATATTTTTAGTATTCTGAAAATTTTCCACTGACCACATGCCTACTTTTTTGGTCATCCCTCATGAACATAGTTGCTAAAATCCTCAACAAAATTCTGGCCTATAGCATATGATAGCAAGTCCAAAAAATAATTCACCATGAACAAGTGAGCTTCATTCAATTTGTGTGGGATGGTTCAACAATAGGAAAGCAATCAATGCAATCTACCGCATAAGCAAGGCAAGAATTAAAAACCACACGATCCTATCAATAGATGCAGAAAAGGCATTTCACAATATTCAACATCCATGTCTGTCTAAACACTTAACAAAATTGGGTTAGAAGGAAAATTCCTCAGTGTACATATATGAAAAACCAACAGCCAACACCATGCTCCAAAGAGAAAAGCTGGAAACATTCCACTTAAAACAGGGACCAGGCACATATGCCCCCTATCACCACTCTTATTCATCATCATGCTGGAAGTTTTAGCTAGAGCCATCAAACTGCAAAAAGAAATCAAGGGTATACAAATAGGCAAAGAAGTGAAACTCTTCCTATTTGCAGATGATATGATCCTGGATGTAGAAAACTCAAAAGTCTCCACAAAAAGTCTACTGGAAACAATCAAGGAATTCAGGAAGGTTGCAGGATACAAAGTTAATAACCAGAAATCAGTCAGATTCCCATATACCAATGAAGAGAGCTACAAAAAGACATTCAGAAATCAATGCCATTTACAATAATAAGTACACAAAAAATGAAATACTTAGGACTAAATTTAACTAAAGAAACAAATGAACTATAAAGAGAAAACTATAGTACATTACTCCAAGAAATTGAAAAGGACCTACATAAATGGAAGAATATCCCATGCTCATGGATAGGCAGGCTTAATATTGTGAAAATAACAACACTACCTAAAACTATCTACAGATATAATGCAATACCAATTCAAATTCCAAATAAATTCTTTAAAGAAATGGAAAAACTAATTACTATGGACAGGCAAAAGAAACCAGGATAAACAAAGAATGTCTTAAAAAGAAGAATCAAAAGAAACCAGGATAAACAAAGAATGTCTTAAAAAGAAGAATCAAGTAGTAGGCCTGTCACTGCCTGACCTAAAAACCTACTACTTAGCCACAGTAGTCAAAAGAGCCTGGTACTGGTAGGGAAAGAGATACATAGACCAATGGATAAGAACATAAGATCGAGGCATACATAGCAGTCCTAGAAATATCTAATGGGATATAGACAGCCTCTTCAACAAATGGTGCTGGACAAATTGGATTTCCATATGCAGAAGTAAAAAAAATGAGACCCCTATCCTTATTCAGGAACAAAAATGAACTCAAGATAGATTAAAGACCTCAGGATCATTAAGGTGAGGGCTGGAACAAACTTAAGTATTGCAGGGCATTCTTAGCAAGTAGACAAGATAGGTGACCACGAATTGCTGAAATTACATCACTTATGCACATCAAAAAACTTCATCTGGAGAGTGAAATGAGAGCCCACAGATTGGGAAAATTCTTCTTTTACTATGAGATATAGGACAAAGGGCCAATTACCAAAATATACAGAAATCAACAACAGCTCAGTAAGAAAATAACAAGTGACCCAATTATGAAATGGTAAAAGACTTGAACAGAGAGTTCACCGAAAATCAAGTACAAATGTCTAACAAACACATTTTTAAAAATGCTCACAATCCCTGATCATCAGGGAGATGCAAATTAAAACCACAATGAAATACCACTTTACACGCACAATCCTAGCCCAAATTAAAAAGCAAACAAACAGAAAAAAAAAGCAAACAACAAATGCTGGAGAGGACGTGAAGAAATTGGACATCATATACACTGTTGGCGGACTTGTAAATACATACAGCAATTATGGAAAATGAGATGGCAATACTTAAAGCAACTGGAAATTGAAATCCCATATGATCCAGCAATTCCACTATTAGTCCTTTACCCCCAAAGAAATAGGAGACATGGCATGAGTGGACCTATGCTCTCCCATGTTCTCAGCAGCACAGTTCACAATAGTGAGAAACTGGAAGGAGCTCAAATGCCAAATAGTGGAAGAATGGATAAAGAAACTATGTTGCATACACACAATGGAATTCTATCCATCCCTAAAAAACAGTAATGAAAGATGAAACACTGCATGGCATGGAAGGATCTGGAAACCATTATGCTGAATGAAGTCAATCACAAAAGTGAAAATTTTGTATGTGTCCACTAGTATAAGGACAAACGCCAATTAAACAAATCTTAGGGGCCAATTTCTGAACACAAGGGGAAAAGGCTACCTACTGGCCACAAACCATACATCCACCTCCCTTTTATGCACCTCACAAGAGCCACCTGCAAGGAGGAGACTTCACATTGTCTGAGGCCATTCCTTCAAGAGGGAGGAAATGTGAGAAGACCATCCACTTGAGGCTGCACCACACCAAGACAAGGTTGGGAAAAATCTATTGTCCCTCCACAGGAATGGAAGGAAACCTTGATAGAAAATCAAGACTAGGAGCATTTATATTTCGCAGGAGACACCGATAGGTCTATTGATGATTATGGTGGGTGATTGGGAAGAAATAACCTCACATTGGGAAGGGATGCTAAACAATAGTTGTAGAGAACCTAGTGGGGTAATGGACCAGACTTTATGTGCCTGGGTAGATACTACAAATATGTTTCTACCCAACTCTCAGTAAACCATGTTATTGACTAAATACCATGATGACCTTGGATACTGGCCTGGCAGGCAGCATGGCATAACCCAGGGGATACACCAGAAGGACATAACATAGAGGCCGGGCTGAATGAACTGAGCTCTCCTTCAAAGGTTCCTGCACCCTTGGACTAAGAACATTGGAACTTGGACAGGAGAGGAAGCAGAGAATGGCTGTCCAGGATCTGGGGAAGTGGTGGTCATGGGACCTAGAGGGAACCCCTGGCTTGGTGGGTGTCCAATGGAAAGGGACCCAGAATTCCCATGTATTTATTACCTTGACGCCCCCCCTTGAAGCTATGGGACAGGAATCTGAACTGGAAAGAATTGCTCCAGGAAGTTTCTCCCTCAGACCGAATGTGTCTGGAGTGCTGTGTCATTGGAAGAATGGATGATTACCAGCGCAATCACCTTATACCCTAGGGGGATGATTGATGGAGTGTTACTTTTCTGTTTCGATGGGTTTTTGTTTTTTTGCTTTAGTTTACTTGTTTTTATATGTTTGGTTTTTATTGTCTGCTACTTGTTTTGTTGCCATTGTTTGGGGTAGTTGATCTTATGGGGTTTTTATTTTGACACAATACAACCGCCAAATATACCTGAATTGTGTATATCCCAGGGACAAGCAGATGGATTCTGCCCTCCCACCCCCTTAACTCTAGCCCCAACCAAGAACAATTAGTTCTGATAACAGAGAAATGATCACTAAAGATAAGGGTGTTGCGGCACAGTGTGGTTAAGAAAGCAGCTGGTGCCCAGCTATCAATTGGAATAGTGTCTGGGGTCTTAGTGACCTGTATTCAAATGAGCAGCCATCTAAGCGAGGAGTCAACCAAGTCCATATTGAAGAAGCACAGCAGCTTGTGGGATTCAAGATTACAATAATAAAATTCAAAAATCGCAGAGGGAAAAGTATCAGAGCCTAAATCACGAACACTCCATTTGTAAAAGGCTAAGGAGGACAGGGAGAGCCTAAAACCCATCTGCAGAGTTTCTAGTCCAATTAAGCCATTGGCAGATCCCTTCTAGCCACAGGCAAGGGTCTCCAACAGCTTTAGTATCAGATAGAGATCATTGGAATCCTGATAATATACTGAATTGAACTTGAGACATGGTTAGTTGACCTCCTTCTTGGTGCAACCTGAAATTGTTCTAGGTTCAAGTATTTTGTGCTTGTTCCATGACAAAATTTTCTTCCCTGGCCTTTTAAATACCGATGGTAGTCTTTTCTTTTTTACACATTATTTGTATTTTTATCTTTGTATTATTATTATTTTATCCTTATCACTTAATTTTGTTTCTGTCCCTTGTTTCCGTTGGGTTCTCCACTTTGTGAAGCATGGAAAGAGTAGATGAATGGAGATAATAAATGATGCAAGAGTTTATAGAGGAGGTAGAGGTAGGAGGTGGGAGATAGGGAGGGTGAGGGGGTTGGGGGAGCAACAAAGAATGCTGGAGGGGTGAGGGAGCACTAGAACTGATGGTGATTATATAACTCATTTTAAAAGCAAATTAACCATGAAAAATGTTCAAAAAATGATTGGAGTAATGATTGTACAATTCTTCTTGATTTGGTTGGACTATTGAGTTGTATGATATGTTGATTATATGCCAGTAAAACTGTAAAAAAGGATAGAGACTATCTTGATCTTTAGCGTGGATCATATCTTACAGTTTTAGTCACCGAATATATCATACATAGTATACCTCTAGATAGAATTATTAAAAGAAATGGATTTGGCAGAATTGTCAATGTAAAATGGCCTTATTTCATGTAGGGTATTGAGCTTATAGTCTTTGTGAAACTAATTTATTAGGTAACAGCAGAAAGGGATATTTTAAAATATACCTATTTTAGAGCAATGAATATATTGCTAAAACCACCTTCAGAATTGTGACTGAACCAAAATATTTTGAAAGATTTAAGGATTTAGGAGAGAGTACTGAATACAAAAATGTTGACCTTGATGTTGATAAAATGCATAGGGACTGTGGAATCTAGTTCAGGGGGAAAATAGTTTATTCCATTGGAGTCTAAGGGAGACAATACAAAATCCTCCCTCACCTGTCCTGCCCAGTGAGGATGAATGCCTAGTTGGAGGTGTCAGACCAAGAGGGACATAGCTGCTACTCAGCAGGCCTCCTTGTTACGGATTCGAACATCATCTCTTTGATTGCTTTGAGTAAGACTTCTTTAAATTTACTGTACTTGACCTTCAGAACTCGAGTCTTTTTCTTTATTCTTATCATGCGGACTCCACGTATTTCTCTTTGTAAAGTGGATTTCCAAAACATTATCTGTGACATTTGGCTAAAAAACAAAACAAAAACAAAGACATCACATTAGGCTTCCAGATATGAATATTTATCCTTTGAGGAGTGTGGTAGTCACCTAACCTGATGTCAATTTAAGGATTAAGAGTGTAGGGGTAGAGTCTAGGCTGTCAATCTGAAGATAGCCAATGAGACTTCTGTGTGGGCGTGCCCTTCTCCTGAGGATTCTGGGAAATCTGGTACTTCCTCCTTGGAGGCGGAAGACACCTCTACTATACCCTGGGAGACATTGCAGAAGACAAGCCACATGGATGCAACCAGACTTCTGAAGCCAGAGAAGCCACAGAGAGACCCCTGCCAGTGCTGAGATGCTTCCAACACCACTGGACCCAAAGACTTTCTACCCACTGGCTTGTGATCGTCCTGCATTTGGCTTCATTGCATTTGTTTCGTGAGTCTGAAGAGGATTTTATAGACTCGTATCAGACATATGGACTAGTATCAGACTTATGACCTTGGACTGGACTGGGTTGGGATGTTTTCTCAATGTTCAATTCCTCTTGTATATAAATCTCTTTTATATACTCATATGAGTGTCCATGGATTTGTTTCTCTAGTCTACCCAGACTGACACAAGGAGAGCAATCATTAACATGGAACCACCATCCCTTCTCCACTCCCATCTCCTTGGGCAACCTCAACTGCTTGCTGATGAACTTAAGACTGAGTGTGGGGAGAAGGCTGGGTCCAAACCATTTTTACTTCTCACCTTAGTTATTTGTCTCTGTGATCATTATTCAAAGGAAAAAGTTCATATTGCTCTATAAACTTATTTCATTATTTCATCCTTCAAATGGTTGGTTTGACATTGGCATTTCAATATAAGCCATTTTTTGCACTGGGATTTAGAGTGCAGCAAACCTGGCTCTTTATGCGTTTCTCTTTCAAATCCTCATGACAGGTGCTAGTGTTTAGTTACATAACAGCAGGAGGAGGGGTGCAGGGGGTTGTTTGAGTTATTCCACAGGCAAGAGGTTTCCATTTATTTGTAGCAGAATGTCCTTGAAATTGTCATTGAGCTTTGGGTACCTTTTCAGGATGCGATTCTGCTGCCCATGAGGCATAAAGGGTTTTATGTCTTTATTTATTCTCCTTTATTAAAATGAATATAAAGTGATCTCCTGTAATGTCTTGCCCTTCTTTACAATGAATATTCTTTCCATGGGTATAAAGGGTAGGGGAAAGTACTCTTATTTGCTCTTTGATACATATATGCAAAAATAAATCTTTATTATGAAGCTCCCTTGAATAAGGATGGCTTAGATATTAAACTATTATATCTAACCTTCCAATTCGACTACTTTATTGCCTACATATGCACTGAAAATCGCTATGAGGCATAGAGTCAAAAAAACAAATTTCAAGAGTAGAAATGAGTTTAGACTTAATAGATATTTAAGTGATTTGGGTTGTGGAAGATTGTTTGGAGGAGCTATAACATATAAAATATTTTTCCTATGTTAACAATGCAGGTATTAATAAAGTCTGACTGGGTAGATTATAATATCTGAAAGTACATTAAAGACATTTTTCAGAGAAGAAATATAAGTTTTTCCTTAACACTTTATTAGCCTGTAGGCTTTGTGTATGCTGCTTAGATGATGCAGTGAAATTGTTCTCAAACTTTACTTATAACACTGAAATCCCAGCAGAACACAGTTGAGATCTTAAATTTAATTTCCATATTAGAAATTGTATCCAGCTAACGTAAAGGTGGATCATTATCAAGACATTAAATCAAGATGAATGGAAACAGGCAAACATGTAAAACCCAATAGCATACCATGCTTACTAAAATCCCTTGTTTGGGGGAGAGATTGACAAAACCCAGTTATGATACGTGTTGTTTCAAAATACCGTAATCTGGAAGGCAGACGTGGCTGGAAGTAGGTTCCCAGGGAGAAGGAGGCAGACGTCCATGAACTCTATTCGGACATCTAAGAAAGCTAGGGTGAACGACTCTGCGCAAAGTGAGAGAGTGCATCTTAAAGATTTATCCCTGGGTGTAGATTCTTCATCGACACCATCATTCAGCTGACTTTTGGCCAGCTTTCATACTTCAAGCATTATTTGATTTGGTTCAACTTCAGATTTGGATTTAGTTGGTCTGGGTGAAGGCTAGTCCTTGCTTTTCTAACCAGCCCCCAGGTGGTGTTTCCAATGTTTCTGGTCTTCCATTACCCATGGGCAGTAAAGGTCCAAGGCACATTTCCCAAGCACTCTGGGAAGAGGTCTGTAGACAGTGAGCTGTTCACACGTTGTTGCTGTTCGGGAGCCTTGCGTCAGCACAGACCTATGGCAACTCTGTGTATGACAGAAACAAACAGTGCCTGGCCCTGTGCCATCCTCACAATCGTTACATTTAAGCCCATTGTTGCAGCTTCTGTGTAAATGCATCTTTTTGAAGGCCTTCCAAGCATAATGTCTTTCCCCCAGTACTGTTCCTTCCTGATAGCTTGCCCAAAGGATGCCACCCTCACTTCGTAAGAGGATTGTGGTTGCACTCCATCCAAGACACATTGGTTTGTTCTCCCGGCAGTCCCTGGTATTTGCTAGATCCTTCATCAACACCATCATTCAAATGCATCAGTTCTTCTTCACGTCGGCTTCGACATCCACACGAGTCCATTGAAAATACTACGGCTTGGGTCAGGCACATCTTAGACCTCAGAGGGACATCTTTGTTCTTTAACACTGAGAATGTCTTGTGAAGGAGATTTGCCCAATAGAATCTGCCCATACATAGGTTATGTTTATATGAGACTTACTAAGAGCTTGCCAAGGATGTTTTCCGTCCTTCATAATCATCTTAGGAACTCAAGCCCAAAACTCAGCTCACTGCCATGGAGTTGATATTGCTTCATATCCACCCTATAGGAGAAAGTAGAACTGTCTCTCAGGGTTTCTGAGGTTGCAACTCTCCGGAGGAGCAGCTGCTGTTTTGAATTGCTGACCTTGTGATTATCAGCCCAATGTGTAACCCACTCTACCACCAGAGCTTCCTACCAGTACTGTCTACAGTGTACACACGAAGACAGCGGCACTTAACCCACCCCTCAAGACCAAACACAAAACTGTGCCATGGAGTTGATTCTGACTCAGAGTGATCCTATAGGGTGGAACTGCCCTTTAGGTATCTGAGGTAGTTCATTTTTATAGGAGCAGACCGCCTTATCTTTTTCCTGCAGACCTGCTGGTGGATTTGAATGGCTTACCTTGTAGTTTGCATCCAAACACATAACCCACTATATCACCAGGGCTCCATAATGACATATAAGATGTTAAATGACATGCCAAGGTTATACACAATTTTTCGGGATTATAACCCATTGTCATTTGGTGGATTTTAACTCGGGTGGCCCTATGTAGGAAAGATCAGAAATGCTCCTCAGAATTTTCTGAGACTATGGTAACTTCTGACCCCGCACTGCCCCCCAACGGGAGCAGACTATCTCATCTCCTGAAGCAAGTTTGAATTGCTCACCTTGCAGTTTTAAGCCCACCGTCTAAACCCACTGCATTACCAGGGCTCCAAGATGATCCGAGAAAGCACATGCTTTCAGCCATTTCTGAAGCGCTTGCCATGCATCACAACTATTTAATTAAATCTAGCATTTGAAAAAGGTTTTATTAGCGACGGACAAATGGAAAGAGAGGGAAACCAACTTTCTAGCATGGAATTATTTGCATTAGTTTGGGGATTCAAATTTAGACTATATGAATTCCAAGCAGAGAGAAGGTTTATAAATAATTTGCCAATAACCATGATGGACAAAGTCTTGGGAATGTAAAGTCCAAGTAACAATTTTATTTATTTATTTTTCCAGGTCACACTTTTGTGAGGGCTGAGGGGCCAATGATTATTTTCTACCTTTTCAATGTTGATATGCTCTTATAAAACAATATCCTGTAGTGCTGTGTAGAAACACATTACACATTTAAACACATATGATATTGCTGTTATCATGTGCTATGGAATAGACCTGAACGCATGCTGACCCTGTGTGTCACAAAACAGCATGCTAACATGACCAGATCTAGTGCCATTCTCACAACCATGCCTATGTCTGAGACCATCGTTTCAGCCACAGTATCAATCCATCTCAGGGGCTATTCATGAGCTTTCCAATCTTGATACTTTATTCTTCAGATAGCTGAGCTTCACAGATTATTTGCTTAGCAGACACATTCAGCAAACATGAAAGTATACAGTCTTCATGCACATCTGCCCTCCGTGCAGTCTCCCCTTGATTTGTGAGAACAATGAATTGTTCGAAGGTCTATAGATCAGTTCCACAGGAGCACAAGGTCGGATTCTGCAACTCCCATTCTTTGAAATGTTATTCAGGATTTGTTATGGTACAGAAAACTAAATAAATACTTCAACATAGTCAGAAAACACAAGTAAATATTTTTTTGGTATTCTCTGCTTAACTATGATCCATCTGAGGTCATCCATGATATCCCTTGTTCCATGTTTTCTTGTAAATCAGACTTGAATTTTTAACAGTTCCATGTGAGTGTACTGCTGCAACCATTTTTAAAATCATTTTTTGGCTGACGTTTTTTTTTAAAACATTTTATTAGGGGCTCATACAACTCTTATCACAATCCATACATATACATACATCAATTGTATAAAGCCCATTGTTGCAGCCAGGGTGTCAATGCATCTCATTGGGGGCCTTCCTTTTCTTTGCTGCCCCTCCACTTTACCAAGCATGAAATCCTTCTCCAGGGACTGTTCTCTCCTGTATGTCCAATGTATGTAAGATGAAGTCTTACCATATAAGCATCTAAATTAGTCTATTCCTCAGTATTATGGATAGTTCAGTTTTGATCAATGCCAAATTCCTAAACTTTGATTCACATGGCTTTTTGTTTACTTTGAAATATTTTAAGACTTAACAAAATGTTGCAAATATAGTACATAAATTTCCCAACTTCCTCCACTCAGTTTTCCCTCATGTTAACAGATCTTCATTATAGTTCAATTATCAAAATAAGATTGGTATTCCTACAATGTTATTAATGAAGTTATGTACCTGCCTTGATTTTTGCCAATTTTTCATAGCTAAAAATTTTCAATTTTCTAGAAGTCTGTTTGAACTTACCCTCAAATCTCAAATAATTGCTCTTAACGTGATGGTTAAAATGAAAAGATCCTGGGGAAGTGACAGGCAAGGGACAAGGGTAATATTTGAGTAGACACTGTTATGGATGGGAAACTGTTACATGACATTGCATGGAAGGAAAACAAGGGAGAATAACAGGTCCTTGGATGATGAAATAGATTGTCTCAGTGTGGGAAGTCAAGTGTTTGGGTCATGTGGGACCATTTATGGATTTCATGGAGACAACCAGCCACCCACTCTTAAGAATTGGTTTCAACTGTCACTTTTATTGTAGCAATATGGTTTCTTGAATGTCTTTCCTCATGAGACTTTTTTTCTTTTTAAAATCGTTTTATTGGAGGCTTGTACAACTCTTATCACAATCCATCCATCTATCCATTGTGTCAAGCACATCTGTACATTTGTTGCCATCATCATTCTCAAAACATTTTCTACTTGAGCCCTTGGTATCAGTTCCTCATTTCCCCCCTCCCTCCCCTCTCCCCCTCCGCCATGGACCCTTGATAATTTATAAATTATTATTATTTTGTCATATTTTACACAGTCCAACACCTCCCTTCACCCATTTTTTTCTGTTGTTCGTCCCCAGGGAGGGGGTTATATGTAGACCCTTGTGGTCGTTTCCCCATTTCTACCTTCCTGGTATCACTACTCTCATTATTGGTCCTGAGGGGGTTATCTGTCCTGGATGACATGTGTTTCCCATTCTTATCTGTACCCACGCACATGCTTTGGTCTAGCTGGATTTATAAGGTAGAATTGGGATCGTGATAGTGGGAGCAGGGGGGGAAGCATTAAAGAACTAGAGAAAAGTGATGTTTCATTGGTGCTATACTGCACCCTGACTGGCTCCCATCATCCCCGCATCCCTTCTGTAAGTGGATCTTCAGTTGCCTACAGATGGGATTTGGGGTCTTCACTCTGCACTTCCCCTCATTCACAATGATTTGATTTTTTGTTCTTTGATGCCTGATACCTGATCTCATTGACACCTCATGACTACACGGGCTGGTGTGCTTCTTCCATGTGGGCTTTGTTACTTCTCAGCTACATGGCTGCTTGTTTATCTTCAAGTCTTTAAGACCCCAGATGCTATATCTTTTGAGAGCTGGGCACCATCAGCTTTCTTCACTACATTTGCTTTTGCACCCGCTTTGTGTCGGGAAGGTGAGCACCATGGAATGCTGGTATAGTAGAACAAAGTGTTCTTGCATTGAGGGAGTACTTGAGTAGAGGCCCAATGCCCATCTGCTACCTTAATACTAAGCCTATAAATATGTGCACATAGATCTATTTCCCCACCATCATATATAAATATATTTATATGTGTACATGCCTGTATTTAGGACTCCACGAATGCCCTTTGCCTCCTAGTTCTCTCCTCTATTTCCTTTTACTTTCCTCTTGTCCCACTACCATGCTCAGCCTTCATTTGGGTTTCAGTAATTCTTCTTGGTTACATTGCCCTTAATCAAGCCCCACCAGGCCGCCTACACCCTCCTCACCATCGATATTTGATCACTTGTTGTTTCCTTGTATCTGGGTTTTTTAACATCCCCTTCCTTTCCCCTGCCTTCCCCTCTCCCCTGTCCATCCAGAACCTTCAGTCTGTTGTTTTCTCCTCCAGATTGTTTATCCCGCCTATCTTATCTAGATAGACCTGCTAAGACATTAATATGCACACCAAAACAAGACAGGAAAACAAAGCCACAAAAGAAAACAACAACAAAAACAATGACAAAAAAAAGAGAAAAGCCTGTAAATACTTCAAGGGCTGTTTGTTGGCTTTTAGGAGTGTGTTCCCAGTCAAATGTGATGGGGTGTCACGCCCTGGTCCCAAAGTGTATTTTTGTTATCCCCTGGGGACTTCGTTGCTCTGTTCCCCTTGCTGTTCTGTTGCATTCCCTTAGTGTTTTGCCAGATTGGGTGCAATTTCTACACTGTGTCTCTAATGTTGTCCCCCATAGGGCTATGGGTCAGTGGGGGATGTCCTATCTCATAGTGGTGCTCCAAGATGTGAATGTAACATAACAGCATGAAGCAAGGACCCAATAGAGAGGTCTAAGGGGCCGACCCAAATCCCATCTACATGGACAGCACTCCCCCCCCCCCCCGAAGAATTTACTTCAGAGGGCAGCATTAAGGCTACATCTCAGGGTGAGGGACACATCTGATCAGATCACACAGGAGCAAAGGAAGTGGGAGGGAGAGAGAGTGGAGCACAACCTGGCCCACCAAGCCTTGAGGACAATATCCCTGCTCAGAGCAACCAATGCACAGAGAGAACCTCACAAGACATTAAAAAATAACTTTCCTTTATGTTATCTTAGAACCCAGAATAATCATATGGTGAGGCAGGCACCTCAACATCCTTAAAGACATTTTAAAGGATCTATTACAGATTTAAGTCATATAAGTTGGAAAATTACTAAGTATTTGCAATAATACAATATAGTATATAATAAAATATAGTACGCAAGAGTTATAGATTCTAAAGCAATTACATACTTTAGCTTACATTGAAATGCTTTGTATTACTGTATATACTCGAGTATAAGCCAGCCTGAATATCAGCCCAGACACCTAATTTTACCACAAAAAACTACATTAAAAATGTGCTGGAAAACTCGACTTCCACACAAGTATATATGGTATTTTTGACAGTGGTTATTGAAGACTTAGAAAACCCTTTTCAAATGTGAAATGTTATGTTTTGGGTATTTTCAAAGTCAGTTGTACTTCTGAGGTGTGGAGTTGTCCATTGTGTTACTCTATCTCCAAATAAATGACTTTATCAGGTGGGTTATGCAATGTCACTATAAATATTATTTCAAATGGAACATGCAACGAAGGGTAGAGATAACTCAGTAGTGGGTGAGTAGGGTCACTGTGATTCAGAAGTCACTATCAACAACAAATGGGTTTCTCAAGAACACACTATAATTCTTATTCTAGACTCATCCTTTATTTCAAGAATCGGGGATATCTTTATGAAATTCTATGGGCATTCTTTTCACAAACATTGTGCCAAAGAGAAGGAGAGGAAGAATATGTATGAACATACTTTGCTGTGAACCTGGGACAGAGAATATGAAACCCCAGTGGGAAATTAGGTTTATATGCAGTCTTATGATAAGCCAGGACTACTATAAACTGATATGAACTGATTTCATATGATAAAAGCAGTCAGCAGTATTATTTTTTATCAATAAAACCAGCAATGGTATGTATGTTTATGTGTACATGCGCACATGCTTTTAGAATGCCAAAACCTGGTAGTTTTCTGGCAAACTCACATATGGATTTCCTAGACCTGGCCTTATATATTGCTACCATTTTTCTGCCAGGATTGCTCCTGGAAGACTTCCTAATGCCAGAAGAGTTCCAGGGAGGGATGATGCTGTATATCTCATGCCCGCCTTTTCTGGTTCTGTTGAGTGGTCCTTCAAATAACAGTTGGCTAAAGCTAGGCACTGAGTCTTTTGGCGTCATCATATCTCTGTTGAAGAGTAAGTCTACAGTGTGCCGGAAACTTGTAATCAGGGAACATAGGTGCTTCAGAGATTTCTTTGGCTCCCTCAGGTCTTTGGATAATGGAACTGACTGTCTGGGAGAACCTGGTTCTTGCTGGAGTTTAACGCGGTCAACTGGAAATGAACCACTTTGGGGAATGAAGCAAACCTAACAGCTGTTTGACTTTCTGTATCGGCTAGCTGTGAAGCTTCCAATTTATCTGGCAATGTCTATTAAAGATATAGGGGGAAATGGCCAAAATTTTTGTCTCTGAGTTAAAATTCCCAGAGAAATCATTAGATTTTCAGTAGTCCTCTCCAAATTGTTATAAACCACCTGCCTTCTGTAGGCATTACTCACTGAAGTAGAATGTTGGCCAACATTCCTGCTCCTATTTAATTTAATTGAATGACTTACGCTAGCCTCTTTTTGAATTCAGTTTTAGAGTACTTTTTGCAGGTTAAGAGTCATTTGCTTACTTAGTTGTAGGATGTTAGTATTGGATTTCTTGAGTAATATTTCTATTTTGTGAAGAAAATGGCCTGAAATAAACATATTTAAAGATGACTGGAAAGAAAGACATTAAAGTCTACCTAGAATCTACTTGATAAGGGAAATCATTGGAGGAAACATGTGACTGACTGCACAGATTAATAACTAGAGTTAAGGAAATAGACATCCTATATAAGGTAAAAATTGTCAAACATACATTGAAAAATATATGCAGACTGGAAGGAAAAATAACTGCCTATGATCTGTGAAAGATCTGGTGTCATTTTCCAGCAGAATATCCTGATTGTCAGCAATCTGCTTTATATATATATTCTATTATGCTTCTGTTTTTCCCCAACTATTGATTTTAAAATGCTACTGCTAACTGCTCACATCTCCCTTATCTATAAATGTAGGTAACCTGTGATGTGCACATTTGAAATGCCACAGTTCAGAATTATAATACTGTATACATTGTTAGATCACTCCCACTCTTTCCTCTTCAGCCCTGAAAGACAGACAATAAAGCCCAAGTTCCCGTTGTTCCTTATGAGAGAAATATCTGTGGCCTTTTGTCAAATATGGACTAAAATACACTCTTTTGAGGTAATTGTGAGACATCACATGGTTGTCCCCTGCATTGATTGAGATTTGCCCTTGTATTTTATGGCACAGAGGATATGATATTTTCAGGTGTACAAAAATGTACCCAATTTTCTATAATTCACCTTATTTCTATTTTAAGCTTGTAATCTTTCCAGTGGAAGAAACATTTAAATATAGGGAGTTCTGGGGAAATAAGTATTTAAGATTGAAAGCACTGAATTCAGAATCTCCCCCTGTCCCTCTTTCTTCTTAAGAGAGGAGTTAAATCCCAAAAGTTTATTATTTATTTTGGTTGTGATTAATTTTGGTTAGGATTGACATTGGTATCTTCGGAGGTGGACAATGCTGTTTCATTTCATTTTAGCTTTGGCCTTTCCTTATCATTGGCATCACGCCAAATGACTGTGTTCCCAGCAGCACACTGGGTCCTAGCTCAAATATGTGGGAAGTTATTTGACTTTTCATGATGTGCATGCAATAGTTCAAGGGAGCAGATTCAGGGCCATTTACCTGGACACTCCTGTACTTAATGCAATGATGGTTCAATGAGCCAGGGATACCTTTTGGCCAAACCCCTTCTCTTCTCAGTTCTCAAAACTCTGACTCTAGGTTTTATTTTGTTCTCAACACCTCACAAGAACTAGTTCATCATCACAACCACTCTTAAATGGGAATGGGGGCCACCCATCTTGCAACCAAAAATCATGTTGAAGAGGAGGGTCATGTAGAGTACAGAGTGGAGTTAGAGTCTGTGGAGGAGTTCATGAGGATGTTGGTTAATACTTTAAAAGTTCATCGCACAATAGGATGTTACTTAGTAAAATCAAAGTGATCACAAGTGCTGAGTGAAATATTCTGCTATAAGCAACGTAAGTTGAATGGAAGAGATGTCTGAAGATGTCATTTGGAGGTGGAGCTTGGCTTGGGACTTGGGATCGACTTGAAGGCAGGAGGGCTCAGCGTTAACTGGGTAGGGTGGAAGAGTTAGCACTCCAAGCATGGGAATGAAACACAGACTCAGTAGAAGACTACAAATCAAGACTAATAGCATGCTATTTCTATGTACTCTGTTATTGTTAGGTGCCAGAGAGTCAGTTCCACTACACTGCAACCTTCTAGACAACAGAACCAAATACTGCTCTGTCCTGTGACATCCTTAACAGTTAAGGTCATCTTTGAGCCTGTGGTTACAGCCCTGTGTCATTCCATTACTATGAGGGACTTACTCTTTGCCACTGACCCTCTATTTTATCAAGCTTGATTTCATTTTCCCAGGATTGGTTTCTCCTGCTACCATGTCCAATGTACATAATAATATTATAAATAAATACAAAAATAAATAAACCGCACACACAAGGGGGTACCCTTCCCCAAACAGAATTTTCCCACAAAAGTATGCTTTTAATTAAAAAAAATCAAAACAACCATACCACCTTCAAAGTACTCTCCATTACAATTCATACATTTGTCAAATCTGTGCTTCCATTCTTGGAGACATTTTTCAAACTCATCTCTTTGGATGGCTGACAGCACCTCCCTCATTTTTTTCTTCACCTCTTCTATGTCATCAAATCACTGTCCTTTAGTGTCCTTCTCTATTCATGGAAACAAAAAGAAGAAACACAGAGCAAGGTGAGCTGAGTCAGGTGCGTGGGTCAAGACAGACATCCAGTTTTTTCCCCTAAATCTGGCACATTGAAATGACTACATGAGCAGGTCCATTGTTGTGGTGGCAAAACCAGTCCCGGTCTGCTACAAATCAGGCCTTTTTTGTTGCACGCTGTTATGCAATCTTTTCAGAACCTCTGAACAGAAAGATTGATTAACAGTTTGACCTGGTGGAATGAACTCCAAATGCATTATGAGTTGACATTTTGTCTGCTCAGGAAGTTAATGGGTGTCTAGGCTTGTCATCAATTGATAATTCATCTGTTTTGAAAGGAGAAAACCACTCATACACTTGCATTTTTCCCATAGCACTGCCTTATATGCTGTGTTCAAAATCATGACATTTTCTGCTATAACAAAAAATGAGGTTTGAGCAAAACTGCTTTTATGAAAAAATTAACTGTGACCAGAGAGAACCTTCCCAGGTGATGCCACTGGGTACACTAACTCCAAGCGAGTGGCTTGATACTTGCCTACTGGGAAAAATGCGTACTATGAGAACTACGCCCAATAGAATTTTTTCTGTTTTGGTTGGGGGGTGGATATCCCTCTGGCATGTGTGTGTGTGTGTGTGTGTGTATAAAATATAAAGTACACATGGTTTGGGTTGTTATAAATAAAATTACGGTCCATTATATATTTCACACATCGTACAATTTAGTCATTCAATCATATGAAGAGAATTGTGCAATCATCACCACAATAAATTTCAGAACATATTCTTCTTCTAATCATTCTTGTTAGTTCCCCATTTCCCCCTCAAGCTTCCCTGACAGGGTGCTAGGTTATTATTAACCCAGTTACTGTCTATTGATTATTTATCTTTCCTGGATTTCATATACAGAAAATCACACAAAACACGATCTGGAATCAAGCAAGCAAAAATGCAACTACAATGACAAAACAAAACAGAGCAAAAGTTCAACCAGAATAAAAGCAGAATATATTTTAAAACAGAAATAACTAGAAATAACTTTAAAATGAGTATAAAGGGGGTTCATTATTTACATTGATCACAATGTGTTTACATTCTATTTGATTATGTTCAATTCGAACCATTTCCAGTGCTCTAATTTCCGTGCTCCTCTACCTTTTCATCTTCTGGGGTGGCGGGTTGTAATTGGTAACTTCTTGGTCTCATAATCATACTGATTATTTTAAAGTAGGGCACCAGTCGTGTGGTTAATAGCCATTCTTTTGTGTGTCATTCTGAACTGTCACGGGGTGATCTCAGGTTTCTGGGTGTAAAGAGTATCTCACAGAGATAGTGTCAGGGAGTTCTTCCCTTCTGCTTCGGCTTTTCCTTTTTAATGACAATTTTCAATCTACTCCATTTTTCTCCCGTTCTATCTGGGGCCAACTATTATGACTGCATGTTCAGAGGGCCTATGGTTCTTCTAGTCTCAGGATAGGTGAGCTTAGGGCTAATGCAGACTTTGTTCTCTGTGTGTTTTCTTACCTTCTTACCACTCTTGGCACTCATATTCCTTGTGGAAGAAATTCTGCACGTTTGCCAATTCTTGAATTCCTGATATAGTATTTTGCTTTTGGAGGATTTCCCCTTAAGCGTTTTACTCTTAAGTAACAATATATTTTAGATTTGATTGGTTGATAACTTATTGAAATTCTTAATTAAATATATTAATAAGGTTGATTTGTTAGGAGTGTGTGTATTCTACCTTTACAAGGTTTGGGACAAGTAATGTGTTGGCTTCATAAAATTCATTGAAATCTTTGCCTGCTATGCATATTCTCTGCTCTAATAGAGTTGACACAATGTAAAAGTTATTTCTCCTTGTAGGCACTTGTCTGATAGTGGGCCAGGTTTTTATAATAATTCTTTAATGATTTAGATTGCTGGAACTTTTCATTTTTAGTAGGTTTGTCTACTTTTGATACTTTTAACCAAGTGCATGTCTTTGGTTTCTCGGATTGCCTCTTCCCTCCTGTGCCATTATCAACTTTTTCCTTCTTTGGAGGAAGGGCCTGGAGATATACTCCCAGAATTCCCAGGGAGACCCTAGGACGCACACTTCTGGATACTCTGATGCACACAGGGCTGCCATGGACGGGAACACACATTGTGGCACTGGCTTCTTTTGTGGGGTATATTGTTTTTCTAGTTCTTGTTTCTTGGATGGAATGTTGCCCATTGGTTTCAAATAGTTTTTGTGTGTAATATGTGTATCTTTCTGGATTTCACTTTGGTTACCTTCCATACTACAATTACCCCCCCTCCCCTTTGGCCCTCTGACCTAAATAAAAGTTACCCAAGAGTTATTTAGAAGAGTTTTTCATTTCCAAGTGGATAGACCTCTTTATGTTTCATTTTGTAAATTTCTCATTTTACTACTTTATCTAAGAGTATGAGGCCTGTATAGTTTTCTATTTTGTAAGACTTTGTTTAGTTTTGGTTATACAATAATTTTGTGAATATCCCATGACAATTTGACAATTCACTTTCTATTCTGGAGTTTCCACATTTTATATGACATTGCTCATGCATTTAAAAATAATTACACAATGTAACTGCAAACAAAGACTGTTCTAGGTGCTGATTATGAGAACAAATGACTGATGTTGCCAGGAAGCTTACATTTGAGTTAGGAGATAGATAAATAATAAGACGCGAATCACAAAATAGATTCATAATTATTATGTGTACCTGACAAGTTATGGATTGAGTCATCTTATCCTCAAAACTTTAGGAAGTAATTTTTATACACATTTTTTGATGACAAAAGTGATGCACCAAGTGGCTTTATTACCCTCTTATTCAGTGGTGAACCTGGGCATTGAATCTACACAATTTAGTTTATATAGTCTATAGTCTCACTATCGTACACTTTCATTTTCTAGAATGAATTGGATATCTGAAAGTTGGGACTAGATCATTGCAGGTAGAGACAACCGGCAATGCAGAGGAGAAAGAGATGAGGCACTTGGCATGTTGGAGAGACCCAGCAGGCCATCCCTAGTGGTAGGAGAGTATTGAGTATGGAAAAGAATAAGATGTGGGGAACTCACAGGCAGAAACTGGCGTCAAAGGGTTGGGGGCCATGGCAAAGAATGTGAATGCTTTTTTGTTTTTTACTTCCAGCGTAATGGAAAACCATGGAAGAGGTTTAAATAGAGGAGGAATTTTATATGATTGATATTTTAAATAGCTTGCAGCTGCAATTGCAAGGGGATGGATGAGTGGGAAACAGGGTACCAGATGAAGTTCTGCTTTAAGGTAGAATGAGGAGGAAAGGAAGAAGATAGATTTTAGATACACGTTTCTGAGGGGATTAACATTTCTCCATGAATTTGGAACATAGAGAAATCAAGGGTGAATATTAAATTTTACCTTGAAAACCAAGGAGGATGGTGGTTTCATTTAATGAGACCTAGAAGCTGGCAGAGGAAGGAGAGTAAGGAAACAGTTAAAGGACATGGGGGGGGGTTGAAGAGTTCTGGTAATAAACACTTTGCAGTCACTTTGCCTATTAGATATCAAGTAGTGGTGTACAGGAAATGATTGGACATATGAGTGTGAAACAAGGTGAGGATCCAAAGGTAGAAATTTGGGAGGTATTTGTATCTAGATTTCTAAGGCCAGTCTGTGAGAAGTATGGCAGACCCTTGCGGTGTGGGTTATAATAACAAGGAAGCATGGCCAGTATATAGACTTATAAATTGAGTTTTCTGTCCTTGTGAAATACACTGTCGTTTTTTATTGTTTAATGCTTTAGACTAGATATTCTTCACACACCAATATTGTCATGTATTCTTTATTTATATTTTTGATTTGCTTATGTTTGTTGCTTTTGAGACTCTACACAGCAAAGCACATACCAATTAATCATATATATATAAAATTAAAAATTTGGGGGCATATAATTCATGTATAATACACTTTAGTTTGTAAATATTTTAAAGAGAATTATGCACTCATCACTCCAATCAAGTTTGGAACAATTTCTTCATTCTTGTATCCATTATTACTAGTTCTCCATTTCTCACCAACCTCTGTCCAGTTTCTGTCCATACAGATATCCGGTCCTGAGTTTTATATAAAGAAAATCAATCAAGTTAAAAAAAGAAAAAAAACACCAAAAACCCAGCAATTACAATAGAATAAAATGTAGGACCTCAAACCGAAAGACAGAATGTAATAAAAATTAAAACAACTTAAAAATGGGTTAAAAGGAATAAATGGTAGGAGACTTAGTCCATGTGGGTTGATGCAAGTGGATTTTGCACTTTCACTGTTATCAATAGTCTCTGCAAACCAGGTGCGAAGAATTTCTGCTCTGATACAGTCTCCCCCTCCGATCTTGGATTTTATTATAACAGGAAATTTAATTTTAAAAAATCATTTTATTGGAGGCTCGTGCAATGCTTATCACAATCCATACATACATCCATTGTGTCAAGCATATTTGTACATTTGTTGCTCTCATCATTCTCAAAACATTTGCTTTCTACTTGAGCCCTTGGTATCAGCTCCTCATTTCTCCCCCTCCCTCCCCGCTCCCCCTCGCTCATGAACTCTTGATAATTTATAAACTGTTAATATTTTGTCATATCTTACACTGTCCAAAGTATCCCTTCACCCACTTTTCTGTTGGCCGTGTCCCAGGGAGGAGGTTATATGTAGATCCTTGTAATCGATTCCCCCTTTCCACCCCACTTTCCCTCCACCCTCCCGGGATATTTAATTTTTTGACCACATTGATTGGTTGCTTATTCTAATACCGCCCTTAGAATGCTGCTTGTTTTAAGACAAGCCTGTAAGACCTCAGATGATATTTTTTTCTGATAACCGGACATCTTATGATTTCCTCACCACATTTTGCTATAGCATCCTTATTATCTTCAGTGCTCTCTTCATGAGGAAATGCATTGAGTAGGACCACAACATACGTGCGGATTGTTCTTAGATTAGGGCTTACAATGATTGTGAGCTCAAAATCAATTCAAGCTGTCGTATACATGTTTCCTTTCCTTTTTTCAACAGTATTTTAAATTCTATACCATTGGCTAAATTAATGTACCTTTTATAGAATTACCATAGGCCTCACGGGGATCATCTATAATATTCTCCAATAAAATTATAGTGCTGTCTCTAAAGTAATTCAGGTAAATATGTAAGCCATAGATCTATGAATTGATTCTGAGCTCAAACTTACACAGTTTTATGTTTAATTAAAGACAATGCCTTCACTTTATCTTGCTTTCTGGCTGATTTGAATGTACCTGGAATATTATTTCCAGGGGTTATACTTTTTGAAGGAGCTTTTTCAGTTTGGATTTACTTTACATGATCACTTTTCTGCATGCATAAAACAGGACATGAAAAGTAAAGTCCATTATTTAAGGCTGTCTCAACTCTTCCTCTAAGAGTCAAACTCTTCTGCATCATTTACAACTTAGCACAATTGATAAATGTTTTCTTCAAGAGAATCAGTGAGAGACCATTTCTTAAACAAGCATGCACTCACATTTCCATTTTTTCCTCACTCTACATATTTCAATGTGAATGCTATTTAGAGCTAACCAGAAAATGACAAGCAGCATTCTTAAACAAAACAACCCAAAGATCCAATTTTCAAAATGGAAATACGGAGACATTTTACTTGTCCATTCATGCTTTCAGGAAGAAAGCCATGTTTACACACAGATAGATAAAGGCAATGAAAAATAAACAAAAAGGAAACCAAACAAAACACATTTTATGACTTTTGTTGGACTGATAGAGAAGGATTGTAGGCATCTTCCATTATAAGGTATATTCACATTTCCCAGATTTTAAAATGCAAACATGCACAGCATGGAGTTAAGGACATGTTACATTCATTACTTAGAGTTTTGACAAGAAAGAGTGAGATCATTAAACGAAAAGAGATATGAAGACCTAATAACGGGATGTTTGAACTCAGACCTTCCCTATTTGGTGTATTTTTTAAGGAGTTTCATTATTTTCTAACATTTAGCACCCACCACTAAATATGGAACCTTTTCATGTAGATGTTGTACTTTCACTGTGTAAAAAATCTCCTCATAATTCAAAGAATACCTACATCTCTAAGAATTATTTTTCTTAATTTGGAAATTAAATAAGGTCACTCGGGGCAGTGTGCATGAAACTGATGAAGTAATAAATTATCTATAGTACCTATTAAACATCCAAACAATATCTAACTGCCACTGAGAGGATGTAAACTCCCGGAGACTCTATAGGACAGAGTAGAGCTGCCTTATGAGGCTGTACATCTTTCCAGGAGTAGAAAGCTCCTCTTTGTCCCCGAGGAGGGGCTGGTGGCTTGGCCCAGCTAACCTTGTGTTTGACAGCCCGGTTCATAACCCACTCTTCCACCAGGGGATCACCGTATCAGACCCAGAGGATTTCATGATTTTGAGAGTGAGAAACAGTCCTTAAAGAGTTAATGATATTAGAACTCTGCCCTATCAGCATATTCCTGATGACATCTGAACATGTGTTTAAATGTTGTTTGGGGGTTGATGTCAATGATACTATGCTGTTACTTTAAGGTTTATTGTTATTCTCAGAGGCAATGTTCCTTAACAAAAGACATATTGTATAGGTTATTGAAAGCTTCATTACGCTCCACCCTGACTGCTCTTCATAATTTGAATCAACATTTATTGACCGACATGATCCAAATGACTGGTTTAGATTCAGTCAATATGAATCGACCTGCTGTTAATCTTAATGGAAGTCAACAAATTTATATTCAGACAAGATTGACTAGATTGGAAGGTTTATGAGGCAATTCAAGGCAATATCTTGTTAGCTACATTAGTTCTGTCATTCATTTGACTGGGAGGTTGTTGCCTTGGGTGAGTCGAAGGTTGAGCCAACTTTAAGCAAAGTTATAGAATCAAATTAACTTCAAAGATGTCCTGGCAGAGGTTTTGATATCAAGCCTTACAAGTGACAGAATACCTCTGGATCCACAGGCCAGCATTTAATCAACGGCAAGACTCTCAATGCATACATTTAAAGGAGGCTGGGCAGACTAAAAGCTTTTGCCTTCAATTATATTTTGATGTCTTTTTGTTCATTCCCTGTACTTTTAACTCAGAATTTTTAATTTAGTTTCTCCCCAATTCACCTCTTTATGCATTGTTTATGATTGTCAATGCATGTTCTTCTCAGCAGGGCTTTGTGCTTTGAATAGTTTCATGCATTCAATATTAATAAAGAGTTGGTCTTTATTAGGTTTTGCCACTTGCACATCCTCGCAAACCACTTTTTAGATAGGATTTGTCAAAATAATAAAAGAAAAATATAGCACAAGGGAGTTTAGACAGTTCTCTACAGTGCTTCTTTCCCCATGTTCTATTCATGCTTTATTTTTAGCCTCTCTATATGATCTGGAATAAAATATAGACTTTTATTTCACCAGCTGTGATTGAAGGTGAGGGTTTGGGGAAAGGGTATGACAGTTAACAATAACATCACTTTTGAAGCGTTTTTGAATTTAGAAAAAGAAAGCAACTTTTATCAGCGTACACTTTTAAAAATGGGAACTAAAGCCACAATGAGAGCTTAGTAATGTTTCCATCAATTATCTTTCTTCCATTAGACCGGTGGTTCTCCACCACGTGAGGGGACCTTAGATAATGCTTGGATGCTACTGGCATCTGGTGTGTAGAGATCAGACATGCTGCTATGCATTCTCCAACACACAGAGCAAGTCTTGAAAGAGTTCTTGCTGTGCGCCTTTGGTTGAGTGGATCCTGATGCCCAGTGACCTGATAGAAGTGCCCCATAGGGCTTCCTAGATTGTAATCTTTATGGGAACTGATCACCACATCTTTTCTCCCACGGAGCTATTTGTGAGTTCAAACCCTTGACCTTTAGGTTAGCAGCTGAATTCTTAATCATTTCAAGCATCAGGATTGCTTTCAAAGAAGCATTACCAGGCCCCAAAGGTCAACAGGAAACATTAGAGAAACTTTGGTTTTAGGGAGAGCACCTTTTGCTTCATTGCTGGTCATTCACAAGAAGCATCCAAGATTCCTTTTCCAAGCTAACTCACATTCTGCAACCCTGTTTTTAAACTGCCATCTGTGTGTGTCAGATGCACAACAGTGCGTCTGCTTCTCTGTGTGAGGGAAATTGTTTCCTACTAACTGATGACCTCAGCTTAGCAGTTTCTTTTCCTGCACATCAAAGCTCACAGTCCGACTTGCTGCAGCAAGTGCACTTTTGAGTGGCTTTATGACATATAAAGGCCCTCTCTGGCGTTCATACTGCGCTTCTCTATGGATTATAAGCTAGCAGTAAATTATTTATGGATACTGCCAGACATGGGACTGACTCTCTCTACCTCTCTTAACCCAACCACTATATTTTATCTGTTGGCAAGATTTTATGTGAAAGCTTTCTTTTTTCTAAGGGCAGGGAATGTCCTCTTTGCACTTATTCAACAACTTTGATGGTAACTATTCCGTCTACTTTTTATTACTTAGAACTTATTTGGAAAATTTTTATTAACTACATTTGGGACAAAACTCTGTGGATAGTATGCTCTCTCTTTTTTGCCCCTTAGAATTTTCATTTTAATATAATTTTAGAAATGCTCTTCCTGAATCATCAAATTAGAAAAACTGTGGGACGGAAGGTCACTTCAGGTTGCTGTGGAGCTGTAATCTAAAAAATGGATTGACTTGATTGAGAATATCTGTTTTATATTCAGTTGATCAGCAAAGGAATTATTATAGGCTATGACTTTGGTTTTGTAACCATTTAAGTTCTTCAGTTTGGGGTGTTGCTTGTTTTTCATGTGTTTATGAATGCAGAGAATTACTTCTGGCTGAATTTACAATGATGTAGTTCCAGCTTTTGGCTTTGATCCTGGGACTTTTACTCCCTTGTTCTTCATTTCTCCCTAACCTAAAGGTCAGGGGTTTGAACTCACAAGTAGCTCCGTGGGAGAAAAGATGTGGCGATCAGTTCCCATAAAGATTGCAATCTAGGAAGCCCTATGGGGCACTTCTATCAGGTCACTGGGCATCAGCTTTTTATTTTTGAATTGGACAGGCTTTCACGAAATTTAGTATTTTCCTAGAAAATGGCTGCAGTGAAAGTAAATGTAGCAGAGAACACGAATCACGATAAAGAGCTCAACCTAGAATCCTGCAGGCCTCTCTGGTAGCATTTGCTTTTGATGGTGATTATAAATTAATCAATTGTAAAATTTTTAAAAGAACTTATTTTTGAACTGATACAGGACAAAGTATTGGATGTCAATGAGAATGTCCTTCCCAGTAGATTCCATTGGTAGAGTGATCATTCCTGTCACTAGTTTAGAGTTCAAGGAAACTCTTAAGACCATGTTTCAGGCCAAAGGGCAGGGGCTTTGAGGGATATCAAGGGCGAGAGGGCAAGGGGAAGAAAATGAAGCAATGTACTAGAGGGTTGACAGATGTTGGCTTGGGTAATGGGAGGATGGAGGTTCACAAGAAGGAGAAGAGAAATCAGGCGAGAGCGATAGGGGAGATCACAGAGGTGTGTGTGTTGATGAGTAGTTTGAACTGGTGGATGTAGCCTTGATGGTCTTAAATGTAACCCACCCACCTAATTCACATTAAATAATTAAAACAGAATAGCATTCTCCAAAAAAAGGTAATAAATGGCATCTAGGTGGAATTTAAGTCATTTGTCTCTGAGTAGGATAAAGCTATTGTCAACAAAGGATAAATGAACGAAAGTGAAGTGATGATACTATTTTCAATTGATTAGTGTGTTTTACCGAGGCATTGTATCAGGCCCTTGAGATGCCCTAGCTTAGATGTGGTGTGGGACTTGTTAAAAACATGTTATGATTCTCTGTGAGTTTCTTCTGTAAAGAGGTTATAGTCTTTTTGAGAGAGTCTATTCAATCCTATAAGAACCTTGATTATTGCATGGTTGAGATCTTATAGGTTGTGAATTTTAAACTTTGTGAGAAAGGATAACTGGGAGTTAAGAATTTTCTTATTTAAAGTATAGTCTCCTGAGACTTGCATTTCCAAAGCTCAAGGTTATGTACATTAAATAATACATAAAGTTCACTCATATATAATATTGGGTCTCTGGGTATAAGGCTTTGGTAAAGAAGAAAATGAAATGGGAAAAATCACACATAATTAACAATAGCTAGAATTCAAGTTTAATGTTTCTAAATATTAAATTTCTAATATATTAAATTATATTAAATAATAAAACATTTTGTTGGAATTATGTCCTAGTTATGGCAGTTGACTATTTTTAATACTTCCTTACATTGTCAAAAATGTTGGATTTGGATACCAAAATATATTTGAACCAACTAATTTGATTCCCTAATCTCTTTTAAAGTAATTCAGTTCATTGCCACAATTCCTTTTATCTTTTTTCTCATAAAGGTAAACTATTTTTAATTTGTTAAATAGCATATAAGATATTTTATAATAAGCCTGCCATATGTAAATCATTTGAATGGGTCCTATTCAATATGAGGTTATAATTTACTTTTTGATATATCATTATTTCTCCTCCCTTTGCCAGGATGTTAATATAGTTTTCCTACACAGTAAAAATGGTAACTGACAAATGGATGCTCAAATGATTTTGAGGAAGCGTTTTTTAATGAGTTTATATAGGAGCATTATTGCATTTAAAAATCTTCTACGACCTGTTACTCAGTCCACCAGTGTAGTGAATCAGTGGCTCTTTATTTGAAACTCAAGTCATCACGCCTCTTGATAATATGCTAAAAGCTGAGGGTCTTCATAGGAAGTTTTCCAATAGTGTTTAGTAAGTTCAAGGAGCCTTTGGTGCTCATAAATGCTTTCAAGTTTAAGAAACCCAGCACTCGAGTTCTTGAGGGGCAAGTGATTGAGCTTCCACTTCCTCTTTGCCTGTTGATTTGCATCTCCAGGGTGTAGCCAGTGGTTATACTCCTGCGTTTGTTAAACAATAGACAATACAGAGCCTTCATTTACTGATATGGTTGGGGTCTGATTGTACAATTGATGATACATTTTTACTTTCACACCTTTTTGTTTTCTGACTCATTTATTTATCATTGTCAGCATTATAATGTTTTGTTTTCCTGGTAATGTTTCCCATTCTGTAACTTTTATATGAGATCACATTGCCGAAGTGGTAGGCCCCAGATGTATACTCTCTAAGTTCAAGGTCAGCATTCCTACTCTTTTTGAGCCTCAGTTAGTTCTACTATACCACAGAGATAAAAAGAATAAATGCCTGATGTGTTTAGGGTTCCTTTAGCACTGTGGAGTGCTTGCATATAAATCTCCCCAATGTCTACCCACAGAAGGAGAATCTTCCCATCAAATTATCTTTTGTACATTTTAAAATGAGTTACTCCTTAATTTGTGACTTTGTCTTACATGAAATTGGCAGAGAGCTATTCATTTACCTCAAATTCCTTCATGTTTTGGTCCAAGAAAATGTGTTGTGATGTAAGAAATGCCAAGCAATCTCTTATTCCTTTGCAAGCCCAATATATTTTCCAATTGATCTAGCTGTATTATCCAAAATTCCGAGCACCATTTATTGAAAAGGATATACTTTCTCCATTGAATTCACGTAAAAATACTTTTATTGGGGGCACTTACAACTCTTATTACAATCCATACATTCATCCAATGTGTCAAGCACATTTGTACATTTGTTGCCATCTTCAGTCTCAAAACATTTGATTTCTGCTTGAGCCCTTAGTATCAGCTCATTTTCCCCTCCCTAACTATCCCCCTCCCTCATGAACCCTTGATAACTTATAAATTATTATTTTGTCATATCTTACACTGTCTGACGTCTCCCTTCACCCACTTTTCTGTTGTCTATCCCCCAGGGAGGGGGTTGAATTCACTTTTAAACTTATCAATGGACTGCTTTTATGTTAGTCTCTATCTTGAGCTCTCTATTGTTCACTTGTCTATCTTTTCTTTCTTGAGCATTTATTAATTTAAGCATCTGTTCATCTATTATTTCAGCAGTGTTATTGGCATATAATTCAACATATATCACAATTTATTTGTTCCTTCGTATTAAGAAGAGTTGTGATTGCTTTATGTTGGTGCTGTTAGGTGCCATCCAGCTAGCTCTGACCCATAGGGATCTTATGCCCAGCAGAACAAAACACTGCATGGTCCTGTGCCATCCTCACAATTGTTCCCGTGCCTGTGCCCATTGATACATACACCATGCCAATCCATTTCCTTAAGAGCCTTCCGCTTTTTTGATGCCCCTCTACATTATCAGGCAGGATGTCCTTCTCCAGGGACTGTCCTCTCCTCGCAACATGTCCGAAGTGTGGCAGATGTAGTGTTGCCATCCTTGCCTCTAAAGAGCACTCTGGCCTCACTTCTTCCATCACAGGTTGATTTGTCCTTTTAACAGTATAGGATGGAATGTCGACTAGGTCGTTTTGGTTCAGTGACTCTGTGTATTCTTTCCATCTTCTTTTGATGCTTACTGCATCATTCAATATTTTGATTATAGACTCTTTCAAAACTGCAACTTGGGCCTTGATTTTGATTTTTTTTAGTTCTTTCAGTTTCAGATATACTGAGTGTGTTTTTTCCTATTAGTTTTCTAATTCTAGGTTCTTGCACATTTTATTATAATGTCTTTGTTTTCTCAGGTTGCCCTTTGAAATTTCCTATGTTGCTCCTTGACTTCGTTCTTTCTTCTGTGTGCTTTTGCTGCTCTATGGTGAAGAGAAAGTTGCAGTCTCTACTGAGATCTACTTTGATCTTTTCTTTATTTGTTTCTTTCTGTCTGTCTGTCTTTTTAATTACTTTTTGCTTTCTTCATGGTCTTGATGTCCTCCCACATCTCATCAAGTTTTTTGTCATCTGTGTTTAGTGCATCACATCTCTTCTTGAGATGTTGTTGAGCAATTGATGGTCTGTTCCACAGTTGACCCCTGGTCTGGTTTTACCTGCTGATCTTGAGCTTCTCCACCATGTCTTTCATCTATGTCTTCCATCTGGAGAAGTCCATGTCTATACTCCTTTTATGTTGTTGAAGAAAGGTATTTGCTATGAACACATCTTTGGGTTTGTAAAGTTCTTTCATGCAATATCCAGCTTCATTTCTAGCACCAAGTCCATGTTTTCCAACTACTGTTCCTTCCTCTTTGTTTCCAACTTTTGCATTCCAATCAGTATTAATTATCAATCTATCTTGTTTGCATGTTTGATCAATGTTTGACTGAGTTTGTTAGTAGGGTTTTTCAATTTCTTCATTACTAGGTGGGTGCGTAGTTTCATAATCGTGGGATTGATTGGATTTCCTTGAAGGAGGATAGATAACATCCGATCACAAGCAGCATTGTGCTTCATGATGGATTTAGCAAGATCTGTTCCTCTTGAAGGTGTTATTCTTGGCATAGTAAATCATATCATTTTATAATTTAAAATGTCCATTTCAGCTCACTAATGCCAGGATATCGATTTCCATGAGTTCCATGTCATTTTTTGAGCAACTCCAGTTTTACTAACTTCATTCCAAGTTCCAATCATTAGAAGATTTTTGCAGCCATTTCTCTTTACCTTGAGTTATGCCCCAACAGCAAATGCAAATCCCACAGATTCCACTCCCACAGGCTGTACTAGATTCAAGTCACCATGGTCAACTCCCCTCCAAGAAACCAGCTCTTCTTACATCACATTTGGAATAGCTTCAGAACTGCGAGGCCCAGCCCCTGGCAGTATCTCTGACAATGTTCTGCTTCCTTTGCTTAGGCTTTCAGTATCTGACAGTGCTTCCAAGCTCTGCATAAGTTGTTCAGTGGCTCCTTCCTCTGAACTGGGAAGCCGAGCCCTTCTTCATGGCCTGTTCTTAGTCTGGAAGATCTGCTTGAAACCTACTCACTTTGGGTGACCCTGCTGGAATTTGAAATACCAGTCATAGAGCTTCTAGCATCACAGCCACACACAGGCCACCACAATACGACAAGCTGACCGACATTGGTGGGATAGCTTAAAGAGTAAGTCTTAACATCAAGTTGTTTGTGTGTCCTTAAGGCCAGCCCCCCACAACTAATCAGGGGTTTGATAGGCACAATTGTATGGTTGATATATATATATATATATACATACATATACATATATTATAATAAAATCATAAAGAGCATGAGAGATGGAAGAGAAATTGAAATAATGGAGTCAGACACAATTCATGGTAGCATGTTCACATCAGACTCACTTGGTGGTCCATGTGGAGAGAAAGAGTAGAGAGCAGGAGAGAGGGGGAGGGGGAGGAGGACAAGGGGAAAGGGAACAGGGGAGCGAGGACCAGGGAGAGGAGGGGGAAGCCTGAGGAGAGGCCAAGGCTTGTATATCATTGGGGAGCGTGCAAGCCCACTAATTACAGATAAAGACATATGTCCCAGGATTGGGTTACATTATAGGTTATATAGCAATGAGATGGGGGAAATCCAGGGATATACATGCAATAGGAAGGGGGAGGGAATGGGGGCACACATGTGACAAGATGGGCATATCTTAGATTCAGGATGGCAGCCTAATTTTGGATGTCACCGAGACGATTTGACCTGTTCTCTGGATCTCTGTAGAAACCATTGTCAGTAGGGTGTAGACTCAACCCACAGGGACCAAACTAATGGTTGCAAGCCTTTAGGGAGAAATAGCCCATTGTCCTTAACAGCAGAGAACGGGGCCTACCTGTGGTGGGACTATACAGTTCCCTGGCAACTGCCTTCAGGGAGGTAACTTGACAATGATTTAGCATTAGCTGTAAGCAGTGTCCGCAGTCTAACAAATACTTGGAACAGAATACTTGGGAGAAATCTTTCTGTTTCCCACACTTAGTGTTATTTAATATCACTTCACATTTAAATATTCCCAATCTTCTTAAAATTATCTTTGAACAGTTGGCTTGAATTATTTGATTCATGATATAATGGAGTTTCAGGCTGAACTTGGTTGTTATGTACTTTAGATCTCTTCTATAAAGGTGTCTGTCCTCTCCCTTCTCCCTTCTTTTTTTCTCATGCTGTAGGAAAGCAAGTCATTTTTCTACTAAGTGTCCCATATTCTGTGTTTGGCTGATTTCCCCCTCAGTGTCATTTAAATTGTTTTATTCTTCATATGTCTTGTCAACAGCTGATTAGGTCTTGATTGAATTTGAGTTGAACTTTCGGGTAGACAACTTCACAGGCTACTTTCTATGCATTACATCGAGAACTAATATCTAGGTGTCCTATTTTAAGTGCAGCTGGGTTTGATCTGTGGGTTTAGATGTTCCCCATCAATCTTTTATTTAATGGTTTTAGCAGCCATCGTTGCTGTTCCTCCAGATTTATTATTTTATTAAGTATTGCACAACTGTGATACTCTAATATTAGGATTCATTTATAGTGAGTCTGTGAGCATCGTTTTTGTTTTTTAGTATCATTATTAATTTACTGACTTTTCTATACACTGCTTATGTTTAAGTCTACTGACGTCATTATTTTTGATGTTTAATTGTTTCATTTTAGTTGACCGGAAGCTCCTTTACCTTGACATTAACCCATCTAACTTTAATAGCTTTTTTGCACAATAATATCCTATATTCATCTTGTATATTTCTGGTCCTGTTCCTGGATTCAGCCATTTATTTTTCAAGTAATTTTTGGAAGCTTTTAGTGGATAACAGAAGTTAGAGACCACATTTAGGGAAATATAGTAAAATACATAAATTTGGAATGCTGGCTGTCTGGTAGCTTTTAGTCTTGTAATTCCAAAGCACCATAAAAACTTTCAATGAAAATTGATAATCATAGTGTCTTAAGTTAAGCTCTAATTCAAAAGGGCTGGCCATTGAGTAGGAATTTACAAGTGCCAAGTCGAAAATGGACAGCCCTGAATTCCTATCACCATTTGTTAGTCTGCTAGTGCTTGCAAGAGATTGTAGCATCCTGAGCAGACAAATTCACTGAAGGATTTTTTGTTTTTTTTTTTATTAATATAAGTAACTAGAATGTAAATACACAGGGAGCTGAGATGTCCTTACACTTGAAGGAGAGCTAGAGTGAGTCATATGGAAAAGTTTCCTTCATGTCAGGCCCCCAATTTCCTTTCAACAGTGTCATGCTGTCTTCCTGTCATTTACTCACTGAAAATTGGGGAAAAGATGGGTTCCAAGATTAAATCTGGTGTGCATATACACTTTTTTAAATTAAGCAAGACAACAGTGTGTAAAGACTTTGAAGTGACGAGTTTGGCACGGAGTTAGCTAGGCATCTCAATTTCATTAGCCTGAAGAAAGTTACGCTCCTCTTTGCATTCATGTATTTATTTTCCCATTTGCATCTGGAAATGACCTTTCACTCAGGACCCATGGCAGCTGCAATGCAGAGAGCACTATATAACTGAGCCGGCCTGTGACAATATGCAGGCAGGTGCTGTGTATTTCCTTTGCTTGTCTACTTTCTCATTTTCAAGAAATGAGAAAGGTCTAAGATTGCCACATTCTGTGATTTAAAATTCAAATGAAGAACTTTTTTAAAAATCTCTTGTGATATCGGTTATGCCCTTTGAAAATCTGATTTTGCCTTAGTGTTTTTATTACTTGTAGAGAATAGTAGAACAAACAAAATTTATGTATATGAGGATATCATCCAGTATTCGAAATCTCATATTAGACTCTCTTATCTATCTGACCGTCTATCTATGATCGATCCATACATCCACCTATCTAGGCTAGTAAGAATTTGGTGACCTTTTCAGTAGGATTATTTTTCTTTATTGATGAACACTTTTTAAACAACATGCAAATGTAATCATATTTTCTCCTGAACTGCACATTTGTATTTGACAATCATTCCTGTTAGACATTGGAATACTGATATATGCACATGCTTGAAGCCTTTTGTAAGAATATTTATCCGAAGAAATGCTAGATTCAGTCTAATACTCTCTCTGTCAAATTCTCCCTTTTGCACCTTGGTCACTTGGCCTGTGCATTGGTTTTCTGCCAGCGTCTTGTACTGATGAGTAGGTCACCCCAGCAGTTTTGTAGAAAGAACACAGCACATCTGTTTATTATACAGCCTAGTGTCAGAGGCCTTAAGAAATATTTTGCTTGTACATGTATTGCCACAAGAATGAAATAAACTGCAGTGAAAGCTTTCAAAACGACTCCATTGTCTTGGCCTTCCTGCCACAGGACAGTCCATTGTGTAGTACTGGGGCCCACCATCCCCTTTGTCTTTGCATTTTATTTATGAATTTCACATGGAATCCTTCCCATTTCTGTATTCAGTACTTTGGCATTGGCAGAAGCAGGAACTTAAGCAGGCTCTTACCGCTCAAAGACACAGTCATTCGCCCTGAATGGTGAGTTCAGCACATAACTGAACATAGGAACTACTCAGAACCTTCTCACAGCTGTCATTTTGCTTCTCTCTTACAACTACCTGAAACGAAGACTCCATGCCACACCTACCATCTGTTTTGACCCACGGGTTTTTGTATGTCAGCCTTGAATACAGAAATCTCGTATTTTTAGCTAAACCAAAATAAACTGATTCTTAAGGAAATTGAAGGAAAGGAAAGATATATTAATAATATGAAGGTGCTAGGATAATCTATCCACTGCTTTTAATCACTCTTCAGAAGCTACAAAAATGTGGGCATTTTTCATTGTGTAAAGATTAACCTAAGATCTAATATTTTAAAAGATGATATCTTATATGTATATGATATCATTAGTTTGGATCCTAAATGGGAGATGAAAATACTATCATCAAAGATTAATTTAAAAGACTTTTAATATTTATAATAAGAATATGCTGATTCCATGGTCACCATAGAATTTCATGAGAATCTCAATACTCAGTAGAGATATTTGTTGGAAGATTCCAATTATGTATCTGTATGTATCTATGTAGCCCATCTGCCTTGGAATTGATTGTGACCTACAGGAGCAATGTAGAAGAGCCTAGAATTGCCTCATTGTTGTCTAGGTTTTCCAGTGCTAGAAATCTTTGTGGAAGCAGAGTGGCTGGGGTACAAGTTACTGACTTAGCAGATAGCAGCTGAATACTTTAACCCTTGTGTCACCAGGGCCTCTTCTATATAGTTAGTAACAGCCCCATCAAATATATGAAATGGAAAATAGGTCTGTGAAGGATAAAAGGGAACTTGGAAATGATATGTAGCCTTCATAGTTACATGTTAAATCTATTCTCATTCTTGATAATATCATTGGGTCTTTTATCTGGGTGCTACTGAGTGGATTCAAATCGTGAACCCTATGAATAACTTGTTCAAATCTTTTGTATCACCTAGCATGCATTTGCCCATTTACTGTAGGTTATGATACATATTTAGTGTTTATTATTTTAGATACTCTTGTAGACTTTGTTGTTAGGTATATTACAATGTGATGTAAGCTAATCTAGAATAATGAGAATTCACTTCTTTCATATATCTGATATGTTCCGATAATTTTTTGTACTATCTCATTTAACCCTTTAAAAATAACTGAAAAGAGCCATTGATAGCCTCATGTGACAAAATGGGATTTTGACTTTAAGATGGTTAACTGACTTTCTCAATGTTGCAATGAAAAGCTGTGGCAGAATCTAGTCTCCCTCAACTTGTTTTAAGAACTACAATAAAATATACCAATTTTTAAATGTACATTTTGTCCAGTGAGAACACATTTATGTTACTTTATGTTTCTATATAGTCAGTGTCCCCACCTCACACCGAACACCAGCCAAGCACTTATCTGCTTGTACTAGTATATGTTAGTTTTTATCTTCTTTTATAATTTCCTATTAATGGAATCATGTGGCAAATAAATAAAAAGGGAGACATGTAGAGAGGGCTCAAATCCAACTCGGTCATGTAGGAAAGTTCTTCACATTTCTTTTTGCCTCTTTTTTTCCCACCTGTAATTAGAGGTTGACTATATTACTTCCCTTACAGGATTATTATAGTTGCGTAGGGAGATAGTAAATTGAATGGAACCAGGGGGATAAATTTGGATGGTGGACTAGACCCTGTACAACAAAGACCTGGAACACAAAGTCAAACAGATAGTGGTAACAATCTTGGAATGCTGAACTTCAAAATAAGGGATAAAAGAGTGGATCAAATACTGCTTAGAATAAATGAAAAGAAAACAGCAAAGACGAAAGTAGGCGTATGAGTAGTTAATGGCAAGAGACCTGGCACCACATATGGATATTTTGGATTCTTCCAAGCAGCAATTGGCACCAGACTACACTGGCAGTCAAACCTCTTGTTTATCAGAGATAAGGAAGGTGGTGAGATACAACCTCACCATCCCCTGGAAACTGTCAGCCAGGTCTTCCTCTTTTCGCTTTTTATTTTTAAACAACAATTTTCTATTTTGAATTTGGTAGGGATTTTACATTTCGGACCACCTAAAAAGTTAGAAATCAACAACAGGAAGATAAAGGAAATCATGCGAAATACATGGAGTGACACGCCGCCCTAAAATTAGGTGAAGAAAAAAGTAAGGGAGGCGCTGTCAGCCTTCCAAACAAATGAGTTTGTAAAATGTCTCCAAGAATGGAATCCCAGTTTTAACAAATGTATTAAGTGTAATGGCGAGCTTTGAAGGGAATAAATGTGTTTCATAAAAAAATTAAATATTTTTAATTTTTGCAAAAATATTTGGGGGGTGGTACCCCCTCGTGATGCATTCTCGATGTAAGTATTCCTTAAAATACTAACTGAAGAGAAATTTCCCAAAACAAATAAATAAAGGACACTCTTTCTGCCCACCCTTATGAAGAAATCACAGATCTGAGTGTTATAGCAAAATGCATTGAAGTAACCAGATGGTGGCTGGCTACCAGAAAGGATAGCGTCTGGCGTGTTAAAACAGGCAGTCATCTAGGTGAGGCATCAACTAAGTCCATATAGAAGAAGCACACCTGTGTGTTCCAAGGATTGTAAATACTAAAATCCAAATCTGAAGGAGGGAATGGCATCAGAGCTTACAACATGGGCATCCAGTTGGAAGAAGGCTATAGATGATAGTGGAAGTCCAAAATCCTTTTGGATTCAGCCTCTGGTGATTACCCTCTAACCATAGTTGTGGAATGTGAATAGTCTTGCTATCATACATTGAGCATTGTAAAGTTCATCAGGGCAGATGTAGTTGGGTTAACATCTAATACCTCTCATTGATCTTCCTTTTAAATATGTCCCGTTTCTTTTTAATTGAGGGTCTTCTGATTTCTTTAGTCACTGTTTTTATTCTTATTGCTCCGTGTGTGTGTTTTATATATATTCTCTATATAAAATCCAGGATAGGTAGATCTATAGAGGCAGGAACTGAATTGATAATTACCCAGGGTATGGCAGTGGAGGATGAGGGCAATTGAGGAGATAACCACAATCAGTACAAGAAGACAGTGTAATGAAATTGATTATAGTGATGATTGTACTAACTTTCTTAATATGATTGAATTATTAAATTTTGTGGCATGTGAAGCATAACCCAATAAAACATTTTTTTAAATTAAGGGCATGTATACAGAATTATTCTCAATAGAGATTAAAAGCATATTCTTTGGAAATTAAAGCCAGACAAAGATGCCCTTTATCACCACTCCTATTCACTATTGTGCTAGAAATTTTTGCCAGATTAATAAGGCAAGAAAGGGGCTTAAGGGCATCCAAATTGGCAAAGCAGTAAATTAGTACATGATATGATATATATATATATAGAAACCTATGAGACTTAGAGAAAACTACAAGTACGAATGCGAAGATTCAGCAAAGTGACAGAGTACAACATGAGTAGACAAAAATCAGGTGAATTCCTCCATACTAACAAAGTTCTGCAAAGAGAGTACGAAAAGGAAACTATTGAAAATGATAATTCCAAAGATCATCATTTAAGAGTCAATCTGCTCCTCTATGCAAAAGACCTACATTGAGGAAACTAGAAAACACTACTATAAGAAGCCAAGAGAAACTTATATAAATGGAATAATATAACATGCATATGAAGTAGTCGACAATTCCATTGCTTGCCCCAGGCCCATCTTTGTCTTTGTAGTAGAATTTTAAGATCTCTTGCAACAGATCTGCCCAATACAATAAGTCATTTCATTTCCTGATATATGTTTCTATGTATATTAATTGTGGATCCAATTAAAATGAAATGGGTGATAAATTCAAATGTTTCTATTTATTATAATTATTATTTCTTATTGTCTAGTTGTGAGGTTTGGTGTTGTCTCTATGTTTATCCATATTGAAAGCTATAGCTATATGCTTCAAGTTGTCTTTGCTTCCAGGGGACAATGTTGTTAGTGAGTGTGTTAGTCTGGGTAGACTAAAGAAACAAATTCATAGACACACATATGTGTATAAGAAAGAGCTTTAACAACAAAGGTGGGGTGGTGGTGAGAATCACATCACCGTGACTGAGGGGGAGTGCGTGATGGGGACCCAATGCCCATCTGTAGACAGCTGGACATCCCTTCCAGAGGGGTAGTGGGGAGGGTTCAGTGAGCAACAATGAAACTCAAAACCTTCCTCTAGTTCCTGAACGCTTCCTCCCCTCCCAATTATCATGACCCCAATTCTACCTTGCGGACCTGGTTATATCACAGGATGTATCGCGGTGCAGTAGGGATCTGGAAACACAGGGAATCTAGGACGGACGAACCCCTCAACACCCGTGGTAGGAGTCACGATACCAAGAGGGAAGGGGGTGTAGAAAGGGAGAACTGATCTTGGAGATCTATGTGTCGCCTCCTCTCTAGGAGATGGGCAATGGGGAGGCAGGTGAGGGGAGATGCCGGGGAGTGTAAGATAAGATATAATAATTATTTATAAACGATCAAGGGACCAGGGGGGGAGCGGGGAGGAAGGGTGAGGGGGAAAAAAGGGAAACCTAGCTGATTCCAGGAACCCAAGTGGAAGGTGAATTACGGGACTGACGAGTGCAGCGAATGTATAAGGGTGCTTTGCTCAATTGATGTATGTACAGATTGTGATAAGAGCTTTATGAGCCCCAATAAAAAAATTAAAAAAAACAATTGATATATGTATGTATTGTTATAAGATTTGTATGAGCCCCTAATAAAACGTTAAAAAAGAGCTTTATATAAAAGAAAATTGAATATTAAAAAATATCCTAGTCCAGTCCAGGTCAAGTCCATAAGTCCAATATGAACCCATATGTCCGATACCAGTCTATAAAGTCCTCTTCAGACTCATGAAACACATGCAATGATGCCAAATGCAGGAAGATCAGAGGCCAGTGGGTGGGAGGTCTTGTGGAGCCAGTGGCATTTGTAAGCATCTCAGTGCTGGCAGGCAATTCACGTGGTATCTCCTGCTCCAAGACTCTGGCTGCCATCAGCCTGTCTCCATGTGGTTTGTCTACAAGAATGTCTCACAGGGACTGAGCATGTGTTCTGCCTCCAAAAAGCATTTATTTCCTTGGTGCTTTCAAACGAAGTCATCAAGCTGTGACCTGATCGACAGGCCAAACGCCACCCCTTCACACATAAGTTTCAAATGGACAGTAGATTGTGTAACTACCACCATGAGCATTAATCCAATTCTGACATCCCATTTTTTACATAGTCCATCTTCTCGAGTTATTTGGTCAGCATACAGATTGAATAAGTATGATGAAAGGACTCAACCCTGACACACACTTTCCTGAAGGGTACCTCTTTGTTCTGTTCAAACAACTTGTCTATGGACAGGTTCTGCCTGAGCACCATTAAGTGTTCTGGAATTCTCATTCTTCACAGTATTTTCCATAGTTTGTTATGATCTACATATTTGAATGCCCTCATATAGTATACCTCATTCTAGTGTTCTCTGCTTTCAACAAAGGTTCTTCTGACAGCAACAATGATCTCTCTCATTCTATATCCTCTTCTGAATCCGGTGTAATGTTCTGGCAGTTCTCTGTTGATGTACTGCTGCCACCATTTTTGAATTATCTTAAGCAAAATTTTATTTATATTGATAATATGATGATGAATACTTTCTGCATTTTATTGGCTCACATTGCATTGGAATGGGATTGAATATGGACCTCTCCCAATTGTCTGGTCAATTAACCATATTAAAAACTTGGCATTGCAAGTTATAATAAAGAAGTAACAACAGTTAAAATATATGGCCTTGGTGATAAAAATGACAGTCACAATGGCGTGATAGAATTTTGCAAGACCAATGATATTTCATTAGTGCAATTTTTTTCAACAATGGAAATGGAAACTATCCAAGTGGACCTAGCCACATAGAACCTACAGGCATAAAATTTACTCTTTTTTGTCAAAAAATATGATGGAGAAACTATATATCGATAGTAAAAAGAAAGACGGGACAATTGCAGAATAGATTATCCAAGTTCAATTTGAAGGTGAAGAAATTAACAAATCCATATGAGCTCAAATATAATCTTGAGTATATTCCCTTTGACTATAGAGACTAGTTTAAGAGTAGATTTGATGTATTGAACACTAATTAACAAAGAGTTAAAGAAAAAATTCAAGCCTCAAATTTCAATATTCCAGCAATTGATGGAATATGAATTGAAATGTTTCAGCAAGGTGATGAGCATTGGAAGCACTGACTTGTCTGTGCCAGGAAATTTGGAAGACCACTCACTGATGAAATACCTGGAAGAGATCTGTATCTGTACCCATTTCAAAGAAAGGCGACCTACCAGGACGTGCAAATTATAGAACTAGATCCTTGATATCACATACAAGTAAACATTTACTGAAGATCATTCAACAGCTGTTGAAGCAGGACATTGACAAAGAGCTGCTAGAGCCTCAGGCCAGATTCAGAAGGGGGCATGGAACAAGAGATATCATTGCTGATGTCGAGTGGATCTTGGCTGAAAGCAGATGATACCAGAAAAATGCCTGTTTGTGTTTTATTGACTATGCATATTCATTCAACTGGGTGAACCAAAACAAATTATGCATTGGAGTTAAGGAGTTGGCGAAGCATATTTAAAGTACTATGTACTGCCAAAAGAACAACGAAACCTATCTTGGAAGAAGTGCAGCCAGAATGCTTCTTGGAGTAGAGGATGGCTAGACTTCATCTCATGTACTTTTGAACTTGAATGGTGAGACGTTGCCTCAAGTACTTTAGAAATGTTGTCAGGAGAGACCAGTCTATGGAGAGGACCATCATGCTTGTTAAAGTAGAGCGTCATCAGAAAAGAGAAGGACCTTCAGAATGGATTGAAACAGTGGTTGCAACAATGGGCTCAAACATAAAAACTGTGTAGATGGCACAGGACCAGCTAGTGTCGCCTTCTCTTGTACATATTGTCACTATGAGTCAGAATCAACTCAATGGCAGCTAACATCACCTGCAAGTGACTTTTAGAAACACACAACACACACATGCAACACGAACTTTACGTACATACTCATGATATATGAATACACACACAATACCCATGCCCACAGACATGGGTACATAGATATACAGACATCAACACTCACATACACTAGAGAGACAGATATGCTTACTACACAGGCACACCGATGCACAATGGCATAAATACATACATATGCCATGGACAGAGGCACACAACACGACTTAGGGGTACAGTGACAATATTCACACTCACAAGGGCACAAATGCACAACACAGACACACAAAGGCACAGAATCATATAATACATGCATTTATTTTTTATGTCACTGTTCAGTGTTCTTGTTTCATTTTTTAAAACAATATTTTCTGAAATCATAATATATTCCAGGCACTATGCTAAGCTTTTTTTATAGATTAGTTCTGCATAAAGCTATATAGATTCAACACTTGCCACCTTTAAGATAATACGATTTTAAAATAAAGTCTTTTGAGAAGTGAAAATAGGTGGCAATAACGTTTACTTGTTATTATGAATAGAACTGATATTTCTTTTGAGCACATCTATTATGGGCAATAAAACTGAAATTGGATACATGATAAGAATATTATCACTGTGCACTTATCTAAGATTTTAAAGAATACCGGTCCACAATAGCAGCATTCTGCTGCTAACCAAAAGTTTGGTGGTTTGAACCCACCATGAGAGGAAGATATGCCAATTTGCTCCCAGAAAGACTGTAATCTAGAGAACTCTATAGAGCAATTCTCACCTGGTCACTGTGTGTTAAAATCAACCACCTCTAACAACAATAACCTTTTTCAATATAGAAATGTCAAATGGTCTTCACAGTTATTTTTTGCTTGGTAACAGTGGACCCCAAGACATCATGATTTATGGTGCCAACCATGAATTTTGATAATGATTCTGTAGGGTAGTCATTCAGGGGCGGCTGGGTTAGGTGATATTTTTCTTTTTAATTTCACTTGAGCTGCTTCATGTGTATGCACTGAGATATGCAGATCAACAGGATGGTCCTCATTTTGTAGTTGGCTGTCAACTAAGCAAAATTGAGTCACGTGTGTCTCATGCAGAGGTTAGCCTAAATGTGTTCATATGTGAGCAATTTTCAAGATTCAGAAGAGAGCCTCAATCCACAAAAATCACCAAAGCTCCCAAAGATAGAACCTAGACCAAAGCAAATCATATTGGCTCTGCATATATTCATCATGGAAGTAGACTGCCAAGACAGTTAGATTCCTAAGCAGATGTGAGCAAATCATGGATCCTTATTTCAATAATCTGTCATTGAATTTGATTTTTATTTCCAGACTATTTTACTTCCTGAAATTTTTCTTAGATTCTCATATTAACATCTCATCTCATGTCATCTCAGTTTCCTTTGTTTTTGCTGTAACTCTTACTGACTTGCTCTCTCTCTTTCACACATGCCCATATGTCGAGGTAAAACATTTTCTGTCTCCTAATAGAAATCAAATAACCTTGATGGAGAACGTATAGCCAGACTAAAGCAAGCCATATGACCCTGCCCACATCAGTGATATCTACTTTCCTTGCTTTCTTATGATACATGAATGAGTGTTATTGAAAGTTTTGCCCTACCACCAAACCCCACTGTTTGTGTAAATAATGTTCACTCACTTAAAAGTGTAATCTGTACAAGACAACAATTTATCTATCGAGGTGTGAAAAGTGGGTCTGTATAGTGTCTGGAGCCTTACAGGCTTGTCTTCAAGTAAACAGTCATTTTAGTGAGACATCAAGTAAGTCCACATGGGAAGAAGCAACCCAGCTTGTGTGATCTAAGGATTATAAGGAATAGAATCCATGTCCAAAGAAGAGAGTGGTGTCAAAGCTTAAATTGTAAACACCTGGTTTACAGAAGGCTATGGATGACAGTGGTAGCCAAAAATCCATTTGTAGGGCCAGTCTCCAGTGAATCCCCTGTGACGATAATCCAGGAATGTGAATAGCCATGCTAACAGACAGAGAGCATGCAAAAGTCAATTATGGAAGATGACGTCAGGTTGAAATGTTTTCCATATTCTCTGCTTTTCCTGATTAAAGTTTTCCTCTGTTTGGGCTACTCGATGTTGTTGGTTTTTGTTTCTTTTTCACTTCCTGTCTGTGTTTTGCATGATTTTCTGTGCATGAAATCTATAGAGAGACTAACTGGATCAGTAATTACATAGAGACATGCAGGGATTAAACAAGGGAGTTAAAAACAATGAGTACGAAAAAGAGAAAACTGTCCTAAAATTGATTGTGGTGATACTCGCACAACTCTTCTGTATGATTAAACTACTGAATTGTGAATTACATGGCAATAAAATTATTTTTAAAAATTGTTTTCATTGCAACACTTTTCTTTCTGGAAAATGTTCTCAGGTTCTCATTACCATCTCATCTCATCTCAGTCTTGCTGGCTTTTGCTCTTCCTTTGGCGCTCGCTCTTGCTCTGTCTCTCTCTTATACACGTACCTGTGGAAGCACAGCATTTTCTATCTCCTAATAGAAATCAAATATCCTTGATGGAGAACATATAGACAAGTAGCATGCTCCCAAATGAAAGCATTATTTTTCCATTCTGTGCCCTCTTCCGACTCTCGGAAACACCAGTCGGTACTGGAGGCCAGACAATCAGATTGCTATCAAAAATAAAATCCTCAAATTAGTCTTTTTGAAGGGAACCAAAAAGTACTGCGGACTAGACATCAACAAAAAAGCGCTGAGCACAGCATCCAGAGCAGGGCGGCACTGCTGGGAAAGAGCAGCATACCAAATTGGCTCGCTCCCCCTTGCTTCAGTAGCTGTGCACCAGAGTGCCCAGGCAGCTTTCGCGTTTGCATTTCTATTTGTGCTTTGCTTCCGTGTTAACTTCCAATTTAGGCTTTTAAAATGGAAACTCAATCTTCAAATCAGTTTGGGTGCCAGAAAAGCTCTTTTTTTTGAAGAGGCAAGGAGACAAAGACATCATATATATATATATATATATATATATATATATATATATATATATATATAAAGAAAATGGGCAGATGAGGCACTTCAATAAGAATTTCAGGGGTGATTCTTTTCCTAGGATGCCTTTTTCTCTACCACAATCGATTTCTTCATCACTAGATAACTCACAACCTTTGAAAACACAAGTTTTATAGTTTTCTTCTGAGAGGGATAATTAGAAAAACAAACTTGTGAGCAGTTCATTTGTCTGAATCTGAATTATCAGCTTGATTCCTGGCGTAGCAAGTTTTGAATGCGCTGTTGAGTTTCAGTGCCTTCTACCAAGCAGACTCTCTGGTGGTACAATGGTTAAGTACTGGGCTGCTAACCACAGGGAAACAGGAGAAATATTTGGCGGACTCCTTCCATCAATATATAAACCCATAAATATTGCTTCCACAAAAATGGACAGTCATGGACTCCTGATGGAGTAGTTCTACTCTATCCTACAAGATGACGAAGAGTTGGATTTGACTTGATGACAATGAGTTTTCATGGCCAATCACCTTCATATTCATTCAGGCTGGTGCCCACCAAGACATTTGTCCATGACTTAAAATCAGAACTTCACAATAACACATGCTGGTGAAGTAGGTAGGGTTGAATACAATAAAGATTGGTAGCACTGCCTAGCTAGATAGAATAAAACTCTTCTAAAGATAGGAACAATGAAAAACAAACCAAAACATCAAATAAATCTTACCTCGATATGATGGTCTAACTTAAACACTTTCCATACTCACAAAAATCAAGTAAATTTGATATTATTATTCTAGCACTATTGAACAAGCAGCTAAATCTAAAAGAATGTCAGTGTTTGTTCACAGTTGGTAGAGTGGTAAGGCTGGGATTTGAGTTTGGGCCGCCCAGCTGATCCAGTTGTGAATGAGGAGGCTTTCTACTCCCATACAGAGTTACAGTCTCAGAAACCCACAGGGGCATTCTAACTCTGTTCTAGAGTCATTAGGAGTCAGGATCTATTTGATGGCAGTTGAGGGAGATTAGATTCTACAACCCGTCTTTTTTCATTGCTTATTTCTACGTACTCTCGGAAATTAATATAGGCATCTACCTTTTAGATGAAGAAGAGGTTGAACAGCTGCTTGTTAAATTAAATGAAATGTTCGTACTTTCATTATCTCAAGACTTGGTCAAGTTAATTCAATGTTTTCACTACTTTGTACTAAGGTTATTACTTTAGACATTATACTTTTAAGTTTTAAGGCTTTTTTAAAAAAAATACACACATAGACGTTTCTCTTGAACAGGAGTAAAACATCAGGTGTTTGGGGGGTATTTTTCCCTTCAAATTCATCACGGGCACATATTTTCATAAAACCCAAAAAAGAGTGATTAGAAAGGTAAACTAGCAAAGGCATAAAATGAAATCCCAATTTTTATTATTTTTTGATTCACTGGACATAAAATTACTTCATCAAATTGCTAAGAAGAATTTGCAAGTGCAATTATTCTCAATTTCGGCACTTATCTCCTGTGGCTTGGTAACAAATAGTTGGTGGACCCATGCCGGTCCACCAGTCCATGGGGCCACTTTAAGTAGCACTATTCTGGAAAATTATTGACTTCACATAAAACAACTTGTTTAGCGCTTGCTTCGGCAACACACGTTCTAAAATTGAAATGATATCTGAAAAAACATTCCATATATTTATGAATTGATTCACTGTGGTTTCCAGCCCCTATTATAAAGTAAAATACAAAGTATAAAATAAGTATGTCACACTCTGTGTAGGAAAATCTACATGAATTTGCTCATCTTTCTAAAACTCTACCTAGGAGACTATACTGGAAGTAAATAAGATTAATTACCTAGGGGTTGGGAATTGTCAGGACAAATGGCAACATTATTTGAACATAAATTCCATATTAAATATTGTTATTATATTAATGCCTCGTTTCCTGAATATTATCATTTTATTGTGGCTATGAAATTATATGCCTTTGCTTATGTGAAATGTACAAAGATGCACTATTTGATTTTGTTCTTTTTTTTTTTTTTGATCTTTCATTTTCTTTTTTTTTTCTTTTTTTACATTTTATTAGGGTGATTTTGTTCTTATTGTGGGCCACTAATCCCTTCAACTCATGGGAATCTTACAAACAAGGGGCAAACAATGTGATCTGACCGCTGTCATCGGTATGGTTTTCTTGGGCTCATGTCCTTTGGTAGATCTCATCAGACCTTTCTTTCAAGCCCATCTTTGCATCTGAGCATCAGGCAGGCCCCCAATGATAGGTGGGAGGTGACTGTGCATAAAGTGTATTTCTTTGGGAAGTGAACCCAAGTCTCTCACATGGAAGGCACATTTGCTGCCACTGAACCACACTACCCTCACAGGGGATAATCTCTGAAAACCTTCACTCAAGTTGTTCTGAGAAAAAATACATGTGAACGTTGAATGAGTGTGGCCGGGGGCTGTACAGGATTGCTTTGCTTTTATTCTTGCAACTCCGCTGTAAGTTTGAGATGTGGAGGAATATATATTCAGAACTGGCGGGGGGGGTGGGGAGAAAACATCAATAATTATCTTTTCTTTTAAATTATCCAACTTCCCATGTTTACGTCTGCATTTTGATATACTTTGACCTTGAGACCTTGAACACAATAATACAGTAACTTTTTAAAGCCTGTATTTACCCTGGCAGAATTGTGTGCAATATTTACAAATCATGCACTAGACCTTGCATCTAATTAATTTCCTGCCAGACGCTTAATCTTCTGTGAAATTCAGCTGCCACTGAAATAATTTGACAAAGTAGCTTCAATTGTTAATAGTAAAGCTAATTTGAATATGTGGACCAAATTATAGAAGCTCATCGAGGTGAGTGATGTAAAATGCAAACTAGTGTCCAGTAATGAACCATTTTGGATATTATTTTAGATGTTATCAGGCAGAGCTTTCTACTACAATGGAAATAAATAAATATGTCCCCTCTATAGTTCTCTATGAATTGTTTTAGTTGTCATCAGTAGATTCCAACTCATGGCAACGACACGCGTTCCAGAGTAGTACTGCTTCATAAGGTTTTCTTGGCTATAATCTCTACAAAGCAGATCATCAAGCCTTTGTTTTACATTGTCAGTGGGTAGATTCAAACTGCCAATATTTCAGTTAGCAGTTCAGTGTACACATGTGAGTTACCAACTGACTTTCAGACTTTTGAATTCTTTAACAGTCTCGATTAAAATAAGATTGTAGAAGATACTAGAGACTTTCTGCCAACACATATCTTGACAATCAAAACAAGTCCATTTGAGAATGAATATCTATACTTGACCTTGAAGAGCACCTAAACCTTAATTGAGCCTGAATGTAGATCTCGGACAGGGTGTAATTTAGCAGTCAAACTGTGCCCATGAATGAGGTGAAGTGCCTAGGGAGTGGCAGGCATGGTACTACAAAACTCCAACTGCAAGACCTCATGCTGCCAACTTCTTGCCTCTACACTTTGGGCAAGGTCGGCAGTTTTAAATCACCAGCCATGGTGCAAGCGAAAGAGTAAACTTCTGACCTCCCTAATGGTTTAAAATCTTGTGAACTAACGGTGCTAGTTCAGAACTGTCCTATAAGGTTTCTATGCATCAAGGGCAGTGAATTTCAGCTTTGCCTCTACTCTTACCTTCCCCCAATCCATAACCCCTACATTTCCCATATGTATGTAATGTGGATCAGATTTGACTCCCATAAAATGTACAGTCTCAGAAATCTACAGAAGCACTTCTAGGTCTTACAGGGTTGCTATGAGTCGGAATCGACTCCTTGGATTTGAGTGTGTTTCTGTTTACAAAGCATCTGCAGTTTACTATCATTCTGAAGGCTATGCCACTAGTAATTCACATTTCAGGCAGGTCACCCTTAGCAAACAAGTTTCAGAAGATGTGTGAGCCTAAGACAGACTAAGAAGAAGGATTTTCTGTCTATTTCTGAGGATTACCCACTGAAAAGCAATCAGTAGCAACAGAACATTGTCAGATAAAGTGCCAAAAGATGAACCCCTCAACTTGAAAGGCACTCAACATACTACTGGGGGAAAATTGCCTCTTTACCATAGAGTCAACAATAATGACAGTGATGGAATAAGGCCTTTGGGACCTTTATTTGCTCATGAGGAAAGAACCAAAATGACAATAAAGAGCTATAAACCCTCATTAATAATCAGAATGAAGACTGTTCCAAATAAGAATCTAGGAAAATTGGAAGCTGTCAAAAATAAAATGGAATGAGTAGTTAGCTAAATGGAGTGATGCTATATGATTTACTATGTTGGGAATGACAGGTTAAAGAGGAATGGTATCACATTCATTATCAAAATGAACATTTCAAGACCTATCTTGAAGCAAGATGTTGGAAGTGATAAAATAATATTGGCATGCCTGCAAGGAAGATAAGTGAAAACTGGACATTGAATAAGGAAGACCAAGGAAAAATAATGTACTTTGAACTATGTTGATGGTGAAAAATGTTGAAAGCACTGTGGATTTCAAAAAAACAAACAAACCAAAAAACCCAACCAGACTTGTCTTGGAAGAAGTACAACCAGAATGTTCCTTAGAGACATGGATGGTGAAACTTTCTCTCATGTACTTTGGACATGTTATGAAGAGAACCAGTCCCTAGAGAAGGACCTCATGCTTGTAAAATAGAGGGGCAGCAAAAAATGAGGAAGGCCTTAAAGAGTTGGATGGACACACTGGCTGCAACAATGTGCAAAACAGAGGAATAATTAAGAAGATGGCACAGAATCGGGCAGTGCTTGGTTCTGTTGTACATACGGTTACCATGAGGCTGACTTGAAGGGATAGCTCCTAACAAGAAGAACAAGGAAGATGAGCTATTATTAAAATCTAGGTGTGAACCACAAAAGTCCGTGATGAAAAAATTGAAGAATTCTCCCAGTTTCTTCAGTCTAACATTCACCAAACATGCAAACAAAATGCATTGAAAATTAATGGTGATTTGAATGTGAAAAATGAAAACAAAGAGAAGGGACTAGTTTGGGGAAAATAATTCCTTGGTGATAGATCACACAATAGAATTTTGCAAGTTCAAATAATTCTTCATGGAAAATACATTTTTTTACATAAATGGTGAGTGCACATGTGAACCTGGTCAGAGAGAATACACAGGACTCAGCTTTACTCAATCTTTGTGAAGAAACGATGGAGAAATATAACATTATCAGCCTAAAGAAGGCCAGAGGCCATCTGTTGAACACATTATCAATTGCTCATCTTAAACTTCAAGTTCACTTTTCTGAAAGTATCCCTGAAGAGAAAATGTGGTGAAGAAAGCTGATGGTGCCTGGCTATCAAAAGATATAGCTTCTGGGGTCTTAAAGGCTTGAAGATAAGCAAGCGGCCATCTAGCTGAGAATAAACACCACATGGAAGAAGCACACCAGCATGTGTGATCATGAGGTGTCGATAGGATCAGGTATCAGGCATCATCAAAACCCAAAACAAAAAATCATATCAATGTGAATGAGAGGAAGGAAGAGTGGAGACCCAAAGCCCATCTGTAGGTAGCTGGACATCCCTTCACAGAAGAGTCACAAGGAAGAGACAAGCCAGTCAAGGTGCAATATAGCACTGTCGAAACATACAACTTTCCTCTAGTTCTTTAATGCTTCCTCTCCCCCACTTTCATGATCCCAATTCTAATGGCCAAATCTGGTTAGAACAGATCATGTACACGGGTACAGATAAGAGCTGGAAACACAGGGAATCTAGGACAGATAAACCCCTCAGGACCAATAATGACATTAGCAATACCAGGAGGGGAAGGAAATGCGAGGGGGAGAGAGGAACTAATCAAAATGATCGACATATAACCGCCTCCCAGGGGGAGGAACAACAGCAAAGTGAGTGAAGGGAGAGAGCTGTCAGTGTAAAACTTGTAAAAAAAATGATAAATTATCAGGGGTTCATGAGGGAGGGAGTGTGGGGGAGAGAGGTACAATTATCTGATACCAAGGGTTCATATTTTCAAAATGATGGCAACATATGTACAAATATGCTTGACACAATGGATGGATGGGTTGTGATAAGAGCTGTACAAGTCTCCAATTGGATGCTTAAAAATAATAATAAAATAATAAAATTCAAGTTGATGCTTAAGAAAAAAAAGCAAGTCCATGAGAGCCAGAATAGAAGTTTGACTATATCAAAGACTAGAGCAGCTATGGGGTGATATCAAGAGTTTTATACATGAAGAAAACAAAAAGGTCATTAAAAAGACAAAGAAAACAAAGAAGAGGTGAGAGGAGACTCTGAAACTAGCTCTTGCACATAGAGTACCAGAAGGTAATGGAAAATATGATGACATAGAGAAACTGAACAGTACGTTTCAAAAGGTAGATTGAGAAGACAAAATAAAGATTTCTCATGAAATATGCAATGTCCAGGAATTAGAAAATCCAAAGAGAAACAGAGTATATCTCAATGTGAAAGAACTGAAGGTGGGGGGGGGGAAGCAAGCCTCAAGTTGCAATATTAGAAGACTCTGTAGGCAACATACTGAATGGTACAGGCAACATCTAATGATAATAAAAGAAATACACAGAGCAGCTATCAGAATGAATTGGTTGGCATTCACCCATTTCCTGAAGTGTATTATGAGCAAGAACCTGAGAAATTTAAGGAGTCCAAGCTGCACCATAGACATTACCAAGAAAAACAAGCCTCCAGGAATTTACAGAAATGAAATATCGCAACAAACCGACAGAGGGCTGGAAGTACTCCCTAGTCCATGCCAAGAAATTTGGAGGACAGCTTCCTGACCAATCAACTGGAAGAGATTCCTATTTGTAACTCTTCCATGGAAACATAACCCAACTGATTGTGGAAACCAGCAATAGCATTGATATCACCTGGTTCACTTAGATGGCTTTCTTCACCACAATTTGCGGCAGCACTTGTGTAGGCAGTGACCTCTTCACAAGGGTGAGTACTCATCAGGGACATGTCATAAGAACTAAGCGTTCTTGGACTGGGGCTAGAATTAAGTGGGAGCCCAGAATGCATTCACTTGTCTGAGGATTACTTATGCCTTGGGTTCTTTTTAGAGGTCTACTTAGCAATTTTTTTTGTTTTCGCATTTTTATTGGCACCTAATCCACATATCATACAATTCAATAGTTCAGTTCAATCATATGAGGTCTTATCATTCTATAGAAGAGCATTATCAATCATCCCCTTAGGACATAAAACAATTCTATGGATAGCATCATTAATTTAGCCAATGGCATAGAATTTAAACTACTGTTAACAAAAGGAGGGTCAGTATGCAAGTACAGTCAAGCTATGAACTGCAACCCATGAGAGATGAATTTTGTTCATTGCTTGTGTGGGTCAAAACAAACTATGGATAATACTGAAAAGGATGGAAATTCCAGAACACTTCATTGTGCTCCTGGGGAACATCGTCAGTCATTAGAATGAAAAGAAGGGGATACTGTACGACTTATCTATGATTAAGTACTATGGTGACTTCTGTGTTGTTGTGATGCTGGAAGCAATATCACTTTGTTTTTTTTCAAATTCCATCAAGGTCATCCAAATGGAACAGGTTTTCGCGGAGCTTCCAGACTGAGAACTGCCAACAAAGAAAGGAATTGCCTGCCCATTTTGGAGGAAAAAGCAGTTGAAAACCTTCTGAATGCCAGAAATATGTTTATTTATGTTTTATTGACTACAGTAAATCATTCTGTGTGGACCATAACAAACTGTGGATAGCTTGAAAATAATGGGACTTCCCAAACACTTTCATTGTGCTCCTGAGGAAATTGTGCATGGATCAAGAGGCAGTTATGCAACCACAGCAAGGGAATACTGCATGGTGTAAAGTCAGAAAAGTGTGCATCAGGGTTGTTCCTTCTCACCATGCTTATTCAATCTTTATACAGAGCAAATAATCAGAGAAGCTGGATTATATGAAAAAGAATGTGGCATCAGGATTGGTGGAAGGCTTATTATCAACCTTAGATATGCAGATGACACAACCTTGCTTGCTGAAAGTGAGGAGGAATTGAAACACTTGCTAGTGAAGATAAACGATGACAGCCTTCAGTATGGATTACAACTCAATATAAGGAGGACCCAAATCCTCACAACTACACCAATGAATGGAGAAAATGTTCACGCTGTCAAGCATTTCATCTTGCTTGACTCCACAATTAATGCGTGTGGAAGCAGCAGTCCAGAGGTCAGAAGATGCATTGCCCTGGGGAAATACTCCTTAGAGTAGTGAAGAGCAAGGATGCTACTTTGAGGGCTAAGGTGGACCTGGCCCAAACCATGATATTTTCAATTGCCTCATATTCATGTGAACATTGGACATTGAATAAAGAATTCTGCAGATGAATCAATGTCTTGGAATTACGGTGTTGGGGAAGAATATTGTAAGTACCAGAGACTGTCCAAAGGACAAGCTGATCTGTCTTTGAATTATATCCACAGTGCTCCTTAGAGGCACAGTCTTAGACTTGGAAAAGTCTATGGAGAAGGACAGCATGCTTTTTAGGGTAGAGGAGCAGTGCAAAGAGGATGGCCCTCATGGAGATGAATTGACACAGTGGCCACAGCAATGGGCTCTAGCACAGGAACACTTTAGCAGTTCGTGTGGACAGGGCAGTGTCTTGTGTTGCATAGGATCACTATGCTGTAACCAACTCACTGGCACCTACCAACAACAACAGGATGAAGAGGAATATGGCATTAGGTTGGCAGAAAGGTTCATTAACAACTTGTTATATCCAGCTTGCTTGCTGACAATGTGCTTATTGAACGTGAGGAGGACTTGAGGCACTTGCCGATGAAGATCAAGGACTGCAGCCTTCAGTATGGAATATAGCGCAATGTAAAGAAAGCAAAATCCCTCACAACTGAATAAATAGGCGGCATCATGATACATGGGGAAAAGCTGGGAGTTTTTGAGTGTTTCATTTTATTTGGGTCCACAATCAATGTTCATGGAATCAGCAGTCAAGAAATCAAAGGCCTTATGACAGTGAGCAGACTTGCTGTATAAAAGCCATTTAAGGTGGGGGGTGGGGGGGAAGCAATAAAAAAAAAGCCATTTAAAGTATTCCAGAGCAAAGACATTGCTTTCAGGACTAAGGGCTTCCTGACCCAACCTATGGCATTTTCATTCAGACCCAAGAGGAATTTTTGTATTAGAATTAGGCTATCAGAGAAGATTTCCCCCTATCCCCCATATAGCCCATATCGTACAATTTAATCATTCAATTATACTAAGAAGGGTTGTGAAATCATCACCACAATCAATTTCAGGAGAAGAATATTTAACATACCATGTGCTGCCAGAAGAACAGGACAGCCAGAGTACCTCTTGTAAGAGAGGGTGACAAGCCTTTGTTTCTCATACTTTGATATGTCCTAAGGAGAGAACAGTTCCAGCAAGAGAACATGAGGCTTTTAGAGGGTCAGTCTAAAAGGAAAAGACCCTTCAAGGAGATGAGCTGGTGCAAAAATGGATCCAAACATAACAACTAGTGTGAGAATGGCGCAGGTGCAGGCAGGGCTTTGTAATGCTACATATGTTTCGTATGAATTGAAGTCATGCGGAGGCCACCTACTATGGCTTCGCATTTTCCTTAGGACCTAATGCATCCTTCCCCCATGACTTCCTATCTCCAACTCTTGTCTATTTTCCTTTTCACTCTGCATGCAGTCATTATTTTCTTTAAATGGTGATGGTTATTGTCTGGCCTGTGTCTCTTCTCCTCCCCATATAACATCATCTGCATGAAGGGAGATGCTATATTATACCCAGTTCATCTTTGTCTCTCTGGCTCTGCAAACCTATGCAAATCAATGCTTGTTTTGGGGAGCTTCTTTGAATACATGATTTGTGTATCACAGCATACTGATGAAGGTGACCATATCTATATTCTATAAATGAGGATTGCCTAGGTCCCTAATTTGTCCCAGGTCCCTTGGCTATGAAGTGGCACCTGTTGTATTCAGGTCTACATTTGTCTGCCTCCAAAGATGCCTGCTATTCCATTCTTTGTACTTTGTCAACTGGCATCATAGCTAAACATAAGACTAAAATTGTCTTCTAGTTTTAAAGAAGTGTTTATTCAAGAAAGACAGCCTTGATGACACAATAGTGAAGCACTCTTGCTAGCTGAAAGGTGGACAGTCAGCCTACCTGTGGCTTCATGGCAGAGAAGATGTGGCCATCCACTCCTGTCAACTTTACAGCCCAGGAATCCGACCGGGCAGTTCTACTTTACCTGATAGCTTTCAACTCAATGGCGGTGACAGTGGGCTAGTTAACGATTTTATTTTACTTGTATCGCAATCAATACCCCTGGAAGTGAGGAAATCAAATGATTTATCACAAGGTGGTGGGAGGGGGGCAGGAATCTGCTGCAAAAGGCCACTTTAAACAAGCAAAGATTCACTTTGAGGGTGAAGGTGTGTCTGACACAAACCATGGTATTTTCATTCACTTCATAGACATATAAAAGGTGGACAATGAATAAGGAAGACCAATCTAGAATGGATGCCTTTGATATCTGGTATTGATGAAGAATACTAAGTATAGTCTAACCTGCCAGCAGAATAAATAAATATGTCTTGGAAGAATGATAACCAGAATTTTCCTTAGCAGCCAGCAGAGTGAAGAGTATTCATCTCCACTACATTGGTCATGGCATTAGGAGAAGACCATCATGATTGTTAAAGGGTCAGCAAAAGAGAGACGTACTTTACAGGAGCGAGATGAACACAGTGGCAGCAACAATAAGCTCAAACATAGGAACAACTGTGAGGATGGCAAGGGTGGCACAGGAGCTGCCAACTCGCTTGCTTGTTGTACATAGGGCCAGTGTGGGTTGGAACCACCTCGAGAGCACCTAACAACAACATGGGGGAAAAAAAAAGTTAAGGGTTAGACTGCTAACAGGTCATCTGTTCCAACCCGCTTGCAGCTCCATGGGAGAAACATGTGCTAGTTTTCTTCCATCTAGTTTTATAGCCTTGGAAACCCGATGGAGCATCTCTACTCTGTCCTATAGAGTAGTTGTGAGTCTGCATTGGCTCAAGGGCAGTGGGTGTAAATGTAAGAAAAGAAAAAGGAAGGAAGGAAGGAAAAAAGAAAGAAAGAAAGAAAGAAAGAAAGAAAGAAAGAAAGGAAGGAAGGAAGAAAGAAAGAAAAGCTCTTTTTTCAAATCTCTGCCAATCTCACATATGGGGGGACCATAGCAGACATCATTTCATCAATGGAAAACTTTCCCAAATCATCCTGAATGTGCTAGTTGCACAATCTCATGCCAAGAAGAGTGAAGGGGTAGAGTCTAGGCTGATGATGCCTCCTTGTGGGCATGACTTTCTCGTGAGGATTCTGGGAACTTTCTGTCTTTCTCTGTGGTAGTTACATAATTTTGTGCCAACTTGAGGATATGAGTGAAGGGGTGGAGTTTAGCCTGTCAATCAGGTCACAGCTTGATGACCTCTTTTGGTGGTGCAACAGAGATAAATAGCTCACTGGAGGCCGGACCCATTCTCTCTGTGTTCCATTTCCTGCTGTGGAGACACCCAGGGAGCTGGAGGAGCCATGGGGAGACCCATACCAGCTCTGACATGCTTACCACACCACTGGATCCACAAGACTTTTCACCTACTGGCCTGTGATCTTCCTTCATTTGGCATAATTGCAGGAATTCATAGACTAGTATCACACATACAGGCTAATATTAGACTTAAGGACTTGATCTGGACTGGGCTGGGATGTTTTCTTGATATACAATTGCTCTTTGACATAAAGCTCTTTCTTACACATATGAGTGACAATGAGTTTGTTTCTTAGTTGGGCCTAACACACTGAGTCAGTATTATTCTCTTAGTTTTTGTGTGCATATACACAGAAATTGAAGCTGGAACTCATAAAACTGCCTGCATCTGTACCTTTACTAGCTGTTTGTTATTTCACAGTGATGTGAAATTTGCTCAAGAAGTATTTACATCTTTTGCATACAGACTGTATCTGCTTTCAGATGTAGTCTAGTTTAAATAGCAAGAATTAATCCATTGAAGATACACAATTTGGTTGAAACATCTGCTTGATATTTTGTGCAACCAACTTCATCCATTCTCCATACAAAAAGAACACAATCTTACTCATAATAAACAATTTTTTTGGTAATAGCAATCATGCAGCTGCAGAGAACATGGTTTATCATTAGATAATCACATCCTTGGGGGATTGGATGCACCCAACTGTGTCTTATGCTTTCTAAGTTGGAAATTTAATTTTCTCATAAATGTCAGAACTGTTGCCTTGCCACATATTGCTAAATTAATAATTAAACCATAATTCCATCCCGATACACTATGTTTAAATGTATATGCTATATGTATATATGCATAACACAAACATAGATACCAGAGCCTTTTACATCTCAAATCAGTGCCTTTAATTTCGTACCCTAGCATTAACTTGTACCAGTTGGTGCATTTACCCCATCAGTGAAAACCATCAGTTCATTTAAATGATTTCAGAGAAGGAATATAGCTCAATTCTGAGAGCCCTCCGTGCAGTATTGTCCATTCTGATTTTCAAGAGGTTAGGCTTAAGAGTTAAGAAGGAAAGTGGCTGAGCAGAAAAATCTTATTGATCACTGTTCAAGTTGGAGCTGAATGCTATCAGTATTAGCAATGGACTGCAAATATTTTGGTAACATGTAAAAGAATGGCCAATTTTGGTGGAAGAATAGGAAATGCACATTTCTTCCCATATTACAAGTGAAATATATATATTTCACTGTTGAATTTGATGTTGTTCGGTGCCATCCAGCCATTTGCAACTCCTAGCGATCCTGTGTCCAACAGAAGGAAACACTGCCTAGCCCTGCACCGTCCTCACCGCTGTCTCATGTTGGAGCTATCGTGTCCATGCATCTTGCCCGGGGCCTTCCTCGTGTTCACTGCCCCACTGTTTTGCCAAGCATGTCCAGCCACAATCCGGTCATATTTTGATGGTAATATGAATATCTGTCACAACCCATTGCATCAGTTTTGGAGCATGATGGCCTTTGAGCAAGTGACTCTAGGGCGAATCTCTGCCACTGGGAGGAAGTAGGGTCATGAGAGGTTGACCAGGCCAGACGGGTTCAGCCTTGGACTTCTAAGGCTGTGTCACACTGGAATTCGTATTAGCTGTGGTGCTCATGATATACTGCTAGTCCAAATGTTGGCTCATTGAGCCCTCCTCCTGGCTCCCTAGAAGAACGGGCCAGACAAGCTGCATGCATGAAACAGCCATGAAAATCCCTATGAAGCAGTCTATCGCTATATCATGGCATCGCCATGAATCAAGAAGAGATTTGATGGCAGTTAACAGCGAAAACCAGCAACACTATGAAACCAAGGGGTAAATTAGAGCAAAGTCATTTCTCTGAACTATCCCTCTCTTGAGCAATTCTTGTCAGTATGGGGCAAATCTACTGGTCTCAAGAGGAGGATTAGAGACACATGGAGCAGAGCCACTCCCAGCTGACATCAATGGGAATCTGATGAGTTCCCAGATGTTAGCAGACTGGAGTGAGCTCAGGCTAAATCAGTTATATCACCTGACAGCCAGCTAAATAATGCTTACTATTGTATGCTATTGCCATTTTATCGTTCATTTGAAGTCCGACTGTAATCATAATTAACTGCCTCTGGTGCATAATTTTTTTTATGTTTATCTGACCTGATGCTAGTGTAATTTTGTTTGACGAATAATGGTGATTATCATTCACTCTATCGAATGCTTACTATGTGGTAAGTGCTCTTAAATATAGATGCTCAGAGATGTGCAGTTTATCTCATTGCACTCAATATCTGCACCTTGTTTTCCAATAGCCGTCTCAACATATGTTCAAAACTGTTGGCCTTATCTTCTACCCTACAACCTGTTCGATCCACTGTCTTCCCCACCTTAATTCACAACACCTTGTTTGTTTCATCAGCCTCAAAACTTTGGGGCTGTATTTGACTTCTCCCTTTGACAAACGTGTTATTGAGCCTATGTTACAAACATTTACAGAAACAGACCACTTTTTTGTTATATCCACTGTACAACCCACATCAAAACTCAATTAGTCTTTAATCTGACCCCCCTACATGTATGCATTTCCATAAAACACCTCACTAGAATACACGTGTAAGAGGACTTCAAAAAGTTCATGGACAGATGGAATTGGAAGCTAATGCACTTCCTGAAGCCAGCCTCATATATTTCTAGAATAAATACTAACATGAGTATACTTTATGTCTAAGTGATATTCTTTACTTTTCGTTTTATATTATTCTATTAACTTTAAATAGAATACATTGGATTGAACTTTGCACCTCCACATAGAATAATCTTTTGACAATTTTTGTTATAGGATGTCACTCACTCAAAATATTCTCAGCATAAAGGCTCAAGTCCTTGAAATGACATATAAAGGTCTATACAATCCTTCCCCAGTAGACAATAAACTCTCTGTGTCCACAGGTAATGCTGTTCTGCATACTAATACTTCCATGGGAGCCTGGACAGCGCCCAGCACCATATTCAATGTGCAACAAATAATTGTTGCTTAATTGAGCGTTTATTACTTTATTATTTTATTTCACTATTTTCATTTCTTACTTTAGCTTTTATGCTGAGGCTATTTTGCGTAGGCGAGTGACGTGCTAAAACAAAAAGTGTCCATGCGTTGAAGGAAAGCAACCTTGGGTATAAGGTCATCCAGTGAGCAAATAGCTGTGATAGAATTTAAACGGTCTTTAGTGGGACTTTAATCCTCTTTTACAGGTTCCTCAATTACCCAATGTTCAGCTTGCACCTACTGAAAACTGAAGTACATAGTGAAGCCTGTTGGGTTTTTTTCCTTCTTTGTGCTCCTGTGAAGCCTCTGAAACACTATATAGCAGCGGTTCTCAACCTGCAGATCTCGACCCCTTTGGGGGTTGAATGACCCTTTCACAGGGGTCAGCCGATTCATCACAGTAGCAAAGTTGCAGTGATGAAGTAACAACGAAAATAATGTGATCGTTGGGGAGTCACCACAACATGAGGAACTGTGTTAAAAGGGTCGTGGCACAAGGAAGGTTGAGAACCACTGCTGTAGAGGATGGCTCTCCAGGGAAATTGACTCAATAGCGGTGGATTACTACACTTTGTTTGGATAAAAAAAAGGGATTGGTAGCTGTGATGGTGGTACTATTCCTAAGATGCCTGGTTTACATGGTATTGGGGGTGGGGGGTAAAGAGTGTGTCTACTAGCTTACTGCCTCTCAATGTCAGAGTTAAATTCTGTAAGGTGGCATTCGAAAGGGCTATGTAAGGACGCTCGCCTTTCTTTGATAATGACCTTTTTGTAACTCAAAATATATTCCTGTTCTCCCACCTTAGAAGCAGTGTTTTCTTAGCTTGTGACAGGATGTGTGCTTGCACTTCACTGAAAAATAGCAGGCCTGCTTATCTTTTGATGCTTTGTTTTACACCGCTTATTGTAGAACTGGAAATGCTTTCTATTAGTAACAAACCTGCAAATCAGTGTTAAAACACCACCTTCCCTTCAACCCTTGAGATTTGTGTTAGTCTGGGGTGCTTTAGAGAAACAAATCTACAGAAACTCATGCATAAGAAAGACTTTTATATAAAGGTTAAGTGTGCATCAAGAAAACATCCCACAAGTCCAATATTAACTAATTAACACGTATGTGTGACACCAATCCACAAAGTCCTCCTCCATCTCACAAAACAGACACAATGATGCTGACTGCAGGAGGAAAGCCGAATCAGTGAATATGTAACCATCTCAAACTATGACCTGGGACCACATGTGGCCCGCCGAGGACATTTATCCAGGCCACCGGGTGTTTTTGCCCCTTTTGTTTTTGTACTTCAAAATAAGATACGTGCAATGTGCATAGGAATTTGTTCATAGTTTTTTTTATATAAAACTATAGTCCATCCCTCCAACCAGTCTGAGGGACAGTGAACTGGCCCCCTGTTTAAAAAGTTTGAGAACTCCTGCTCTGGAGATTCTGATGAAACGTGTTCACTTGGGCGACCCTGCTGGCAAGTCTCACAGCAGCACACAAGCCTGCACAATATGACAAGCTGACAGACAAGTGGTGGAGTGTTGTACATACATTTTATCAATAAGAAAAAGGTAGATCACTTTAAAAATGGTTGGCTTGAGATATACTTGAGTCATTTTGGTTCACTCCTGAGACTTGGATTTTTGTTTCATGTTGAGAATATAACTTAATGACATTGTTAATTTTGACCTCCATGATCTTTTAAATGGAAAGGAATGAAAAACTCTAGTGCTTGTAGATAATGAGAAGAGAGCTGTTTTCCTATCTCCTTCTTTGGTTGTTATGTAACATCTGAGCTGTTTGCTGAGAGAGAGAAATCTACTTTTTTTCCTCCAAGAATTATTGGATCAAAATGAAAATTGCCATAAATCAAATGTATTGGATCCCATGTTTAAATTTTTTCTTTAAAGGCCAGTGATTTGCTATTGGGTACATCGAGGAAAACCTTATTAATAAGAGCATGATTCATTGTATTGATTTTCTCATTCACTATAATATGTATACTGGCTTTATAGAACAAGGCAGAGGCAGTGAAGTTTGTTTGCGTTGGAGTACAGGGAATTAATTATTGTTGATTCAAAGGGAAGAATTTCAAGATGAGGACTGGGACACATACAATCTTCAAAGGATCCTCACCTGGGATTTTACTTTATTTTTGAAATTAATGAGTCTCCACCAAACTGGGATCCTCTATCACCCAAGGATAGATCAAAAGTGTACTTACATAGAGAAGGAGAATTTTTATGAATAATATGCAACAATTAAAGCAGCACTGTCCAATAGAACTTTTTGTTTGCATAGTAATGTCTGCTATCTGTGTTGCATATTACAGTAACATCTAGTCACTGGTGGGTATGAATCACTTCAATTTTGGCTAGTGTAGCTGAGAAACTGAATTTATAATGTTCATCTAAATAGCCATATGCAGTTACTGGATATCATAGTGTTCAAAACAATATTAGAGCACTGAGTTCTTGAAATCACCCCGTCCTCTAAACCTGTCAGTGAACAATCGTATTCAGAACTCATATGTACTCTTCTGGTAAGAGCCGTTTCTCATTTTTAGCGTTTCTTTGTTGGCAGGAGCAACTGTAGTCACGTGTGATCAGTGAGTGGAAGAGTCCCAGAGGACTCGAGAGATGAAAGAAAAAAAAAGGAGAGAGATCAAAGAATAGAGGTCAGCTCAACTCTGGACCCAACTTTCACAGAAAATAAGAATTTTACTCTAAGTAGTAGTTTCATCTTAGAGACCATGACACAGTATAGACCTCTTTGAAGACATGCCGAGAAACTGAGGAGTTTTTCATCTGGGGGATGGTGAGTCCCTAAGGTCTGTTTCCCGTGTATCATTTTCTCACGTGTGAGAGGGCCCAGTGTGGGGAGTGAGGGGAAATGAAGCCAGCTGGTGTCAAGTTCTTTGTTTGATAGGTTTATACCTTGCCAGAAGAGGAGGTTCCCCTCCTGCTGTAAACACTGAAAATGCACTTGTAGACAGGGGGCCTTCCTTGGAACTTCTGGGCCAAATGGATTCTGGCCGTCAACTGCTGCGTTACAAAGTGCCCCAAACTCGCTTAGAACAAACAGTAAGCATCGGTTTGGCTCACAAATCTGCAACATCGTCAGGGCTCTGTAGAGACAGCTCATCTCTGCTCTATTTGATGTCGGCTAGGGGAGGTTGAGCATCTGAAATTCTTAGCCAGCTCTTCTTGTGGTTGATGCTAATGCTGGTGACACAGTGGGGCTGTCACACTGGTGACACAGTGGGGCTGTTACCTGAAATGTTGGCACTTTGAAACCACCAGCTGACAGGGCTTTCTGCCCCCTTTAAGAGTTCTAGTCTTCGAAACTCACAGCAGGCAGTTCTACACTGTCCTATAAGGTCACTATGAGTCAACCTGGACTCGATCGCAGTGACTTTGACTTTTAGGTTTATTGGTCAGAAAGCCTCCTTGGGGCTCCTCTGTGTGGTTGCTTGGCTCTCTCACAGCATGGTGGCTGCTTTCCAAAGGAAGCCAATGAGTCCCAGGCAGAAGTGACGTTTTTATGACTAGCCTTATAAGTCAGCATAGCATTACATTTGCAACAGTGAAAGCCCCCCCCACCCAGATTCTTATCAATTTATGGGAAAGGAAGGGATGCTTTTGAAACACTAAATTTCTGGGCATTTGTTTTGTTTGGCTTTGCTTTACAGTTTCTAGGAATAATACCCACTCTGGTGACATGGTAGGTTCGGTGGGTTAAGTCCAAGGCCAGCAGCTCTAAACCACTAGCTGCTCTGCAGGAGAAAGATGACGCTTTCTTTACTGCTGTAAACATGTACAGTCTTGCAGACCCACGGGAGCAACTCTACTCTGCCCAAGAGGGTTGCTGTGAGTATGCAGGATATGGCACAGGGCCCCTGAAGGTGCTTAAAATGGCCAAAGAAGCAGTATTACTTAGAAAGGGGTTCTTAATTTTGTGCACCAGCATTCCTTTAATTTGTTGGGTTTTGAATCAACATTCCTGATTCGGGTCTTATTGATTGCATGCTCACCCCATCACAGTTGAGTCAATGCCGTGTACTCAGAGAGACCCTGAAGGTCAGAGTACAATTGCCCCCCACACACACAGAGTACCCAAGGCTATAATATTTATGGATGTGAAAGGTAGGAAGATTAGGGAGGGATCCAGGGCGTTGTCTCCACCAAATGCCTACCCTACACAAAAATGAGCTGCCCATGCCACATGAAAGTACTTTGAAAGAAATTAGGCACACATTCGGCACCTATGGGGACAATCCAGAACAGACCATGCTCAGACCAAGGTCACCTAGGCACAGGTGAAAGTCAACCTGGACATTTACAGTAGGCCCCAGCAACATGATGTCCCACATGTGCCTGAATTCAGCCACTAAGAATGGCCAATACCCTCAACCATGCTCGCACCACCACCCCACCCACCAAGTGGGAGCAGGAGGGAATAAATAGCCAACTGAGGGCAGGTCCATGCACTCTTGCAGGTCAGTGGGCAGAATTTCTCCCATGTGCTGAGCTCTCACTTGCGTTCCCTCTCAGGACTTTCTCTCTCTCTCTCTCTCTCTCTCTCTCTCTCTGATGTTTGGTTCTGTCACTCCTCCTTTGCTTCTGTGGACTCGACTTTCTGGCCATTTACCACGTGGTTGTTTGTGCCCCTCTTATGTGGCCATTTTTCCATCCCGAACTTTCCCACGGCCCCTGCCAGGTGGCCTTTCACAATTTGCAGGGATAGCCCGTATTCTCTGAGACTGTAATACCTGAAACTTCCCTTTCCCTCCTAAAAGTTACTTGGATTCCCAAAGTGCTTCTGCTGCTTGAATTCTTTCGGCATCGTGAAGCAAGAACCGGGGAGAACCACACCAGGAACCGAACCGAAGCAGGCGGCCACATCTGTTGCTCCCCGAGGGATGGATGGACTTGAGCGGCAGGCTTTTCTGTGCGCGGCCGAGCGCTTAACCACTTTGCCACCGCGGGCCTTCTTATACCTCGAGCTCATTTCCATTGTATTTTCATGAACTCCTCGTTGTGAATAGAAAGCCAACCCTTATGTTGGGATTTTAAACAATGTGCTATGGCAACAACAGTTAGCACTTTCTTGAACTAATTTTCGATTCAGAGACTGTGAGCTGTACCAGGTGCTGCAGCCCCTGAAGGGCATGACTAGCTAATGACAACATTGATTTCTCGGGAGCAGCTGCCTCGCTAGGATTGCTGAAATTATTTTCGCAGAAGTGTAGCCAGTTCACAATTTACAGTCACGTCTCAGATGTGCTTATGATTTTCGTTCGTACCGAGCTTCAATTAGCGCCTGAAATCCCGTTTCTATTAATTTACCAATCTCAAGTAATTTGTTTACTTCAAGATTTAAATGTAGTCAACTGAGGATGTAAACACAATCGATTCAATATTTTCCTTTCCACTCGTCATCCTCAGTCTCCTCAGGGATGCTTTAAGGTCCTGGACAATTTATATTTCTTTCCTGGCTGTATCAGTTAACTATTGCTGTGTAACAAGCCTCCCTAGAATCAGTGGGTGACAAGAATAAACATGAGCTATTGCCCAGGAAGCTTCAGCTAGGGATGTCTCATTGTTTAGTTTAGTTCATGTAGATCTCTGTAGCCTTGATGATGCCGCTGGGGCTCATCTGCGCGGTTGAGAATCATCGGACAGTAGTTGGCTCTAGGATGGCTTTGCGGGGATTAACAGGGATCTCCTGAGAACAATACTTCCTCCTACATCAGTATGGCTGAGACTTGCTCACATGGTGGCGGTGGAGTTTCAAAAGACGCACTCAGAAATGGCACACCAGCCCTGTGCTGCAGAACGTGGACTAAAATAAGTCACAAGATCTTGCCATTGTCTAGCGTTGGGAAAATAAATTCCATTTTTCCCACTGATGGTGATGGTTCCAAAGTCAGATGCGAAGAGGAGGAAGTATTTATTTGTTGACAATCAATTCTCTACACTGGCCGTGGGAGAGAGGAATCAGGTCTGCCTGAAAACCTCTGTCCTTGTTTTCCTTTGTCTAGTATCCATTACTCCACTGAGCTCGTTGCTTGAATCTACAACCAGTGCTTTCTGTTTCCCATAATGATCTTGAAGCAAAATGGCTACCTACTGTGTATTCACTTTGCCTGCCCATTTATTTCTTGACGGCTTTTCAGTTAGTCTTACACAACATTTTACTGAGCTTGTTTGTATGTCTGTGTCTACCAATTAAAATGTAATTTCCTCGATTTTTAAAATCACAGCTATAATACAGCACGACAACCACTGCTTGAAAGATGACAAGATCCCTGAGAAGTCTCTGTAACTGAAGAATGATTGAATGAGAGGACTCAGGGATTTGTCCACGTAATGTTTATCTGCCTACAGGCCGCTCTTATCTTTTGCTTCTCTGCTTCTGTCTCAGCCACATCCTTAGAGTAGACAGTGACACATGTTACCCAACGTACAACTTTTCCATTTCTTGACCATTCCAACTACGGCAATTACTCCAAAAACTAAAGGTTTAGCCCAGCCAGGCAACTTCATTGAATTTGCATGCATTTCAGAATTTATGGCAGAAAAAATCATGTGGAAGCTGATTTATAATAGATGAGATTGCATGCAGTTGAGTGGCAATAGCACAAACTTGTGCTTTTGCTGTTCTTAACACTACCTTCATGAAATGCCAGTCTGAATTCCTGGGGCAAATAGATAACACTTCATTAAAATAAGCTGCAGGTGTTTCTGATGCAAACAGTGAGCTACTGATATACCATGATTTCCAAAATCTAGTCTCAGAATTATTAAGTCAGCATCTAGGATGTTTTTCCTACTTCAGTTTTCTTTCGTGTTCTAGAGGTTATCGACTATTACCCATTTGGTATAATCCAAATTTCTTCTACTGGTGTGCAAGATTTGCCAAGGGAAGGCCCAAATCACTTTTCCAAGTTTACATTTTGGTGTGATCACCTCGGTGTGACCAGGCTCCTAAAAGCTGCATGTCATGAAACAAGCAGCTGAAACTCATCCTGTACTGGGATTGTGAAGAGACAGAGTCAGATGGCATTGTATTGTGCTTCCCAAAGAATTTCACCCTTGCATGGGGCAGACTCTATAATGAGATGTTTTAAGAAAGCCAAGGGAATCCAGGGCAGATGACCCCTTCAGGACCAGTGGTGTGAGTGGCAATACTGGGAGCATAGAGGGAGGGTGGGTTGAAAAGGGGGAACGGATTACAAGGATCTACATGTGACCTCCTCCCTGGGGGACAGACAACAGGAAAGTGGGTGAAGGGAGACATTGGACAAGGCAAGATACGACAAAATAATAATTTATAAATTACCAAAGGTTCATAAGGGAGGGGGAAAAGGGAGGGAGGAGAAAAATGAGGACCTGATGTGAGGGGCTTAAGTGGAGAGCAAATGTTTTGAGAATGATGAGGGCAATGAATGCACAAATGTGCTTTACACAATTGATGTATGGATTGTATGAGCCCCTAATAAATTGATAAAAAGAAGCCAATAAAACTTGATGTTAAAGAAAAGGTGTATGTATTATGCTGGTTAGTCAGAGAATTAGCCAAATACATGCATATAGACCTCACTCCAGTTGACCACTTCCAAGTATGGCACCAGCATGCTATTCATTCTGAATCACCCATCTGAATCTGGTAAAATGCTAGCTAGTCAGAAACTGGCAAGCCTCGAAGGAAGAGTGGCAGACATCTTAAGCACAAAAGTGGGGGAGACAGGTTCCTCACACACCTCTCTAGCACAAAGCGAGGTGAAGGGCAGAACAATGGAAGGGATCAGAAATATTGAAGATAGTGCAATGGCAGGGACAGAAAGACAGGATGTTCACACACCCTCACAGGGACCCTTAAATTTGGGGTCTGAGACAAGAGCACAGCATGAAGTCTGGGGTACTGGGTGATAGGATGCCGGACTGTGCTTACCTGAAAGGAGGAGGGGCACTACAGGGACCAGACAATAGCAGAAGACCCACCACAAAGCCAGCCTTTGGTGGGCACTCCACCATTAGCCAATGTAAGTTCCAGCATGCCATTTTGCCAGGCCTTTTAGATGAGGTAGGAGTCCTTTGGACTGCTTTTCTAAAGTATTCCCCTTCAAGATGCTTTCTCTTTCTGTCCACACCTTTTCTCAAACTCTTGTCTCAATTTTGTCCCTTGCCTGAAATCTTTCTTCTGAGCAGGTTAAAAACGGAGCACTGGAGAGACTTGAAGCTCCGAGGCTACTCCCAGTACCACTTATTGTTTTCAGAGGTACTCTTACTTGTGCTACAAAGGCAGGAAACTGATATTTATTGAGAAATGCCACTGAGAAACTGTATGCCAGTCTCCGCCACAGGAATACACCAGAAAAGATGTCCATTATTACCGCACATTAATAATCGAGAGGTTATTCTTCAGTTTTCATATCACCTTTCTTTTGTGTGCTATGTGCACAAATAGGCTATTGATCATAAGATAGCTGTTATTTGAGATTTGGTTGATGACTTACAAATTTGTGTTCTGAATCATGATCAGCTCCCAGCTTTTCGAAGATAGTTGCCAATTATTGTTCATGTGAGAGGGAAATTCAGTCAAGTAAAATTTTTATCTTTCTGGTTAAAAAAATGATTGTGAGTTTCATCAAAGTTTACAGAGCAAATTTGCTGTCTGTTGAACACCTCCTGCGTATGTGTTTTTGTTTCACGGCATCGACTGCGGTGGACACGGTGCAACAGCACTCTGCCCACTTCCTTTGTGTTCACTGTCTCCATTTGCCCTGCCGTCTCTACTGTCTGCACTTTCGGACCTTTATCCCTAGACCGATGCTTCCCTTTCCAGGCTATATGGGTGACTGTTCTAAGGAATACCAAAGCATGGTCTTCTCCATTGCCTCATAGGCATTGAATAGGCAGGACTGAAGAGGAATCTATGTGTTTGCTTTGTGGCTCGAAAGAAGAATATCGAAAGTGCCCTAGATGGCTAAAAGGGCAACCCGACGTGTGTTGCAAGAAATAAGGCCAGAGTGCTCTTTAGAGGTAAGGATGGCAAGACGAATTCTTACAGACTTTGGACACCTACCTTTCCACATCTTAAATCATGCAGTGCCCCTTATACTGTTTGAATGATTACCTCTAAGTCTACGTAGAGTTTCTTCTTGAGTATAATCAGAGTATTCTGGAATTCTCTTTCTTTGCCATGTTTTCCAGTGTTTATTATGATCCAGACAATCTAATGCCTTTGCACAGTCAATAAGACACAAGGAAGTATTTCCCTGGTAGTCTCTGCTTTCAGTCAAGGTCCATCTGAAGTCAGCAGTGACATCCTTTTCCACCATTTTATTTTTTCTGATTCCAACTTGAATTTTGGGTAACTCCCTAAGAGATACTGCTGCAACCATTGTTGAATACTCTTTCCGTGATAGGCCTGTCACTAGTGTGGCTGAAATTTGAGCCATAGGGTAAGTTCAATTTTGGACCTTAAAAGTTGACTAAGGGCCATCATAATCTCAGGAGGTTCCACACTACCCTTGACAGTTCCACCAGTAAGCCTTTCGTATTACATTTTTAAGCATTGGAGCTTTGTTTCACAAAGTTTTGTGAAGTATGCTACTTTGTGTGTATGTGTGTGTGTGTTGCTAAATATTATTCATGTCCTGTTTTTACTTATGGACAGTAAACAGTTAACTCTCACATTTCATCAAGAGGTTAGCATCTTTTTTTGTAGACGATTCTGGTTGCTGTGTCTGGTTTTGGACAAGATTCAGTGGAAATGGGCCCAGCAAATGCAAGAATGATAGGAGGACATGAAGCTGGATGGTAGGTATAGGAAACAACCGAAAAGACGCTACTTTTGAAAGAAGAAAGAAAAAAAATCACATAGTATATGTTGTTTTAGCTATAGGGTGTTCTCTATTGCAGAATAAAATTGATTTGTATCTCAGCTCCTGAAACTAAAGTTTTCTTTCATAAAGATTTCACTCCTTTGAAACTGGTGTTTACATGATAATTTCATCCTTCTACTAATTCATTATCAGAAATATAGAGTACCCCTTCGTGGCATTAGGTGTGACAGTTGACATTGACACAAATAGAGTGGAATCTCTTCTCCAGGCATCTAAACTCTTCTTGAGGGGATCATGCCAACCAGTCCTCCCTTGGTGTCCAGGATATTACTTTTTCACCATTTGTTTTTCATACTCGTTATCCTTTTCTGCTATTCGGATTTTTAGGATCCTTTGTTTCCAACCTTTCATTTTATTTTGGCATGTGCCAAGTTCCATTAAAATGCATACTTGGGAGGAACTGATACAAGGGCTCAAGTAGAAAGCAAATGTTTGGAGAATGATGATGGCAACAAACGTACAAATGTGCTTGACACAATGGATGGATTGATGGATTGTGATGAGTTGTATGAGCCCCTAATAAAATGATTTTTAAAAATGCATACTTGATTGATCCTTTTGTTTCACCTGGCTTTAACTTCTTCTCGGGTACTACTAGTGGATCAAAAGTCATTTCTCCAAACTGAACACTTATGTCCTAAATTCCAGTCTTATATAATGTGAGTGACCACTTAGTTTTTATCACCTAACCTAGGGCCTTTGAGGAATGAGAGTCAATGCTATCAATAATACTGCTGGGACAATAATCATAAACAAGAACCATTCTGGACAAACATGTAGATGTGGTCTACATGTACTTAGATACATACTAGAGAACTCTGCTTGGGTATTCCCATAGGTACTGAACTGTGGTGGCCTCAAAGGGAAATGGAGCTCCTTTCCCTTCATATCTACTCATTCTCTTGGGTTCTTTACCTCAAGGCAATCATCCGGCCATTTGTCCAAGTCAGAAATATGAGCAGTGTCACGAATATTCTTAATTCCTCTTCTTCATAAATCATCATGTTCCTTAAGAATGACTTCTAAATATGGTCCCTGCCTCTGTGTTTGCTGCTATTACTTTAGTTTAACCTCTCAAAATTTCTCAATTGGATTAGGAAATGGTCTATTGAAGAAGTTTCAGACCTTCAGGCATGATATCCTTTAAATCATTCCTCATGTTTCTCTCTCTCTCTCTCTCTCTCTCTCTCACACACACACACACACACACACACAGAGAGAGAGAGAGAGAGAGAGAGAGAGAGAGAGAGAGAGAGAGAGAGAGAGAGAGAATTTTTCATTAGCCCCTGAAATAGTCTTCATTCTCTGAATAATTTTCATTGTATAAAACTCTTACTGGCTATTATTTCTCCAGAACACTACCCTTTAATCTTTTTTAAATGCCTGAATTTTTCCTTTTGGAGTACTTTTTGTTATAATATTCTCCTGAAATATTTGCTTATCTTTATTTTGATTTTTTAAAATTTGGAACAAAATTTATATACGGGAAATGTATATGTTTAATTGAACTCTTTAATGAGTTTAACAAATATGCCCTCTCCCCATTTATCTAACACCCCAAACCATCATAGTACAAAACACTTCCATTCAGCTGAAAATTTCTTCAAGCCCCCTTTTCATTCATTCCAATCCATAGGCAACTACTGCTGTGATTGTAATCACCATACATTAATTTTGCTTGTCTTTAATTTCATAAAGATTACTTTATTAATCAACAATTAACTAATATGTATGTAGGCTTATAAAAATCACACAGTTATATTTTTAGGGTTCTCAGTTTATTTGAACATTCGATGCTCATGATGTAGACATTCAAAGTATTTCATGGTGTGCTCGCTATGTTGTTAGGTGCCTGTGAGCTTATACCAACTGAACGTGACTCCACGGGGGAGAGGAGAACTGCCTCTCAGGTGGATTTTAATCGCCAGCATTTTGGGTAGAAGCTGAGTGCTCAACTGCTTGCACTCCATGACTCCTTGTGCTTGTTAGAAGAGTGTGAAATTATGGTCACTTATATTGCCTGGGCTTGCATTATCATACATGCTCAAAGTCTATGATTTTGGAATTCAATAGTCTTCTTGCTCTTTTATGGATATATGGCCAAGAATGTGTGTCAGCCTCATTCAGCAATATTCTGCTTAACAAGGCATACTTGTAGTGTTAGAAAATATGTCAACTGTGAACCAGAATTCATGTAACTTGAGCAAAAGTCCTAATGAGCTCAGCAGGGGCAATTGTGCATTAGAATTCCAAATAAGGAGAAACTAATTTTCAGCCAAATTTATACTCAAAGGAAAAGGAGCAGTGACTATATTAATTCTGCGATTTGAAACTGTATAGCATATTAAGATGAAAACATAGTGGGATCTCCCATATTACTTCCTGAATGAGGCTGCTTTTATAATGGAAATTCTTCCAGGAAGTAGATTAGATGGGAGGTATTTGTCAAATGGCAAAGCAATTGGATTCAAATGAGGAGAAAAATATTAGCTTAATACTCTGAATTCTTCCCCCAAAGTATGAACAGGTTGTAGTATATACTAGATACTTAATTATTAACAATCTGTCCATTTGTTATTCTGTGCTGACTTGCATACTACTACTGTGATCCTGGAAACAGGTATTTCAAACATCACCCATGATCAAAATTTCAGAGGAACTTCCAGACTAAGACAGACTAGGAAGAAGGAACTGGTGATCTCTTTCTTTTAAAAGTGAAAAGCTGAAGAATAGCAGTGGAATATTGTGCTGGCAAATGCCCCCTCATGTTGGAAGACATTCAAAATATAATCGAGAAACACTTTCTTATAGCAGTTTCCCCTTAATGAGGTAGATGAAGTAAATTCTTCAGGACTTTCATTTCCAGGGTGAGCAGAACTGAAAATAAGAAGAAACAGCTCCCGACATCAATTAATAATTAGAATGTGGAATAAATAAGGTGTGTTGTTGTTGTTAGGTGCTATCGAGTTAGCTCCAACCCATAGCAACCCTGTGCACAACAGAAAAAGACGCTGCCCAGACCTGTGTCCTTCTCACAATGATTCTTCTATCTGTGTCTGTCCATCTCGGTGAGCGTCTTCCTCTTATTCATTGCCCTTGTACTCTACCAAACATGATGTCTTTCTCCAGAGACTGGTCTTTCCTAGCAATAGGTCCAAAGATTAAGTCATGTATCATGATATGATATAAATGTGAAGTGTATATGCGAAGATATATAGTATAAATCTAGGGAAATTGGAAAATATCAAAACTAAAATAGAACTCCTAAATGGGAGAGTTATATGATCCACTATGCTGGGAATGACAAATTAAAAAGGAATGGTATCGCATTCATCATCAAAAAGAAAACTTCATGCTCTCTCTGTAAAGAGTCAGGGTGGGTAGAGGTTCAGAGTTGGGCAGCTAGCCACAAGGTCAGTGGTGCGAAACCACCAGTTGCTCCACAGGAAAAAGATGAGCTTCCCACTCCTGTCAAGAGTTACAGTCTCAGAAACCCACCAGGGCAGTCCTACCCCATCCTGTATGTTTGCCATGTTATTAATAGCACGTGTCAGTACACATTTTCTGAAGACAATTAAATATATAGATTTGGTACAGCTTATCAAAGAGAATGGTCAGCAATTCAAGCGGGATTCAGAATAAGACGTCTATCATTGCTGTCTTGGCAGAAAATAGGGAACATCAGAATGATGTTTGCTTGCCTATGCAAAGGCATTTGGCTGTGTGAATCATGTCCAATGATGGGTAGCATTGCAAAGAAGAGGAATTCTGGAACTTAATTTTGCTCATGTGGAACCTGTACCTAGATCCAGAGTCAGTCACTAGTTCAAACAGACTAAGAGGATACTGCATGGTTTAAGATTCGGAACGGTGTACTTCAGAGCCGTGGGGTTTCATCATAATTATTCAATTTGTATGCTGAACAAATCTGAGAATTTGGACTGTATGAAGATGAACGCAGCATCAGGCAGGAGTAGAGGGCAATCTGGGAAAAGTTTGCAACATGCAGATGACATAGTTATGCTTGCTGAAAGATAGCTACATGAGCCCCTAATAAAATGATTTTAAAAAAAAGAAAGACAATTACAAGTACTTCCTGAAGAAGACTAAAGGCTACAATCTTCAGTATGGGTTCCACTACTTGATCATAAGGAATACAAAAACCCTAGTGTGTGGACTACTAAACAGCATAATGATAAATGGAGGAAAAATTGGAGTCATCAAAGATTTCATTTCAGTTGGACCCACCATTAGTGCCCATGGAAGCAGCAGTCAAATAAAACAATCAAGTGAAAACCAACAAACGAAACAAAACACACACATGGGGTGGGGGGATAGAATACTGTTCTTGATTTCATTTCTTGAGCTGAGCTGTATAAATATATATGTAGTATGTTTAAAAAAAACACAGGATAAAACATCCCTCAAGCTTCCTTATCACTCAAACCTAAAGAGCGATTTGAGTGGCTTTCAAAAACAAAAAAGGGAAGAAAAGTAAAATGGAAACAAGTTCATCTGAAACAAACAAAAGTCAAATGACACATTTCACTGGGTCAACCTGCTGTAAACATCCTAAAGTGAAGATGCCATTTGGGAAGTTTCTGTTTGCTTGACTCGGGCCATGGTATTTTCACACACCTCATCTGCATGGGAAAGCAGGTAAATGAATAGAGAAGAGCTGCTGCCTTAGCTTTTGCTGTAAGCAAAGATTATTGAAGGTACCATGAACTGCCAGCAGAGTTGAGCCATCTGGTTTAGGAAGTACAGCCAGTGGATGTAATTTGGAGTGGGTATACTTTGGACATGCTACCAGCAGGGACCAATCCCTGGAGAAGGCCAGGATGCTCTATCATGTAGAGGTTCAATGAAAAAGTGGAAGCCCTTCCACAAGAAAAATTAACGCCAAGGCAGTAACCGTGGGCTCAGTCTTAGCATCGATTGTGTGGCTGGTTCAAGATCAGTGTGTTGGTGCGTAGCTATGAGCTATAAGCAACCGGATGGCACCGAAGAATATCACAGCAAATACTTCATGAATGAATCAATACGTACATGCATCAGCAGCGGTCCCTTTAATGCCAAGAAGTAACTATTGAATTTTTGAGTGTGCAATTCTATTTCATAAACTTTCAAATAAAACATCTACTTTCATGTCTTAAACTAATGTCTGCTCCTCTCTCCAGGGCATTACTGTGTGTAGAAAATGGAGTCGAGGAGATGTTTGTGAGGGTTAATGAGCCTTGCTGGCATTATTGAGGAAGTTTCCTAGTTTTAAATGATCCGCAGTTGGAGCCAGACTATTTCCACATGACATAGAGGTTAAAACAGCAAGCGGTTTTTCACCTTTGCGCGAAAGCATTGCAATTGGATCCAACTCCAGTTCATGCCCCTCTCGCAGCCATTTCCACAGAGTGCCCTTCAGCTATTGGCCTCGGGAGGCCTACATTTTTATCTATATACTCCATCTTTGGAATGTAACCTGTAAATCATAGGACTGCCCAATTATTATTTCTGATATCACTGTAGAAGTGAGAAAATAGGTTTCGACTGAAGCAAGGGACAAATTCTGTCAATTCTTCTTAAGAACCTGAGGTACTAATTTGTTAGCTCATATGGGGCTGTAACCCAGCTAGTGAATATTTAAGCTTGCAAAGCTGTGTTGCTTGCAAGGGTATACATAGTGTTAACTGGTGTATTGTATTATAATGGTTATACCAATGAGAATGTGTTATCTATTCAGGTGAGTACTCTGTGTATGCTTCATTGAGGAGTTTAAAGCCTATTAAATTAATAAATTGTATGGTTGTGAAACTGGTCAAATGTTCCATTTGGGAGGTTTGTGATGAGATGTTGGATTGTCCTCTTAAGAAAATAAGATTATTTGGTTAGGTACCTTCATGAAATCACTTGATGGCCTTGGATATCAAGGATTTGTTGCCAAATGAGATGCTGGGTTGTGTTACTCGATCTTTGCAATCTCAGTAGCTCTAACTCCCTGTGATCCCATAAGAAGTTTATCTTTGAAATTAGAAGAGTAATGGAAATGGAGATATTTAGAATGAATTAGAGTCGTTGAAAAAATACAAAGAAAAGAAAGGGTTTACAGACAAGTGAAGAGGAGAGAAATATGTTCTTTTCTTGGAATATGTTAAGAGGTTCAGTTTTGGTTTTGGAGATGGTGGAATTACCTTATATTTTCCTTGCCACGAATATTTGGCAATTTCCTATGGTATGGTTCCATTTCTCTAGTGGGAAGTCCTCAATAGAGGAGAGGTCACGGGGGGAAAAGTGGCAGAGAGAACAGAAGCTGAGTGATTAAAACCAAACACGTTCACGTCAATCTAGAAAGGGCTTGTTTTTCGGGCAACCCAAGTTCTTAAAGCACTTTAAGTACAACACAAGGCAACTAGTTACTTTATAATTATAAATTAGTTTGGGCCAGGGAAATGAAGTGTTCTTACAGAGATCTTTTCTGCTCAGCAAGTGGAGTTGAAATGGAGGGAAGCAGAGAAATGAAAGAAGCTCATGCTGTGTGTGTGGCTGAAGCACTGCCATTACCGAGCACCATGGGCCCCATGGGCTGGGGTAGATGACTCTTAAGCATTAGTTCATATTTTTCCAATTAAGCATAAGTTGTGTTTCTTTATGTGCTACAAAAGAGTTAGTCATTTAGTCCCCATAAGGAGCATTTCATCAAAAGCAGCGATTATAGCCAGAAACAAAGGAGCCTGCAACTGGATTAGAGGCCTCCCCCCATTTTAATAGGACTCAACTCCATATATAGCTAATTGTGATGTAAGAGTGATAGCTTTCTGGAATGAAAATAGTTGTCAATAAAAGTGGAGGCTGGCAAGATATTGTGAATAAAATGATGGTTAAGGAGTTCAAATGTAATACATTACAACTTACACAAAACTGTACAATTAAGCATGAATAAAATGAGCAGATAAATAACCTAAGTATTTAGTCCATGGTTGAATTTACTCTTGTTCAGTTCTCTTACTTGTTCAATTCACGTGGCTAGGTCTTTCAGAGTCTTGTTTTGTATTTATAGGCTTGAGGCATACTTGGAAGAGATACCTCTGGCAGGTTCCTATGCACTCCCTCATGGCCATCTTGTCCATCCCGACTCATGGCAGCTTTGTTGGACAGGGTAGAACTGGCCCGTGGGGTTCTGCGAAGAACCCTTTACTGGAGTAAGTAGACAGCCGTGGCTTTCTCCCGCACAGTGGCTGGTGGTTCCGAACTGCTGGCGTTGCAGTTCAACACGTAACCACTATGCCAGCAGGGGGTCTCAAACAAGTTAGATAGCTTCTAAGGTGAACTCTAGATTTAAATCAAAGTTTTAACATAGTATGTAGCAATATAACTGAATCTGAAATATGTGCCCACTAAAGTCTACATACTATTCTTAAAAACAAAACAAACAAACAACCCCCACCAAGGAATCTATTCTTATCAAATGTAACTCATGGCGACTCCTTGTGTTAGAGTAGAAGTGCTCCTTAGGCTTTTTCTTGGGTGTCATTTTTATGGAAACAGATTGCCAGCGTGTTCAAACTACCAATTTCAGCTTCGTATAGTAAAGCGTAAATGGTTTGTGCCACCCATTGACCTTATGTAATATTCTACTGCCAGCATGGCTCTACCATTGTTATTAAATGTTATTGAAATTGTGCCATCTCACCATAGTCTCCAGTCACTTAAGAGTTTAATCTGTATAAGTGAACAACTCATGTCATGTGGTCCATAGCTGGCCTATACTTGTATAATTTCCTTTACTCAACAGTGTTTTAATTTTTATACCATTGAATATATTATCCGTGGAATTATCTTATGCCCCAGATTGATGATGGTCTCCATCATAAAATGATAACCAGAGATGTATTTAAACCACAGATATATGAATAGATTTGGGGCTTATACTTAATTCTAGCCCCAATTTGAGAACAATTTGTCCTTAAAGCCTGACTCAGCTCAACACTCGTCCTCAGGAAGAGATTGCTAAAGATATGGGGCCTGTAGCAAAATGAGGTGAAGAAAGCAGAAGGCACTTGGCTATCAAACAGAGTATTGACAGGGGTCTTAAAGGCTTGTCTAAAAACAAGCAGCCATCTAAATGAGACGTCAACTAAGTCCCCATAGAAGAAGCACACTAGCCTGTGTGATCCAAGGATTATAAATAATAAAATCCAAATCCGAAGAAGGAATGATACCAGAGGTTAGACTGTGAATACCCAGTATGCAGAACGCTATGGATGACCGTGGAAACCCCAAATCCATTTGAAGGCCTCCCCTATTGATTAAGCCTCTAATGAATCCACTCTGACCGTAGTTGAAGTATGTAAATAGCCTTGGTGTCAGACAGAGTGCATTGCAAACGGGACTATGGCAGATGCAGTTAGGTTTCAATTCAATGCTTTATCTTTGAGCTCCCCTTGACTCATTTTAAAATTGTTTCATTTTTTTTTAAAGCAAAAGTGGATTAAGCCAATGGTGAATCCCCTCTGACCATAGCCCAGCTTGGAATCGCCTTGCTAACATGTCGAGTGCAATGGAAAGTTGGAGAAGCAATTAGGTCAAAATCTAACACCTTGTCATTTGCTCTCTTGCCTGACCCATTTTAAATTTGTTCTAGTTCTTAATATTTCCTTTCCTTGTCTACTGAGTTTTTTTCTCTGGCTTATTTTGGTAATGTTGTTGTTTGTATGTTTGTCTGTATGTGAAATTCAGGATAGGCAAATCCATACTGTAACTGAATTAATGGCTTCATGGAGATCTGGCAGTGTACGTTGGAGAGAAATGGGGAGCCAATAACAATGAGTACAGGAATTAAGAAAATATTCTAGGACTGATTGTAGAACTTCAAAAATATGATTAAACTATTGAAGTATAGGGTGTGTGTGAATTATGTGTCAATAATCTATTTTAGAAAATAGAAGAAAATATTCTACTGCCAACAAAAGGAAAAGGAGCTTTTTTTCATACATCATTCCAGATGCGTGATTGGCCAGATGATACTTCTCTAGCCATGTAAGGGTGATTCCATGGTTGATTTATACAGGCTTTGCTCTTTTAGAAGCACTAAATACTATCCAATGCTCAATCTGATGGGACTAGAGTCTGATGTTGCCCTTTACAACTCTCTCATTTACAATGAAATATGTTGGGTGGGAATTTAAATTTGATTTTCAGAAAATCGTGTTGTAGACCTACTGCTTCTAGCAGAGTTATGTGCTTTTATCTGAAAAAGTAGTGTTATTATAACCAAAATATTGTTATGATAGAAATATAGGTGATGCCTAATGTAAAGGGCTCAGTAGAATTCCCAATACATACTGTGGCAGTTTCGTAATCTGTTGTCAATTTGACACTATTATGAGTGAAAAGGTGGGGTTTAGCCTGTCAATCTGGTCGCAGTTTGATGACCTCATTTGGAGGCTCTAAGGAGATAAATAGCTTGCTGGAGGCAGGATACACACTTACTCCCTGGGAGGCATTACTGACGATGAGCCTGATGGAGCTATGCTGATGCAGCCAGAGCCCTGGGAGATGGAGGAGCCATGTGGAGACCGCTATCAGCACTGAGATGCTTACAATGGCACTGGATCCACAAGACTTCCCAACCACTGGCCAGTGATCATTCTGCATTTGGCCTATTGCATGGCTGTGTGAGTCTAAAGAGGAATTTATGCACTAGTATTAGACATATGGGCTAATATTGGACTTATGGACTTGATCTGAACTGGGATGTTTTCTCAATATTCAATTGTTCTTATATATAAAGCTCTTTCTTATACTAATATGTGTGTCTATGAATTTGTTTCTCTAGTCAACCCGGACTGACACATATACTAAGATCTCAGTATGTATTAACTCTTGTTATTGCCGAGATTAATTCAATAAACCAGATAGGGAATAAACTGTCCCTCCCCTCTCCCCCTGTTCCATGTTCATGTGCTCTTCAAATCTCTGTATTGGGTCAAATGAGAGGTTTTTTCTGATAGAATTCTAATTGAGGACACCAATAAAAGAATGTTTGCCTATTTTTTTCAGAGTGCTAAATAAAATACTGAGCAGCAAAATAGAGTTAGTTTGGATTCATGGGTGCTGTTTCCTCATTCAATCTCTTTTGCTGCTTAGGCTATTGCTTCTTCCACTGTGGCTGGTTGTGGAATAGGGAGGGTGTGCAGTGCTATAATGTTGTAAAATAATTCTGCTTCAGAATTATATTTTAAAAGTAGTTACCTATGTGCCTTTCCTTTGTATTTCCTTCTGCTCTTACATGTCTTGTGTTTGGGCTGTTGGGATATATAACTGAATGTACTCATATCAGAATATTGATAGTAGTCAGCTCTTGGTGTCTGGATTTCTAAAACTTAGCTTATCGTGGTGACGGATCAAAACCCCAGGAAAGAAACAATCATTTGGAACAAAGTGAATAAGTCAGAGAGATGAGATCTTTCCTCTGCTCTAAAATCAGTCAGGAAGAGTCAGAGAAGTGGAAAAGGGGTTTGGTTTTGCAGTCCCAAGAATGGACTCTTGGGATCTTCTGATTTCCACTTCCCATTAGTATGCAGAATCCAAGATAACAGGCGAGAAACAAGAGCTGTGGCTTCCTAGTGAGGAAGGTGGATTTTAGACCCTCTCCCAGAGTCCCTTGGTGCTAATGCAGAGCAGGAGCAGTACGAAATAGTCCTGGCTCCTCTAACATATGCATCTGAAGAAGAGGGCTTGTAAGTGAGCCCAAAGGTCTGAACAATGACCTGCATAGATTAAACCACCCCAAGCTGGATGGTAGTACGGATATTACAATGGAAACCAACATTGATGGAGTACCTCAACCAGCCCCCAGAAATTCTCACTATGCTGGCCACCCACCTTTGAGTCATTGTCGGATATTTCAATTTCTTTCTATGGGTGGACTGAAAGCCCCAACGATCATATATGTCGATATCTCTCTATTGTATTTCTTTCAGTGCTAAGTGTGTAGAATGAGGCTAGTATCTTCTCAAATGCAAACATCATTTGAAGACCCACGTACCAGAGGACAGGCTGGGCATGAAGCGGGCATGCAGTCTGATTGAGATGATTTCCCACGCCAGAGGCAGCAGAAAAGGAATTCTCAGAGAAGTGTTACTAGTATAAGCACAGCCATTTGCTGGAGTTGTTGAAGAGAGACAGAAAGGGTGTGGCTTAAACTCAAGCTCATTTACAAGGCAGATGAAGGTAGGTTCATTCTGGCCAGTGTCACCAGGGAAACTGGGAGAGACAAGGAAGCATCGCAGGCAGCCCTATGAGAGCTGGACATTATGCTTAATGGGCTGCTGGGGCCCTAGGGTGTGTGTGGGGCGGGGCATTGGCATTAATGAGACCACCAATGTCCTGCAAGCTAGTGACCACAGATGCTCATGAAGAGTAGACTGTCTTGAAGCAATATTTCTCCAACCCAAGTGACTACAAATCTCCCCATATTTCTGCTTTACAATAGAGCTTCCTAAACCCAACCCCAATCCCGTTGCATTGGCATCTCCAGGACAAAGACTTCAGCGTGTGTGTGTGTGTGTGTTACTTGTTTTGCATGCGGATGTCCATCCTTGGCAACAATTGGTTATATTAGGTGCCAAGCAGTCTATTTGAGCTCATGGTTATGCCATGCGACAACATAGAAGAACTTCCCTGTCGGGTTATCTTGGCTGTAATCGTTATAAATAGCTGGTGGGTGGCAGAGTGGTAAAGGTCTCAGCTTCTAACTCTAAAGCTTTCAGTACGAACCCACTGGCCACTCTGCAGGAGAAAGCTGTGTCAGCCTGCTCTCATGGAGATCGTGGCCTTGGAAATACTAGGAGGGAGTTCTTCTTTGCTATGAGACAGAGTGGATTTGACTGCAATGAGTTTGTGTTTCAGGTTTAAGCTTTATAGAAAATACCAGATATTTCTCCCATGGAATTGAGGAGTGGGTTCAAACAGCCAACCTTTCAGTAAGCAGCGGACCGCTTAACCATTCTACCACCGGGGTTCCTCTAGATGTTTGCTTTTAATGAACATGCCAGGTGAACCTTAAGTTAAACAAAGGAAAGCCAAGCATGATTTGGGGTTACATAGAAAACATGACTTTTGTGTCTGAGAAGGAGCTTTGCTTTGGAGTAGAACCTGAGAAAATGGTTCTTGAGACGATTTCCTGGGTTTGACCCTGTGCTTTACATCTCTGGTTACATTGTCAGGTAAGCTTTGGACTCCTAACTGAAAAAGCAGCGATTCAAACTCAGCAGCTGTGCTGCAAGAGAACAATGAGGTTTTCTATCAACATGGTTTCTCTAATCCTCAACCAACTCAATGGCAGTGGGTTTTGGGTGGGGGGTGGGAGGGCGATAAAACAGGAACAGTGAACTACATCTTCTGGGGTTGTTTCAATCACTAGAAAAAGCACTGGTACATAATATGTACTTAGTCAATATCAGCTTTCATGATTGTTCTACTTTAATACTCAAATTAGAATGAAAATTAAAACCAAAGTCGCTGCCATGGAGTTGATTCTGACTTACAGCCACTCTGTAGGATAGCATAGAACTGCCCCCGTGGGTGAGAAAGCCTTGTCTCTGTCCCTTGGTGGTGGCTGCAAATCACTGATCGTGAGGTTGCAAGCCCAACATGTAAATACGATGCCATCAGGACTCCTTAAGAATGAAAAAAATATATATGGGGAAGCTAGCAACAGCAGGTATTTCCATAGGCTATTTCTAGTTTCCACACGTGTGGTCATATTTTCCATTCATAACTCTGAAATGTAGGCTTTAGGGAACCCCCTAAGCCACAGCCTCTGAGCACCTCACTAAAAATCTTAAAGATGACATCTTGCTGCTTGGCAAATAGGAATAAGCACTGAGGGGTGCCTCTCAAACCTGAATGTGCCCAGGAATCACAGAGGAATGCTAATAAAATGGAGATTCCTCTACCCCCTGCTTGCCTGGCAGTGTAAGCTTGCATGCTGAGCTAATACTTCAGCAGAACTTCCAGGTCAAGGTGAACAAGGAAGAAAAGGCCTGACTATGTACTTCCAAAACTCAGCCCATGACAGCCCCATGCATCATAACGGCCCTTTAATAGCATCCTGCTGTCCGTAAAGTCTGTGAGGGATACCAGCTGCAGTTATGGCGATGGGAGCGCTCTCATGTCCAGTAGATCTTTGCTCCATGGAAGTAACTATGAATGATCCCTTGAAACAGTACACCTTCAGCAATCCCTGTGTTCCCCGTGGTGAAAGAAATACCAGCCCTATTCTCATTAACCAAATAGAATGCTGCTCTATATGCAATGCATGATCTTCCAAGCCCAGGAGCACTGAACTTCGGTAATATATGTGTAGCACAAAATCTATGCTGCCAATAATTTCATCTTACAAGCCAGGAGGCATTTTAGGGTCTTATACGTATAGCGCAATCATTGCCCTGGCAAAGAGGAGTTAATTAATAGACATGTCCAATTGATAGAAAGCTGTATAAAAGCTATATAAACCAGCTTTCCGAATACTTTTGGTGATGTTATCCAGCTGAACTTGGAGAGATGACAGACCAGAAATGCATGGACTTGTATTCCATTATCAGTCTTTGAACCATCCAGTTAGATTCCCAGTTTATCTATTCTGTGTCACAGAAGCCAAATGAACAAGTACAAGCTATTACTAGAGTCTGTAATTGAAAGACTAGGTGGCCTAGAGATTTACTGGGTATTTGTTGATGTATTCATCATATTACAAACAAATGCTCAACTACATGCACTCGTAGAAAATGTGTGAGAAATGAAATCAAACAGTGGGAGAGTTTATGTAGGTTAAAGTCTTCATATGTACAGGAAAAATAATTCAGAGTGTGAGATAATTGGCCTTTAATAAAGTTTTTTCACTCTCATCCTTAGGTGGATATACTAAAATCAAAAGGGCTTGATTCAGAGAGACACCAGGTAAAATCAAAGGTGGGAAAAATCCTAGACCTCAAAGAAAAATAATGCTGCACAAGCTTAATCAAATCCTCCCTAACAACACGGGAATTCTCAATAAAGCTCAGCATGTCAGTTCAGACTCAAACAGGGACATGACAAGACAATAACTCTGGGAGCATTAGAGGAAGATCCAATAAGGTTCTTCTCTCCCCTTAGTGCTTTCCCTGGTATTTTCGGGAAGCCCCTGAGGGAGCCCAAGGAGCAATGTAATTTATTCTTGTGAGTCCAGGGACTGAGTTTCTTTCCTTCCTCTTGTGGCTTCTTTAAACCACTTAGCATTGTGGTAATTCAAGGTCTCTTTTAACACCTTAACTGTGAGCCTGTCAGTGGGAAGGGAAGAGGGCATTGCCCATAACAACAATAGTGCGGAGCAAGCAAGCACAAAATCTCTGAGGACAATATGCATTTCATCCATATTCAGGAGCTTAGTCTGGATCGGGCTCAGCTGGTTTGATTGCAGTTGTCATCTCTTCTTGGGGCCCCCTGGGATATAGATATGCAGACAAGTAACAATAGTTGGAAACAACACAATCAAGATGTCTCAATGCCCATGTCTTCCCTGTTGGTCAAAGTTAATAACATGCCTGGACCAAACATGAAATCCAGGGAATTAGGAAGTAAGCATGATATGCTGAAGATCTACATCTCTAATATACTATACCTGGAGAGGGAGAAGAAATTGACACTCGATCCATTTTAAGTGAAGATTGATCAATAGTGGAAGGAAGAGAAGACAAAGACTAGCGTTACCAAATTAAAATACAAGATGTGCAGTTAAGTGTGGACTTTTCATAAACAACTATTTTAAAGTACATATATGTCCCAGGTAATAGGGGATGATGGTCTTGTGTTCAGTTGGTTTACATAGGCATCATGCAATGTTTGGGACATAATTGTAATACATTGTTTCAGAAATTCACATTTCACTCAGTGTACTTTAGGTGTCCTCCTTGTTGTTGTCTGGCTGCATGGAGTCCAGTCAATTCATAGTGTCTCTGTGCACCGTGGAAGGAGATGCTGCCTGATCCTGCTCCATCCTCACAGTCATTACTATGAGCTCATTGTCATAGCATCTTTGATGATCCGTCTCCTCCAAACCTCCTCTCAAGCTGTCATGGCGAAGGATGAAGGTACCCACAAAGAGAATGGCACCTCCATGTAGCCAAGGAGTAATGATTCTTAGAAAAATAAACACTGCAAATCCATTTGATTTCCTGCCTCCCTGCTTCTGCCTTCACAATTTTGTTCTAGCCTGGTTTCCCCAAGGGAACAAAATTCTGTCATGACGGATATTCAGCTAGTTGCTAGGATGGTAAGCAGCTCTTGACCGGTCAGTCCATTTCCATGCAATACCAATGGCTAAGTATTTGGGTTATAACCCTTGGGTTATTAGCCATGTTATAAAGGTACTCCGTACAGGAATTTGACATATCACATTCTTAAGTCAATAATACATGCATTATAGTGCAATGATTTAAAATCAGGAAAGGTTGTATCCTGTCATCATACTTATTCAATCTGTATGCTCAGCAAATCATCAAGCAAGTTGGATGATATAAAGAAATGCTGCAGCGTCAAGATTGGAGAAAGGCATATCTAACGACCTGTGATACACAGCTGACACAAACTTGCTTGTTGAACGGGAGGAGGACTAGAGGCACTTGATGATGTAGATCTAGGATTGACACCTAACAGTAACTGTATATGCATTAAGGGGTGTTTTTTGTTTTACCAACTACACTACCCCTCATGTGTTAGTGTTCTATGCACATGATGTATTGTATGTGTGTGCATTGTACAAGTGGTCACATCACATGTGGATAATACTGTAGGCCCACTGAGAAGGCTGATAATCTGAGCCTGACAAAATATTGCTTTTTTAAGATGCTGAAAATCTTTACTTAAAATTGACACTATGTGTTCTGTGAGGAAAGGGCAGATGGTGCAATCATGTCAACAACAACAAAAAGATGATGTTTACAGGGAGCACATCCTTAGAAAACAATTTTAAGCCCGTGGATTATCATTTAACTATTCATTTTCAAACTTAGTGCTTTAAAACAATGTTTGCTTATTATATCTCAGCTCTAAGACCAGACATCCAGCATAACATGATAGAATTTTCAGCTTCGAGTATCAGCTTTTTGTGCGATTCTGAGGGCAAATCAGTTTCCATGTACATTTTTTTGTTATTGGGTAAATTCTTGTCCTTGCGCTTGTAGAAGTGAGTCCCCCCACTTCCATATGTGCTGTTAGACAGCGAACACGCTTGGCTGCTAGAGGCCTGTCACATTCCTGGATACCTGGTCCCCTCCATCCTCCATTCAGCATGGGCACATTGGATTCTTTTTTATGTTTCAAATCACAAACTTCTTGCACTACCTGAGAAAAACACTGCTTCTACAAGGTTCATCTGTTTAGGTCAAACTAACCATGATAAACTCTGTGTCTTGCTAGCAGCTCACCTCAATAGCAATTCACAACGTCAAGTTCTGCTTGATTGAATAACTGAGAGAAAGTGATTGTATACCAGGGGTTGCATATCTCGGGAGATGCCTCTTTGAATTCTCTTGAGCATACTGACCTTGGCCTTTGGGGGTTCCAAAGGCTCTACATTCCCCAAGAGCCTTGTGACTCACCCCAAGAGTCTAAGAATCTAATCATGTATAGCACTCTCTCAAGGAGACCTGGTGGCACAATGGGGAAGCACTCATCTGAAGACCAAAGGTCAGCAGTTCTAAAACACATGCAACTCTGTAAGAGAAATGAACTGGCAAGTCTGCTCCCTAAGGATAAGATTAGTCTATTGGGCAGTTCACCTTATAGGGTTGCTATGAATCACAATCACCCTGATGGCACCTAATAGCACACAGCAGCTATCTAAGCAAGAAATCAACTAAGGCCACATGAAGATGCATACCAGCTTGCGTGATCCAATGATGACATTAACAAAGTTCAAATATGATCGAGGGAAAAGTGTCAGCTTCCAGTGTGAACACCCATTTGTGGAAGGCTGTGGAGGACGTGGGAGCCCCAAATCCACCTGCAGAAGATCTAGTCAGATTAAGCCGCTGGCAGATCCCCTCTAGCCATAGGCACAGGCCTGGACCATCCTTACTCTCGAACATAGATCATTGCAATGCTGATGATGCTGGATCAAACTTGATGATTCTGGGTCTGTTGACCTCCCTCTAGACCCAACCTGACTTTGTTCTAGGTGCAAGGCTCTCTTGCTTGTTCCATAATAAAACTTGCTTTCCTGGATTTTTAAATATTGATGGAGGTCTTTTCTTTCTTGCTCATTGTTGGTGTATTTATCTTTATATTGCAATTTTTTTATCCTAACCACTTCACTTTGCTTTTGTTTTTTCTTGTTTTTGTTGGGCTAACTGGTTGGTGAAGCATAGGAGTGGATGCATAGAGATAAGAACTGAGGCAAGGGTTTGTAGGGATTTAGGGGCGGCTAATGGGAAGACAGGATGGGTAAGGGGAGTATGGGAGTAAACAATGAAGGCAGGAGGAGGGGGAAAGCACTAGAATTAAATGTGATTATATAGCTTAGTTTAAAGGTGATTGAATCATGGGGGTGGTGGAGAAAGAAAATGTTCTGAAATTGTTTATGGTAACAATTGTACAATTCTTCTTGACTTGAGTGAATTGTATGATGTGGATTATGTGCCAATAAAACTGAATAAAAAACAAATAGTACTCTTTCAGAAATGATTATTTCCTGGTTCGTAACCTTAACCTGTCAGAAATTTTTTCATAACTGGTTCCCTGGATTGATGTATCACAGATTTCAACTCTGGCATTCCACTTGTTGACTCTCTGTTGGGATGCTGTGATGATTTCATTTTGGGAGCTCCCTGTTACCATTTTGAAATATGTATATATCTAGTTACAAGCATGAGGGATATTGTGTGTGTGCGCGCGTGTGCGCATGTTTTAACTCATTATCCCTAACCCATAGCAAAATGATTTGAATCTAGCAGGATCTAATAATTCACATTTTAAACTACTTTGTGAGCCTCATTTTTTTGCTTTACTTGTATGCCATTTTCATATGCATTTTATACATGAAAGAGTTTCATGATGACATGGACCACCCTCATAATCAGACTGCTGGACGAGAGGTTTACTGCTCTTATGCAACTGTTGGTTGGTGTCAGAAATTGGTTCTTTGTTAGGTCCCTCTGTGATGATTAACTGCTAAGATTTATTTGCAGGCTTTTCATTTTGCTGCATGCATTTAGATAATCTGTTTTTTCTCACTACTCTGACTTTTCAAATTATAATAATTCATACTCATCCCATTTATTCCAGAAGATGGCGCTGCTGCTGCGTCTACAGCAAGGGAGCATAATAAACTGAGAGAAAGAAAGCCTCGGTAGGATAGTTTAAAATTTCATAATAAACCGCCAACAACCATACCGGTAAAAATATATATATTTTTGAATGGCATTTTGAAATACCTGCTACATTTCTTTGCCTTCTTACGTTGTGGTTACTTTTACAGAAGAAATAATTACAATTCACATTCCTCATTGAGGCGAGAACGACTTAAGACCCTCTGTGCGGTGGCTCTGTGGTTAGAATCAGGATGCAGTTGGTGGCTGAATCATTTCATGACTTAGTTATTCCTTTCTGAGAATAATGTTGGTGTCTTATATTAGACGCAGAGAGGCCCAGGAAGGGTATTTTCACTTTATTGTACTTTGAATGATGACACCAATGGTTTTCACTTAAATCATGAACTGTGCACATTGCAATGAATATAATTGAACAGTTTTGGTCTTGATTGCTTTACTTTTTGCTGTGTGGGTGTACATGTGTGAGTGAATGTGAGATAGTCAATACAAGTCAGAGAAAGAATACTCTTTCATACTTATAAACATATGTAAATGTTAAATTTGGTACCCAGCTATTTGGGTACCAGTCTGCCTGACCAGTGAACCAAATCCTATTAACTGCTACTATGTGTTTCTTTCTTTTATTTTTCCTTTGAGCCAATTATGACATAGAAGTCAGGGAAATAAAAACTCAAATGTACAGATGACGTGAAAGAAAGAAAAGGAAAATATTTCCTGCCCCAAATAAGTAATGCTGAATGCTTTGGAAAGGTAATACATTTATTTTAGAAATATAGTAATTCCTTGAATGTCTTAATGCAGTGAATATTATTATCTATGTAGATGTATACATCATAGAATAAGTTTTCTTCCTGAAATTTGCAAATATATAGACACACTAATTTAATTATATCTCACTAAATGATTGTTTTATTTCATTAGCTTATTTATTCAACAGTTATTTGATAGACTGTTTCATTTTTTTAATCATTTTATTCAGAGATCATACAACTCTTATCATAATCCATACATGCATCAAGTGTGTAAAGCACATTTGTATATTCATTGCCCTCATCATTCTCGATGAACTGTTTCATGTCCAACATTGTTCTAGATCCTAGACGGTCAAGAAACCATGCCTTGTTAAAGCTTAGAAATGAGTGGATGGAGCTAGATAATAAAAACAAAACTAACAAATAGATATTAGTGATTTCACATGGTTATTTGGAATCAGACAAGCTTATATAGGTATTTATAGTAGCTTAGAAAAATTGAGGAGGAATATAATCACATTCGTCATCAAAAGGAAGATGTATATTGAAATAGAATTCTCTCCATGATAGGATATCTTTAGTTAATATAACTGCTAGTTAAAATTGCACACCGACCTCTAAATCAAGGACCACAAAATTATAGAATTTTTCTTAATTCTTGCATCTAAAATTGAGGAACCATGTAATCAAGATGCATTGACAATGATTGGTGATTGGAATGTGAAAGTTGGAAACAAAGAGTAAGTAAGAGAAGTTGGAAAATGTGGCCGTGATGATAGAAATGAAGCTGGAGATAGCATGATTGACTTTTATAAGACCAATGACTTCTTCATTGTAGATACCCTTTTTCAACAATATAAGCAGTGACAATACACATGATGGCATACACAGGAATCAAATTGACTACATCTGTGGGAAGAAATGATAGAGAAGCTCAAACAAGACCGTGGCCCAACTGCAGAACAGACCATCAAGTGCTCATATGCAAATTCAAGTGCAATCTAAAGAAAATGAAAACAAGTCTATGAGAGCCATAATATAATCTTGAATATTGCTTTAGGCTATACCCTAGAGAAGCAAAACCAGTAAAGCTTCCCAAAAAAGCAAACTCACTCACTGCCGTGGAGTCCTTTCTGACTATATATATATGATATGTTTTAAATGGCTCGTGCAGTTCTAGAGACAGGCGACAGGCAAATTCTAAGTCTTTTAGTCTAATGTCAACCTGGACACTTCACATAACTTGAGTACCTGCAAGGGCTAAAGAACCCATGATCAGCATGTCAGATGGAAGGCAATACTAGCAGGCTATTACCTTGAATTCATAGAGGACAAGTCAGATACATGTTTGAGACCCAGCAAAAGATAACCAAGCTTTTTGAAAATGTCATCTTATATTGGAAGCAGAGCCCAATCCCAAAGAAACTCCTTTAAAACTGATTGGATCAGGGCTGTAATCTTAATAAGGAGGTTGCACCACAGCCCAATCATTTTACAACTGATTGACTGCTCATAGCAGGTCCCATTGTGGAGATGATTGGCATACCTTAAATAGAAAGACCTGAAGGGAAAAATTCAAGCCTCGAGTTGTAATACTTGAAGATTCTATGGGAAAATTATCGAACTATGCAGGAATCATCAAAAAAGGGAAGGAAAGTTCCCTACTCCATGCCAGCATGTTGCATTCACATCTTGGAGCACTGGATGAAGTCTGGTCCCTCTTTCCCTGTGGAGATAGAAACAATAGCAAGGTGGGTTAGTGCCCTGTGCCCCTGCTATCCATTTCTTTATCTTTATTTTTTTTCCTTTCCCCACCTCCTTTTGAGTTGTCTACCATGTGTATCCCTGGATTTGGTCTGGTCCTTGCCATATTACCTGGTCGTCACCCCAGGAGTGTTTGTGGTGTGAGTGTCGATACTGGGAGGGTAGAGGGAGTGCGGGTTGGAAAGGGGGAACTGATTACAAGGATCCTACATGTGACTTCCTCCCTGGGGGATGGACAACAGAAAAGTGGGTAAAGGCAGACATCAGACAGGGTAATATATGACAAAATAATAATTTACAAATTATCAAGGGTTCATGAGGAGAGGGTGCGGGGAGGGAGGAGAAGTGAGGATCTGATGCCAGGGGCTTAAGTAGAGGACAAATGTTTTGAGAATGAGGAGGGCAATGTATGTACAAATGTGCTTGACATAATTGATGTATGTATGGATTGTGATAAGAGTTGTATGAGCCCCCAATAAAATGATTAAAAAACAAATATAGAGATCCTATCAAGAAAGGATATGATACATTGAACATCAGTGACGAAAGATAAGACTACTAGTTTTGTGATGCCACCAAGGACATTATATATGAAGATGGCATGAGTCATTAAAAGGAAAGAAAAGACCAAAGTCGATGAAAGAGACTCTGAAATTTGCTTTTAAATGTGGAGCAGCTGAAACAAATGGAAGAAATCGTGAAGTTAAAGGGGGGTCCAAGGCAGACAAAGGATGTTAATGAAATGTGCAAAGATCTATAGTTTAAAATTAAAAGGAAAAAATGTCTTCCATCTATTTCAGCTGCAAGAACTAAAGAGATAATTCAAGCTTGGAGTTGCAATATTGATGGATTCTATGGGATGAATTCACCTGTCCGTTTGTCATCATGTGGTGGCTTGGGTGTTGCTGTGATACTGGAAACTATGTCAGTGGTATTTCAGATACCAGCAGGATAATCCAAAATGTACATGTTTCAGTAGAGCTTTCAGACTCAAGAAGACACTACAAAGCTGGTATGGGCTGTCCACTTGAGAAGAATTAATCACTGGAAAACCTTATAAATAGCAGTGAAATATTGTTAGGTACTGAAAACCCTACGAATGGCAGTAGAACATTGTCAAGATAGTGACAAAAGCTGAATCTCATGTCAGGAAACACTCTAAATACGATTGAGGAAGAGCCGCGTTCTCAAAGTAAAGTCAAACATAACTATGTGCTTGGAAGAAAGCCTGCAAGACCGAAACCTTCAGATCAATTGTTTATACAAAGGGGTACCCGCCCTCAGAAAAACAGGAATCCCTCCCCACAAGCTTTGTATTTAATTTTTTAACAAAACAACCTTATCACCTTACAGCACTCTCCATTACACTTAATAATTTTATCATATTTGTGATTCCACTTCTTGACATTTTTTAAACTCATCTGTTTGAATGGCTGACAACACCTCCCTCTGTTTTCTTCACCTCTTCTATGTCATCAAATTGCTGTGCTTTCTTTTCCCCCTTCATTTGTGGAAACAAAAAGAAATCATATGAAACCCAAGGTGCTCATGACCCAAACCTTGGTACTTTCATTCACCTCATATGCATATTAAAGCTGGACAATGAATAAGGAAGACTGAAGAATAATTGATGCTTTTTAATTATGGGGTTTGTTCAGAATATGAAAAGTACCATGGATTGCCAGAACAACAAAATAATCTGTCTTGGAGGACATAAAATAGCCCAGGTGATCTTTTATTGGTATGCTGCAGTGTTTTCTTGTAACAGTTTTCTGGGGCACTTCTTCAACCGATACAATTCCATAGTTCAATCATAGCACTAGATGCCGTTTGGAAGCGAGGTTGATGAGACTTCATCTCATATACTTTGGGTTTGTCATCAGTAAAGATCTGTTCCGTGCGATGCACATTATGCTTGCTACAAGGTCAATGAAGAGAAAGGCTCTTGCTGAAGTGGATTAACAAGGGCGCTGCAACACCAGTCTTAAGTATAACAACAATTGTGAGAAGGATTCAGGACCAGACAGTGCTGCCTTCTGTTGAACACAGTGTCACTGTGTGTCAGACGTGTCTTGATGGCATCTAGCAACAGAGTGATTGCAATGAACAATGGGGAGTAGACACATTCTAGAAGTATTAAGCAAGATAAAGGAGCCAGGTGGCATAGTGGGCTATGCACTGGCCTGCTAATGGCCAACTCAGCAATTCCAAATAAAGATTTATAGCCTGCGGAACAGTGAGTTTGAGTTTGAATTTTTGAACCAGTGAGCTTAGATCTGGTTGGATAGAAGGACATACCAAGGATTACTCGTAGATATTCTACTTAAGGGTGTAGTTGTATCATTGTGTTCATCACTAATATAAAAACTGTAGAAAAACCCTAAATTGGGCACAATAATTGGAAGAAATGAAACTAGTAGGGGAAGGTTGGGTTTGAAACACCTTTGAGTTGGGACCATAAGTCCCCAAACTTATTTGCCCTACCACCTCCTTTAAAAATAAAATTAGTCAGTGCCCTCCTAGAAATTAAAAACGTTTGTACTATAGCCTGTAATCCAGGATAAACCATCTGCTTTTGCATCTCCACAGGATCGGTCTAGAGCACCCCCCCCACCCCAAGGAGCAGTGTCACCCACTGTGAGAAATACAAGTCTAGGTAGATATGTCAATAGCATTTTGACTAGCTAAGAGGAGAATACAGGATTAGAGACATATTTTACAAATTTAATCATTTGTCCACTAAATGTTTTTTAAGCATATATATTCTAGCCTCTATTACATTCTAGGAATACTTCTATAAATAAGATTTTCCTCTGAGTTGAAGAGTCAGTTGCTGAATGTTCAGATTTGGGAATCTACAATGTCAGTAGTGTGCTAGCGTTGTGATGTAAATAAGGGGATTTTAACTGTGAAGTTTCATAACTGAAATCCAAAGCCAAGGTGTTATGTACTAGCGTAAGTTTAAAATTATGCTAACAAGGTTCCAGTTTATAATACTTGGGCTTATTCCAACAAAATGTGGTTCTGTGGTCAGTACATATATACAGACAAGATATCTCAGTATTACACTTCTTTTAGTCTTGTTAGGTGTCACCCGAGAAACAAGATCCAATCAAAATAGTGGCTGCCAAAGGATTCTGCTGGGGTATCTAATTTCAAGGCATCAGGACCCAGGCACTTATGGCAACTATTTTTTTCATACTCCAAAGGACAATCTTGATAGATTTTCTTGAAAGACATAGCACAATCAAAGGTGTTTTTTAGGAAAAGACAAGTAAAGTTGTAACAAAATCCCATCCCCCCCCCCCATCAGTACAATGTACCACCTCATTCCTTGAATGGAGGAAGAATAGTTATATAAGAATTTTATTGGGAAGCATTATTCTATCCAGCCTACAGTGTGATTTTGCTTCTTTGGGCTGCTTGTTGTTCTGAAAATTCAAAGAAAATTTAAAAGCAGCAAAATTTGAGTTCCTCAAGGATTGCAGAGCTGTCATGTGACATGCAACTCACAAAGCACAGTACAGAACTGTCTAGATCTGGATGAAGGATCTGTTGAGAAACACTAGCTTCATGTTTTGATATTTGTATTTCACTACGGTTTCCATAAATTTTAGCAGTACATTTTGACTTACCCTCATATCATCAACTGAAAATGTGCATTAAATATGAGTGGTTGACATTGAATGAAATTGAAAATATCTTATTCACAAAGCAAAGAATAACATCAAATGAAGAGGTCTTTAAAATTGGGAAATTTGAGTATGGAGACTTTGGTTTCTGGAATAAGTATATGATAGATGATGAAGATAAAGATAATCAAGGGAGCCATTGAGTCTATTCTGACTCATAATAGCTCCCTAGCAGAGGGTTGAACTTCCCCACTGGGTTTCCTGTGCTGAAATCTTTATGGCAGCACATCTTCATGTCTTTTATGCATTCTTTTCTTGATTAGTTAGTAGCTTTAACTCTTTTCTATATTTAAATGAACTTTTTTATTCCACGTTTATTATTCCTTTCTCTTTATTCTTTTCTTCATTCTACATTATTTTAATTGATTTTGGGGGTCATCTTTTATGCTGGATTAGGTGCCATTGAGTCCATTATAATGCATAGTAATGCTTTAAATAGCAGAAAGAAACCCTGCAGGGGCCTGTGCTTTCCCCCAAACCCCTCCTTTGAGCCTATTCCTATAGCAAGCTCCTTAGGGGTCTTCCTCTTTTTCTACCTGCCCTCCACTCCACCCAGCAGGATATTTTGGGACTGGATGTATTAGTTTACACTAACTTTTTCTCTGTTAATTTTATATTTGAGGCCAAAAGTTAAGGTAATGTGTTTTTTTCAGGTGCTGTGTTCCAAGACTACTACCATTGCCCATTTATCCTTTTCTGGTCCTTGCCTTTGACCTTTCTGAATTTAAATCTTACAGCTACAGATGTTGGAAATCGTCATTAGTTCTTTTACAGAACAATAAAAATCAGCAATATATGGCTATATGTCAACAGAGACACTTGAAGAAATTAATTGCTACTCCATACCAGTGACTAGTTTAATGATACCATTATATTATTGTATGATTTGTTATTATTAGACCTCATGAAGGATAATCACATCATCTCTCAAAAAGTTTATACTGCTGCCACTAAATTAGAACAGGGATATATGTGTGTGTGTATATATCTTAGATAGATGAATGGATTTTTAGCTTATACTTTTATAAGCCTTATCCTGAAAATAGCTAATTTCTTATGTGGCCCTGCTCAATACTTATCCTCATAAAGGCAACACTGAACATATGGATGCTATATAAAGTATGGCGAAGGTATCAGATAGTACCCAGCTATCAGAAAGAATAGCAAATGGAAGAAGCACATCAGTCAGTGATCCAAGGACTGCAAATAATAACTCCAAGATCAGAGGAAGGAATATATTAGAGCTTAAATTCTGAGCACCTGGTTTGTTGGAGGCTATGGAAGACAGTGGTAGCCCCAAATCCATTTACAGAGACCCCATGGCAGTGAGGCCTCCATTGAATTCCCTCAGCCTATTGACCAGGGATGTGAAAAGCCCTGGCCTCAGATAGAGTGCACCAGAAAGTGAAAGAATGCAGATATAGCCAGAATGAAATATTGACTAGTTTCTACTTTGTTCTAGTTTTTATTACTTTCTGCTTTTTAGTGGATTGCATTTTTTCTGTGTTTATTTTGTTGTATTTTCTTATATGGTGCTCTTTATAGACTAACTAGATTAATAGTTTTTTAGAATTATGACAGTAAATTTATAGGTGTGGATAGGGCACTAATAGCAATGAGTACATAAAATAAAGAAAATGTTCTAAAATTGATTTTTTTAAATTATTTTATTGGGAACCCATACAACTCTTATCACAATCTATACATCCATCCATTGTATCAAGCACATTTGTACGTTTGTTGCCATCATCATTCTCAAAACATTTTCTTTCTACTTGAGCCCTTGGTACCACCAGCTCCTCATTTTTTCTCCTCCCTCTCTACCCTCCCTCCCAAACTTTGGATAATTTTTGAATGGTCATTATTTTTTCATGTCTGACACTGACCGATGTCTCCCTTCACTCACTTTTCTGTTGTCCATTCCCCTGGGAAGGAGTGATATGTAGATCATTGTGATAGGTTCTTCCACCTTCCCCATACCTTCCTGGTATGGCTACTCTCAATATTGGCCTGAGGGGTTTATATGTCCTAGGTTCCCTGTATTCCCAGCTCTTATCTGTACCAGTGTACATGCTTTGCTCTAGCCAGATTTGTAAAGTACAATTGGGGTCATGATAGTGGGTGGGGAGGAAGCATTAAAGAACTAGAGGAGAGTTGTATATTTCATCAGTCTTATACTGACTGACTCGTCTCCTCTCTGTAGTCCTTCTATAAGGGGATGACCAGTTGCCCTCATTCACAATGATATAATTTTTTGTTCTTTGATGCCTGATATCTGATCCTATCGACACCTTGTGATCACACAGGCTGGTGTGCTTCTTCCATGTTGGCTTTGTTTCTTCTCAGCTAGGTGGCTGCTTAATTACCTTTAAGACCCCAGATGCTATATCTTTTGATAGCCAGGCACCATCAGCTTTCTTCCCCACATTTGCTTATGTACCCGCTTTATCTTCAGCAATTGTGTCAGGAAGGTGAGCATCCTGGAATGCCAGGTTAATAAAACAAAGTGTTCTTGCGTTGAGGGAGTGCTTGGTCTATGATTGATTTTAGTGATGATTGTACAACTCTTTTTTTCCTTAAAATTTACAAAAGTTTTATTGACATATTTTGCATATCATACAATTCAATGATTTTAATATATTAAAAAGAGTTGTGCACTCATTACCACAATCAATTTTACAACATTTTCATATTTGATTCTCATTCATATTAGCTCCTCATTTCCCAACAACATTCCTTGCTATAATTCAAGGAACTATTAAATGAATTAACTACCTATCCTGGATTTTATATAAGGAAAATTATACAAAATTTCCCCCAACAACAATAACAAATCAAAACACAACACAGTAAAACCTCAATCCAAAACAAAGTTGGGGGAGGGGGCAATGTAGGGTAGAGAGAAAGCTAGATGAAATGAAAAATGAGTCAAAAGGGAACATTAAAGATAAGATATTAGCATTTAACCTAAATATGTCTGCATTGATTTACCATCTTATTTATTTATTTTCAAAAATTGTATTTTTGGGGAGATAATATTGATATCATATCATTCCATGTTCTGTCACATCAAGCAGTGTTTATTGTACAATTGCTACCACATTCCATTTCAAAACATTCTCTTCCTTCTTGAACTCCTTGAAAATCAGCTATCCCTTTACTCCCATGCCCCCTGTACTCCCAGGAATCCTTTTTGAACTTGCTATCTCTATAGGTTCATCAACCCTGGGTTTCATACACAGATAAACATATAACAAAAGTTTGTTCAATAACAAAATACATCAAAGATAAACCCCAATATTAAAAAAAATCAGAAAATGTTGAAACAGATCAGGCTCACACATATCAGAGTGTGGATCAAATGACAAGGTGTTAACTATTCAATTCCGGTTTATCATGTTGGTCTCCTATAGTCATTTCTCCAATGCTCTCTGGTAACCAGTTTATTCCCACCCCTGCATTATGGATAGAGAGAAATTACCAGAGGCTTATTTCCTGTGTAGATACCACAGATGTTTCCTGGGGCTTCTATTGTCATCCACAGCCTTCTGCAAACCAGAATCTCACAATTTAGGCTCTAATACTATTTTCTCCTTCGGCTTTGGAGTATTTGAGTTACAGTCCTTGGGTCAATGATGCTGGTGTGCTTCTTCCATGTGGACTTAGTTCACATCTCTCTTAGATGGCTGTTTGCTTGGAAAAATGCCTTTAAATCACAAATGCTATTTTATCTGGTAGCCAGGCACCATCTAATTCCTTCACCACATTTTGCTACAGCACTCATATCTTCTGTGTTCCATTCCTGAGGGCAAATATCAAATAGGGCCATGATTCAAGAATTAGTTGTTCTTAAATTGGAGCTAGGATTTAGCGTGAACCCAAACCCATTCATGAATTTATGTTGTTGTTGTTGCTGTTTCTTGTCTGCCTTGGGTTCTTTTTAGAGACCTCCTTTTTCATTTATAGTTTTCCCCTTTTCTTCTGTTCATATTTTCTCACTTTCAATGCCCCATGTCTTTGGGGAAAAGTCAGGGAATAAATAAATAAAGGCAATATATTTGGGGAAATATTTTCTTTGTCAATATTTACTATAAGGATTTCCATACTACTCTTGGCTTTTGGCTAGACCAGTAGAAACTGTATATCCAACATAACACTCAGAGAAGGCGGGGAAGGGAGACTCCGGATAGGGAAAGATATGACAAAATAACAATGTATAAATTACCAAGGGCACATGAGAGAGGGGGGAGCGGGGAGGGAGGGGGAAAAAAGAGGACCTGATGCAAAGGGCTTAAGTAGAGAGCAAATGCTTTGAGAATGATTGGGGCAGGTAATGTGCAGATGTGCTTTATACAATTGATGTATGTATATGTATGGATTGTGATAAGAGCCGTATGAGCCCTTAATAAAATATAAAAAAAGAAAAGAGGAAAAAAAACCCAAGAAAATGATTAGGGCAAAGAATGTACAGATGTGCTTTATACAATTGATGTATGTATATGTATGGATTGTGATAACAGTTGTATGAGCCCCTAATAAAATGTTTTTTAAAAAAAAGATGTCTAAAGAACAATTTTCTACAAGCTTCTGACATCATTTATTTTGAAATATAGTTAATAATAATGTTTTTTTTCAAAACCATTTTATTGGGAGCTAATTCAGATAACATATCATTCCATAGTTCTATCACATCAAGTAGTATTGTACAATTGCTAGCACAATCAGTTTAAAAATATTTTCTTCTTTCTTGAACTCCTTGATATAAGCTCTTTTTCACCCCACCCTCCCCACTGTATCCCCAAATCATATATATATATATATATATATATATATATATATATATATATATATATGCAAACCATGGAATTTTATGGACATGATTTATGTACCAATAAAACTTTAAAAAAATTTTTAAAGCACTCACAGGGAACTAAGTTTGGCAATCTCACATTAACACTGAAGTGAACTGGCACATCTTTCTTTTTACCTATCCAATGTAATTTCTGTCATATCTAATAAAAGTTGGAAAAGAAAATTATTTTCTTATGGTTATGAGAATTGGTGCTGGTGTGCTATAATTCATTTGCCCTGGACAGCAGCACACGTGCCATGAAAAGAACGTGGGACTCAAATGTTCTTGGTAAAAGTGACAATAAATATTCAGGATGTTGTTTTAGATGTCTTAACCCTGACCCAAGTGAGTTGAGGGCACTGATATCCAAGTGTGGTAGTAACATTTGGACCCAAAATGTGATAATAGAAAGATAAACACTATATTTCCTATTAACCATATGATTGTATGGGATTTTTATTGCTGGTAGTTACTTTTAAGTTGATTTTTTAATTAAAAGATAATTTTATTGGAAGCTCTTACAACCATTATAACAATCCATACATCAGTTGCATCAATCATATTTGTACTTATGTTGCCTTCATTCTTTCTAGTCATTTACTTTCTATTGAGCCCTTTGACTCATAGGATTTTCAAGGTTGTGACATTTGGAAGCTGAGCAACAGACTTGTCTGCAGAGGCACCAAGGGGTGGGTTCCAATCACTGGTTAATAGTTGGGCACTTCACTCTTTGCACCACACAGATACCCATTTAAAAAATCTTGAAGATACCTAAACATAACCATAAAGATAATCATGCAACTAAATTAAATATTAGAGATATTTTACTATATCAAATCCATCCTTAATAAATATTTTATCTATAGAAGTTGGAGGAAACATGTATGGTATATATGAAGGGGTACCCCACCCAAACAGAAAAAAGTTCTGGGCAGAGCTTTGTAGTATGCGTTTTTTCCCACTAGACTATTATCAAGCAACTCATTCTGAGTTAGTGCACCCAGTGGCATCGCCTGGGAATATTCTCTGTGGTCAAAGTAAATTGTTTCATAAAAGCAGTTTTGCTCAAAGCTTGGTTTTTGCCCAATTTAAGAGTACAGCGTGCAGCTATAAAATTTTGTTCCCTGCTCAGGAAAAAATTCTGCAGAAACTATCGTGATGTGAAATACAGATTACAAGGAAAATGTAAAAAATTCAAGTGTACGAGTGGTTTTCTCCTTTCAAAAAAGGTGAAATGCGGATTGATGACAAACTTTCTGGGTGTCTGTCAACTTCCTGAATGGACTGAAATGTCAACTCGTAGTGCATTTGAAGTTCATTCCACCATGTCAGACTATAAATCAAGTTTTCCATTTAGAGCTTCTGAAAAGATTATGTAACAGTGTGTGATGAAAAGGTCTGATTTGTGGCAGACGGGAGACTGTTTTTGTCACCATGACAAGCATCTCACTGGCGCCATTTTTGGCAAAATAAAAAACAGCATGTCTATCTTGCCTAACACACTTGAACTTACACCGTGCACATTTTTTTTGGTTTCTACGAATAGAGGGACATAAAAGGACAGTGATTTGATGACTTTTAGAAGAGGTGAAGAAAAAACCCATCCAAAGAGATGAGTTTGAAAACTGTTTCCAAGAATGTAATCGCAGATTTGACAAATGCATTAAGTGTAATGGAGAGTAAGATTGTTTTGTTAAAAAAGAAAACAAAAAGTAAATACATAGCTTTGGGAAAAAATTCTGTTTCATTTTGGTGGTGTACCCCCTCGTACATATCAAAGAAGCCAGTTTTTGAGGGAAAGAAATAAATTTTAAGTCAAGCTCTTAAAGGCATATAAAATCAGATGATTTTCCTAATTAAAAGAGACTCACCTCCATCCCTCAGAGAGAGAGAAAGAGGAAAATCGCTTTACTTTGACAGTACCTTAAGAGCATGACTTTAAATCTGAATTCTTTCCCTCACAAACAATTTTCTTTGGAATCCTTATTTAATTTCTTCCACTGTGATTACTTTACTGTTAAATTGATGGTAAATTATTTACTATCCAATAGGACAATTGTCAAATTAGGAATAATGATAAAATGTATCACAGTGTTTGACATATTGAAATAACAACTCACTGCCATCGAATCAATTCTGATTCATGGTCACTCTTTGGGACATGGTAGAACTGCCCAAGTGAGTTTCTGAGACTGTAACTCTTTTGGGGAGTAGAAAGCTTCAATTTTCCCTCATCCTTGACATATAACAGTTGATTATCATATTAATAAGAGGTTAACTACAATGATTTTTAATGTGTCTGTTCTTTTTATTTATTCTTTGCCCTGCTGTATTTCAATGAATCAAAAACTGGGTCTTACTTAATTCTACCATACACAGTTGTGACTTCATATTTATTAATGTTTCAAATGGTTAGTTTCTTTACCACATGAGGATACAGGATAATGTAAGTCAGGACTAAATGGTGATAAGAGAGAGGAAGGAAGGGCAATAGGTAACTTTGCTAAAATTTAAATGGAAACAGAAACTCATTATGCAACTTTGGAGTAATCCATTAAATTACAACTAATCAGTTATGGAAGCAGCATTTTGTAATGAAAAGAACATCTCCTTCGAATTGACTTGCAGTTGTATTCAATTTTCTTTACTTCTGAGCTGGGTAAACCTGATGAGCTTATTTGAGCACTCTGAGTTTCCCTTTTCACATCTGTTTAAAAATAAAATACTATTAAATTGAATGGCCATTCAAATGGCTTGTGTATTGTCCTGAGTACTAGTAGAGATATTGTATGTGTGTGTGTTTTGGGGGATTATTTCTGTGTATATAGTGCTTAGAGTAAGGTACCATATAATAAGTATCTAGTCAGTGTTTATTGAAAGAAATTATTTTCGAATTTAAATAAGATATAGGTCCCAGTTTCAGTTAAAGTTACCTGACAAAGCAATCTCAGAAGATTCTAAGGCAATAAGCTGAAAGGTCACTTAGTAATTTTTCATGAAGTTCTTTGTGTGGTTTTTATTCTAGTATCTTTTTCCTATGATCTACAAGGTAACATACAGCTTTGATAAGATAGTTTAATTTTTTATAATTCCAATGCTCTACAGAAGAGAAAATATAAAACATAATTTACTTTTTATGAGTTGAATTGGGAGGAGAAGTAAGTGAATATTCTTGCTGCCATGTGCTGCCTGGGCATGTCCCCCCAGGGCATGCTCCAGGCCTACTCGGGGCCCACATGCTCTTAGCTTCTAGAGTTCTTGGGCTTCTGGCCTCCTGGTATCCTCCAACCACCCCCACCCCATGCCAGCTCCACATATGTGAGTGCTTTTTTCCATGAGGTTTCTCATGCCCAGTTGTGAACTCTTTTGAAACTGTAAACCTGAAACTTGTCCTATCCTACATAAAACCCTACTTGGATTACAAATATATATATTCTTGCTGTTGAATGAAAGTATTGACCACTGTGATATTTAAGAACCTACCAAGGGTGCTGTTGGTACTGCCGGTGCTGCTGCTGCTGCTGTTGTCAGGTGAAATCTAGCTGGTTGTGACTCTTAGCAACCCAATGAATAACGGAATTAAATCCTGCAGGGTCCTGGACCACCCTTACACTTTATCTTATGCTCGAGTCTATAGTTGCAGCCACAATATTAATTTATGCTAACAATGGCCTTCCTCTTTCCATTTCCTCTCTACTCTACCAGGCATGATGCACTTCTCTGGGGACTGGTCTTTCCTGACAACATGTCCAAAGTACAAGAAGTAAAGTCTCCCGATTCTTGCCCCTCCGGAGCATTTTGGCTATACATCTTCCAAGACAAATTTATTTGTGTGAGGTTGAAATGGAGGTGCAGAACGAAGATAGAGCTCAGCCGAGAAAGAAAAGTAAAGAAAGGTTTTATTGAGGCTGGGAAAAACTCTGGGAAAAAATTCCATGACCCAATGAGTTAGGTCAGGAAAGTCACAGCTTGTCCATGAGGCGGTGGGAGATATATAGGGCTCAAGCTAAGGAAGTATACGTTCACAGAAGGAAGGGAGATTTTTTACTGCTGCAGCTGCAGTGTCTTGAGCCAGGATGTGATCCTTGAGAAGTCATCTTGTTGCTTATAAACCGCTCTCTGGAGTGCTGGGAAAGGGGCTCTACAAACCAGCTTGGGAAGGTAGATTGCTTCCTGGGGTGCTGGGGAAGGGGCAACAAAAACTCTCCTGGAGAGAAAAGGTCTTAGGAATGTTGGGGCAGGAGTTGCATAGTTCAAAAGGACATCCATCCTCTGGAGAGGCTGGGAATGGGGGCTTGGAAGTTTCTTCATCCTGAGGAACCAGAGAGGAGGTGGGGACTGCCCCGTCCGGACCCTGCCAAACAGTTTGTTCTTTTGGTAGTTCATTTTATTTTGAATGTTCCTCACCAGCCCCATAATTTAAATGCTTCTTCTTCTGCCTTTCTTATTCAATGGAGTGAGGAAGAATGCTATTAGTTCATCATTAATGAGTATGTACTTAGAGAGGATTAATCAGCTCTCTTAATAACAAAACATTTTTTCATCTATTTCATTTGTTATTTAAAATATTTGGTTTATATTTTTTGTTATGCTATATATATAAATGGCTACCAATCACTACCGTTGTCAAGTACAAACAAGGTGTCGTCAAATCTGTCTGGACTCATTGCAACCTAATCAACAGAATTGCAATTCACATCCACTGCTGTGTTTAAACTCATTGTTGTAGTCATGGTGTGAGACCTTCTTATCTAGGGTCTTCCTCTTTTTCCCTGACCTTGTACTTAACCACGCATGAGATCCTTCTCCAGAGATGGTCCCTTGTGATGGTGTATGCCAAGTATTTGAGGAAAAGTCTCGCCGTCCTATTTCTAAGGAGCATTCTGGTTGTAATTTCTGCAAAAGAGTTTTAGCATTTTGGTAGTCCATGGTATATTCAATATTTTCCACCAACGCCCTAATTCAAAAGCATCGATTCATCTTCATTTTTGCTAATTGTGCAGCTTTCACATGTATATAATGTTATTGAAAATACTACTACTACTGCTCTCTATCATTGAGTAGATTCCAACTCATAGTGACCCTGTGGCACAGGGTAGAAAAGCCACTGTGGGTTTTCTGACTGTAACACCGTTTCTAGTTGTGATTTAATACATCTATCACTGTATTTATCAAGTATATCAAGTAGAACTGTACGATTGCTACCACAATCAGTTTCCAACCATTCTTTTTCTACATGGTGTGTTTGGCATCGTCTCCCTCTTACCCTACCACCAACACTGCACTCTCTTCTCCCCGAATCCCTTATTCTCCTTATCCCTATAGGTTCATCAATCCTGGGTTCAGATACCGAGAAATGGAAATGCATGTAACAGAACTTCAAGAGGGTGACTTCCATTGATGTAACACCTCTGAGATACACTTTACTATGAACGAACAAAAAACAAACAAAACAATACAAACCAAAAATGCAGAAAATTTTGGAAACCTGATCAGGTCCAGCCTGCATCATATTGGGATCTACTGACAATGTTTTAACTGGTCAAGTCAGATTTATGCCTTTGATCTTCTATACGCGTCTCTCCCAAGCAGTCTGTTTAGGGACCACTTTCCTCTCATCCCTTAATTTTAGATAGGGGAGTTCTCTGGAGGCTTATTTCCTATGTAGTTCCACAAATGAATCTTAGACCTCCCAATGTCATCCATCACCTTCTGCACACCGGGTTCTCACAATTGATGCTCTGATACTGATCCCTTCTTTGATTTTGGATTATGTGGATTCCAATCTTTCAGTAACTGATGATAATGTGCTTCTTCCATGTGGACTTAGTTGACATCTCTCTTAGACGGCTGCTTGTTTGGAAGCAAGCCTTTAAGACCCCAGATGCTATTTTATCTAATAGACTGTAAATCTTTATTGGAGTAAAAAGGCTCAACTTTCTCCTGTGACTTAGATTAGGTTTACATTACTCCTCAAGGTAACATCTTGGCGTTTTAGCATCATAAAGAGTCCTTTTAAAATCAGATTTACCCAACCCAATGCCATTTGATTTCTTGACTGCTGTTTCAATGGGTATCCATGGCGGATCCAAATGATATGAAATTCATCACATCTTGAACCTTTTCTCCACTTTCACAATTTTGTGTGTTGGCTCATTTTTTTAATGTTGAGGCATAATCCATATTGAAGGGCTGCAGTCTTTGATCATCATCAGTATTTCTAGTCTTCTTCCCTGTCAGCCAGACTTGTATCATCTACATAGAGCATGTTGGTGATGAGTCCTCCCTCGATCATGATACTGCATACTTCTTTATACTATCCACTTTATTGGATTATTTGTCCAGCATAGTTATTGAAAGTAGGAACCTCTTTAGTTAGGCATGTAAATTAGCTGGCACTAATGTATTATGCATTGAGATGCTAACTGCAAGGGCAGCGGTTCCAAAACCACCAACTATTCTTTAGGAGAAAGATGAGGCTCCTACTCCCATAAACTCACAGGGGCAGTTCTAGTCACTCTTACAGGGTTGTTGTGAGTTGGAATCAACTCCATTGAAGTGAGTTTGGTCTTCTTTGGATTCTTTGTGTGTTCGGCCGAGTTGACTAGAGAAACAAATCCAGTGACAGTCCCATGTACAAGAGACAATAGTGGAGACACAGTGTGGGAATTGTGCCCAATCTCGCCCCACCACACCAAGGCAAAACACTAAGGCATGCAAAAGGACAGCAAAGGGAGCACAGCAACGAAGTGTGGAGGAAGTACCAAAAATAGGTATGGGGGCCAGGGTGTGGCACACCATCAGAATCGACCAGAAAACACTCCTAAAGGTCAACAAACAGACCTTGAGCTATCTACTGGTTATGTTTTAGTGTCATTTTTTGTTGTTTTATTTTCTTTGGTTGCTTTGTTTTGCTGTGTCTTGTTTTTGTGTGTATTATTATCTCTGCAGGTCTATCTAGATAAGATAGACTGGATAAACAATCTGGAGGAGAAAACAATGGGATCCTCGGTTCCCGGGGGACATGGAAGAGGGGGCGGTGGGGGAAAGGAAGTGCTGTTAACAAACCCAGGGACAAGAGAAAAACAAATGATCCAAAATCAGTGGCGAGGAGGGTGTAAGAGGTCTGGTAGGGCTTGATCAAGGGCACCATAACCAAGAGGAATTACTGAAACCCAAATGAAGACTGAGCATGATAGTGGGGCAAGAGGAAAGTAAAAGGAAATAGAGGAAAGAGCTAGGAGGCAAAGGGCATTCATAGAGGTCTAAATACAGGCATGTACATATATAAATATATTTGTATATGATGATAGATAGGTTTAGTATTAAGGTATCAGATGGACATTGGGCCTCCACTCCCTCAATTCAAGAACAGTTTGTTCTATAAAACTGGCATTCCATGATGCTCACCTTCCTGACATGATTGTGGAAGACAAATACTGTATATACTCTTGTATAAGCCGAGTTTTGCAGCACATTTTCAATGCAGATTTTGTGGTTAAATTAGGCACCTCAGCTGATATTCAGGTCAGCTTATACTCTAGTATATATGGTAGGTATATAAGCAAATGTGGTGAAGAAAGCTGACAGTGCCTGACTGTAAAAAGATATAGCATCTGGAGTCTTAAAGGCTTGAAGGTAAACAAGTGGCCATCTAGCTCAGAACCAACAATGTCCACATGGAAGAAGCACACCAGCCTGTGATCACGAGATGTCAAAGGGATCAGGTGTCAGACATCAGAGAACAAAAAAAGTCATATCATTTTGAAAGAGGGTGAGTACGGATTGGAGACCCAAAGCCCATCTGTAGGCAACTGGACATCCCCTTACAGAAGGGTCATGGGGAGGAGACGAGCCAGTCAGGATGCAGTGGAGCAACGATGAAACATGCAACTTTCCTCTAGTTCCTAAATACTTCCTCCCCTCCACCCCCACTATTTTGGTCCTGATTCCACCTTGCAAATCCAGCTAGACCAGAGGATGTACACTGGTACAGATGGGAACTGGACACACAGGGAACCCAGGACAGATGGACACTTCAGGACCAGTGGTGAGAGTGGCGATACCAGACGGGTGGAAAGAAGGTGGGGTAGAAAGGGGCAACTGATTACAACGTTCTAAACATAACCCCCTCCCCGGGCAATGGAGAATATAAAAATGGGTGAAGGGTGACGTCGGACGGTGTAAGACATGGAAAAATAATAATTTATAAATTTTCAAGGGTTCATGTGGGGGGTGGGTGAGGAGGGAGGAGAAAATGAGGAGCTCCAGTAGAAAGCAAATTTTTTGAGAATGATGATGGCAACAAATGTGCAAATATGCTTTACATAATGGATGAATGTATGGATTGTGATAAGAGTTGTATGAACCCCCAATTAAATGATTTTTTTAAAAAAGAGCTTTATATCAAGAAGTAATTGTATATTGGGAAAACATCCCAGTCCAGTCCGACACAAGTCCATAATTCTGACACTAGTCTTTAAATCCCTCTTCAGAATCACACAGCCACATGAAATGAGGCAGAATGCAAGATCACATGCCAGTAAATTTGTGCAAATTTGTGTGGATTTGTGCAAATAGGTGCAAATTTGTGTGGATCTAATGGAGGTGACTCTGGCTACAATCAGAGTCAGCCAGCAGGAAGGTCAAGGCAGAGAGAGGAGGCAGGGTTCCCAAGGGCCCTCCTGATGAGGAGGACATGGTGCTTAGTAAAGTAGAGGGCCAATGAAAAAAAATGAAGACATTTATTGAAATTAGCACAGTGGCTGATATAATGATCCCAAACATTAAAAACAATTGTGAGTATGGTTAAGGGTTGTGCAGTGTTTTATTCTGCTGCACATAAAGTCACTATGAGTTGGAACCAACTTGATGGAGCCTAACAACAATTTTCAGTGGGAGGGGGGTGTAGCTTTATTTCTCTCTTTATTTCACAGAAGTGCCCCCCCATCACAATATGATAATAAATTACCATATAAATAGCCTGTTCTTCATCTATGGAGATATTAAGCTGAGAAACAGGTGGCAGAGTGAACCTCTTTTTTTCTAATGCCACCCCTGCTTTATTACAAATCAAGAAAACTATATAACTCAGCTCTGCTAATCAGTATATGGGAAATAAAAATAATTTTAGAGACTAGATATTCCTCTTTCTTCTTATAGGTACTTTTCATATTGATTCATGAGAAGTTATAATTATTCTCTATAATTGTTGTCTGAGTGGTTATTTTCTGACAATTAATTTACTTCCTAATATTGATTATCTTGAAGAGAAACAGTCAGTTCATACAATGCATTTTTAGTTTATGAAGCTTGAGAACTTTAAGCAACAGTGAAACAAATTTCAGACTTTCTCAAGCAAAGAAGATAATAAAGGCTAACATACTTCATGTCTAGAGGTTCCCAGAAATTTAGGAAAATGCAGAGGAATCAATAAATGTTTATTTAATGAAAGAATGAATCTTCATCTTTTGAAATGTTGATGGAGGATAGTAACAACAGAGTAAACAAGTGCAAAGTGGAAAATTAAGCGATAAATCATGCTGAATTGCAATGTACAATATTTATCAAGAAAACAAAATATGTTTGTGAAGTTCATGGGAACATTAGAAGTTTTTTAAGTTAATAAGAAAAACTTAGTAGTATTAATCATTTGTGAACAACCCAGGGAAATGGGGGATATAATATATATGCCCAGGTACAGCTTTATATATTCTTATTAAAAAAATCAGTTTTTCAACTGAAATATACTGGGAAACATATACTACAAGACCTATGTAAAACAAAGATATGTACCAAAAAATCGAATCCACTGCTATCCAGTCGATTCCTATTCGTCTATACCTGTACAGGATTTCAGAAACTGCAAATCTCTACGCGCCAGATTGCCCCACCTTTCTCCTAACACGTAACTCGTGGTTTTCTATAATTGACCATGCATTCTCAGTGCAATGTTTATGCTTTAAGTATATTATGGCCTTTAAAATATGGAAATTTCAGGCATTTAGATATTGGGTGGCCTATAAAATAATAGTAGTCCAACAACAAATGCTCATCCAGGATTATAGATCATTCCCATATTTTTTCTGAGTTTCACTTAAATGTTCTCTCCATGGGTTCTGGCATAGATGGGTTTGGTCAATACCTATCTTGTATAGGTAGGACAGGATCTTTTTGAATCAATAATATAAATTTTTTAAGCAAAAGGGAAAAATTTTCTGGAGCCCATATGGGAAACCTTAGAGTGGCCAGCATACCCTAGAATGTAGGCATGCCCAGCAAAGGGTCATACCATTCACTGTACCCCCATGTCCCAGAGGGACTCCCCTTGAGCTGAGTCCCAAATCCCCAGGACTGGCTGGGGGTGGGGACGTCAATAATATAATTTTTAATGTACTAATTTCTTTTTTTAATAGTTTTCACATGGGACTATTAGACAGAGTGACTTTGGTGTTCTGCAACCACTCGAGCAGGTTGCAGTTACAAGTTCATTTCCCTTTCTTTTTTCTTTCAACTTTTCCATTCTTTCCAAACAGTGACTTGTTTCTAGAGATAAGTAAATGAAGGTCCCCTTTGTCATTCATGTGTATGAAACACTCCCAACTTTGAAAAACATGCTAAGATCCCCATACAGATATCCAGGAATCTCATCACCCAGCCAACTCTGTACTCATGCATCTTGGATATACCCAGTTGAAAGGAGAGAAAAGGTATGTGCTGAAAGCCTGGTAAATGCAAAATTAATCTATGCTTATAACTAAATAGGAGTGGGGTGTCACGGGCTGTTCTGTTTAAAAAAAACATTTTATTGGGGGCTCATACAGCTCTTATCACAATCCATACATCTATCCATTGTGTCAAGCACATTTGTAGATTTGTTGCCATCATCATTTTCAAAACATTTTCTTTCTACCTGAGCCCTTGGTATCGTTCCTCATTTTCCCCCTGTTTTCCCAACCTTCTCTCCCTCCCTCGAACCCTCAATAACTTATAACTTGTTATTTTTTCATGTCTTACACTGACCAATGTCTCCCTTCACCCACTTTTCTGTGTTCATCCCCCAGGAAGGGGTTATATGTAGATCATTGTGATAGGTTCCCACTTTCTCCCCCCACCTTCCCCTTCCCCTTCTGGTATCATTGCTCTTATTATTGGTCTTAAGGGGTTTATCTGTCCTGAATTCCCTGTGTTTCCAGCTCTTATCTCTGCCCATGTACATGCTCTGATCTAGGCGGATTTGTAAGGTATATTTGGGATCATGATAGTGGGGTGGGGTGGGGGAAGAAGCAGTAAAGAACTAAAAGAAAGGTGTATGTTTCATCGGTGTCATACTGCACCCTGACTGGCTCGTCTCTTCCTTGGGACCCTTCTGTAAGGGATGTCCAATTGTCTATAGATAGGCTTTGCGTCTCCAGTCTCCACTTCCCTTCATTCATATTAATTGTTCTGGGTCTTTGATGCCTGATAACTTATTGCACTGACACCTCATGATCACACAGGCTGGTTTGATTCTTCCATGTGGGCTTTTTTGCTTCTCAACTAGATGGCCACTTGCTTATCTTCAAGGCTTTAAGACCCCAGACGTAATATCGTTTGATAGCTGTGCACAATCAGCTTTCTTCACCATATTTGCTTATGCACCCATTTTGTTTTCAGCTACCCTGCCGGGAAGCTGAGCATCATGGAATTCCAGATTATTAGAACAAAGTGTCCTTGCATTGAGGGAGTTCTAGAGTATAGGCCCAATGTGGGACGTTACTCTTAACAAATAATTAGTAACATCCAATCAGTGCCTTTAAGACTTGGTTCATACTTCATAGTCTCAGACTGAGACAGCTGAGTTTTAAATCATGCTGTGTCACTTTGTTGTGTTTTGTATTAGTCCAGGTAGACTGCAGAAACAAATTAATAGACATTCATATATGTATAAGAAATAATTTTATATATAAGAGTAAAAGAATATTGAGAAAACAGCCCATCTCTATCCAGATCAAGTCCATAAGTCTGATATTAGCCCATATGTCTGATACTAGTCCATAAATTCCTCTTTAGATTCATGCAGCCATGCAATGACACCAAATGCAAGAAGATCACAGGCCAGTGGGTACAAAGTATTGTGGATCCAGTGACAGTAGAAGCATCTCAGCACTGACAGGGGTTTCCACATGGCTCCTACAGCTCCAAGGGCTATGGTTGCATCAGCGTAGCTCCATGTGACTTGTCTCAGGAATGTCTTCCAGAGAGTGAGCATGTGTCCTGTCTCCAGAGAGCTATTTATCTCATTAGCGCCTCTAAATGAGGTCATCATGCTGCAACCTGATTAAGAGGATAAATACTTCTCTTGTAATAGTTTCAAATTGACAACAGATTATGTAACTACCACATATTTGCACAATTGTCTCTCTTTTTTAGAGTATTTCTTTTATTTAAAAAAATTAAAAATCATTTTATTAGGGGCTCATACAACTATTTTCACGATCCATACATATATCATTTGTGTCCAGCACATTCGTACATAAGTTGCCATCATCATTCTCAAAACACCTGCTTTCTACTTGAGCCCTTGGTATAAGCTCATCATTTTCCCCCTCTCTCCCTGCTACCCCCTCTCCCTGAACCCTTGATAATTTATAAATTATTATTATTTTATCATATCTTACACTATCCAACACCTGCTTCTCTGCTGTTCATACCCCGGGGGGGAGATTTTATGTAGACCTTGTTATCTGTTCCCCCTCTTTCCCTCACCTTCCCTCCACCCTCCCGCTATAGCCACTCTCACCTCTGGTTCTGAGGGGTTCATCTGTCCTGGATTTCCTGTATTTCCAGTTCCTATCTGTGCCACTGTATATCCTCCGATCCAGCCAGATATGTAAGGTAGAATTGGGATCATGATAGTGGGTGGGGGGAAGCATTCAAGAACTAGAGGAAAATTGTATATCTCATCGTTGCTACACTGCACTCTGATTGACTCGTCTCCTCCCCACAGCCCTTCTGAATGACTCGTCTCCTCCCCACAGCCCTTTTGCAAAGGGATGTCCAATTTCCCCCAGATGGGCCCTGGGTACCCACTCTGCACTCCCCCTCATGCACAATGCTATGATTAAATTTTATTTTTGTTCTTTGATGCCTGCTACCTGATCCCTTTGATGCCTTGTCATCTCATAGGCTGGTGTACTTCTTCCATGTGGTTTTGTTGTTTATCAGATGGCCCCTTGTTTATCTTCCACCCTATGGGACCACAGATTCTATATATGTTGTCAGCTGGGCACCATCAGCTTTCTTCACCACATTTGCCTATGCACTCACTTTGTCTTCAGCGTTCATGTTGGGGTAGGCTAGCATGCTTCTTCCATGTGAGCTTTGTTGTTTCTTAGCTAGATGGCCACCTGATTGTCTTCAAGCCTTTAAGACCCCAGACACTGTATCATTTGATTAGCCGGGCACCATCAGCTTTCTTCACCACTGTTGCTTATGCACCCCCTTTGTCCTCAGCAATTGAGTCGGGACAGGCTGGTGTGCATCTTCCATGTTGGTTTTGTTGTCTCTCAGCTAGATGGATGCTTGTTCATTTTTCAGGTCTTTAAGACTTCAGGTGCTATATCTTTTGGTAGCTGGGCACCATCAGCTTTCTTCACCACATTTGCTTGTGCACCCATTGCATTCAGTGATCATGCCAGGAAGGTGAGCATCTCAGACTGCCAAATTGTTGGAACAAAGTGTTCTTGTGTTGAGGGAGTACTTGAGCAGAGGCCCACTGTCCATCTGTTTACTTAATAATAAACCTTTAAATATATGTACACAGATCTATTTCCCCCTCATCATATATAAATATATTTACATCTGTATATGTTTTTATTTACATCTCTATGACTACTCTTTGACTCCTAGTTCTTTCCTCTATTTCTTTGTACTGTCCTCTTGTCCCACGATCATGTTCTGCCTTCATTTGGGTTTTAGGAATTCCTCTCGGTTACATTGCCCTTGATTCAGTCCTGCCAGATTTCCCACACTCACCTTGACACTGATTTTGGACCACTTGTTCCCTTGTCCCTGGGCTTGTTAACACCCTCTTTCTTTCCCCCAGCCTCCCTTACCCCATGTACCCCTGGAACTGTCATCCCGTTGTTCTCTCTTCTGGCTTGTTTATTCCGGCTATCCCTCCCAGGAAGACATGCTATTTACTATCACAAGACTGAGTACAATGAAGCAACAACTGTAAGTAAAACAGCAGCTACAGCAACAACAACACACACACACACACGCATACACACATAAATGTATGAAGAGTTTAAGATTTGTTTGTTTTCCTTCACAGGCACTTTCCAGTCAAGTCTGATGCAGTGCCATACCCTGGCACTGCCTCTATTCCTGGGGGATTTCATTTCTTTGCACCCTCCGCTGATCTGCTGCATGCCCCCAGAGACTGGCTTTGGCATGGTCAGCTCATGGTGGGCACAATTCCCGCCGTGTGTCTCTAGTGTTGTCCCCAATGGTGGTATGGGTCAATGAGGAATGCTGTGTCCCACGGTGGGGCCTGCCCTGTGGTCATTTCTGTGCATTGCTGTTCGGAGCAGGAACGTTGTCCTCAGGGCTTGGTGAGTCTGGATGTGCTTCACTCTTTTTTGTTTTTTCCCCTATGCCCCCGCATTGACTCCTGTGTGCTCTGACCAGACCAGTCCCTCTTCCCCTCTTCTTGAGCTATAGCGTCAGTGTTGTCCTCTGAAGTGAATTCTTCTTGGGGGGCGGGGGGGAGGTAGTACTCTATACTTAGTTGGTATTGTGGCTGGCTCCTCAGGCCTTTCTATCTGTTCCCTGCTTCATGACAGTGTGTCCTATTCGTGTCTTGGAGCTCCGGGTTGAAGTCTGATCCCTCTTTCCCTGTGGAGACACAATCAACACCCTCCCCCTGTGTGGGTTAGTGCCCTGTTCCTCTGGCTACCCATATCTTTTCCCCTCTCCCTTTTAATGAGCTACCATATATATCCCATATTTATCCCTGAGTTTAGTCTGGTCCCTGCCATATTACCTGGACCTCACCCCAGGGACATGTGTATACAGCATCTTCTTCCCTATGCCCCTTTTGAATTTTTTTTGAGCTTTCCTCAGTGGACTCATGTAGTACTTGTCCTTTTGTACTTGGCTTACTTCACTTAGCATAATTTCCTCCAGTTCTTCCCATGTGGCGATGTGCTTCATGCGTTCATCGCTGCTTTTTAGGGATGCATAATATTCCATTGTATGTATGCATCACAGTTTTTTAAATCTATTCGTCTGTTGATTGAAATTTGGGCTATTTCCAACTCCTTGCAATTGTGAATTGTGCCGCGATAAATATTGGGGCACACATGTTGGGCCGTGTTTTGTATTTTTGTCACTTCTGGGGATATATGCCCACTATGGGGATTGTTGGATCATAAGGTAACTCAATTTCCAACTGTTTTAGATATCGTCAAATTGATTTCCATAAAGGTTGTATGTACCTACACGTCCACCAGCAGTGGACAAGAGTTCCTATCTCTCCGCATCCCCTCCAACACTAGTTACTTTCTGATTTCTTGAATTGGGCTATCTTTGAGGGTGTTAGGTGGTATCTCATAGTTGTTTTAATTTGCATTTCTCTTATGACTAGAGATCTGGAGCATTTTCTCATATATTTATTGGCTATTTGGATTTCTGTCCTTGAGAAACTCCTGCTCAGGTCCTTTGCCCACCTCCTGAGTGGACAATTGGTGTTTTTATTGTTGTAGGTTAGCAGTGTATTGTAGATTTTAGTAATAAGGTCTTTGTCTGATGTGTCATTGCTAAAGATGTTTTCCTGTTCTGTGGTATCTCTTATTGGTGAATTCTTTCGATGTACATAAGTGTTTTATCTTTAGTATGTCCCACTGGTCAACTTATGCCTCCTCTGTGTTGATGTCCTTCCTGATTTCAAATAGCCTATCTAATCCTTGTGCCAAGGTTCTCAAACTGCTGAGAATCCTAGTCCAGTTAAGTTGACACAAAACCTAATGCCAACCTGTATACTGGAAAATTCAAACATTAGGTCCTTATTTCTGATCCAAGTAATAAAATTCCTTGACACACACACACACACACACCCTAATCTCTCCATTCTCTGGGAATATATTTACTTGTTCATGCACAATTTCTTCAATGCTACAATATCTATAACTGGCTACTTACCAATTCTAGCTTTATAGTGTTCACTGTATGTCAGGCCATCTCTTTTGTGAGGAGTTCCTGAGTGGGGCAAGTGGCTAACATGCTTTGCTGATAAACCAAATGTTTGAAGAATCCACCCAGAAGCATTTAGCAGAAAGTCCTGGAGATCTGCTCTTGATATACTATCTATGGAAAACATTATAGACCAGCTAGACCCATTCTTACACAAATGGATTTCCAAAGTTGAAAAGTTCAAGAACAACTGGGTTTTCCTTTGATTTCTTATTGTTCTAAGTCATTTACATAAGTTAACTAATTTCTTCTGCTCAAAATCACCTAGAGGTAGATGATTTTGTAATCCCCATTGTAAATGTGAGGTCATTGAAACCCAAAGAGGTTAAGAAACTGACTCAGTGTCTTAAAGCTAAAAATTGTCAGCAATTTAAATTCCCTGAACATTTAGATATGCTTAAGATGAAACCCATGAGAAAGGATTTGTGTAGTACACTTTCTGATCAGGCTCTTTTCTCTCTCTCCCAATTCGTTGATATTTAATACATATATCATTACATTCTATATGTTCATCACATCAAGTAGAATTGTACAATTGCTACCACAATCAGTTTCCAAGCATTGTTTTGCTACATGGACTCCTTGACATGGTCTTCCTTTTACTCCACCTCCACCACTGTACCTCCCTCCCCCCTCTCCCCTTCTACTTTCTGTCCAGTAGGTTCATCAATCTTGGTTTTCATATACCAAAAAACGGAAAAGGATAAAACAAAGCTTCAAGAAGGTGACCTCCAGACACTCAGTTCATGATGTGTGTTGGCAATATGATTGAGGCTTTTTTATTAAGACTGTTGCCCATGGTCCTTTGTGGCAAATTTCTCTGGACAGCAGGATGTGTGTCCTTTGCACAATGATTATAACAGGACTCTTTTATCTTATTCCCCATATCTCTCTTCCTCCTTTCATTCTCCTCTGCCTTACTTTGGTTGTTCTCTGCCTTCTTCATTTTATTTTCTCTCATCATTTGTTTTTTTTCTTTCTTCCAAGTTTCCTCATCAGAATTTTATATCCTCCCTTCTTAAATATTCCTATCAGAGGGGTCCCGTGTTCCTTTTCCCCTTTGTTTTTCCTTTTGCGTTTCTTAGTGGAGACATACACATAAATGGCAGCAATATTTTTTAAAATAACTTCCTGGTTTCCCTCCTTTTGAATGTTGACCTTAATCATAGTAGTCAGTGCCCTATCTTTACTTGTAATAAATGCAACAAACCCTTTAATACTTATCTGCTTGAAACCATGCTTTTTGAGGATCAGAACATCTTAATAATGCTGTAAAGCAGATGTGATATATTTTTCTCTTCTCCTAGGGCATTTTTTTCTTTTCCATATCCTCTGTTACAGCATTTTAATGTGCTTTCACACGTAACTGTGTTTAAGGAAGCCAAAACACATGCACCATGAAGAGGTTGGAAATGAAAATATCTTCATATAATGCTCCCAAGAAATGATGGCAAAGAAAAACCAGAATATATCAGAAGATAACCTATTATATTAATAATGGTATACAAATATTTGGATAGAATTGGTTGGATAAAAGAGTAACTCAACACTGTTCTGGTAAGAACGTGAAATAGAAAATTGTAATTGTTTTGAATTATCATGTGATAGAATTTCTCTAGGAGAAATAACACAGAAATGTTTGTAAAGAAGTGTCAGAAGAGGGAAATTAATCAGCTCATGTTCTCCTTTCTTTTGCTTCTCTAAAGTTGAGAGATTAAGGAATATTCAGAGAAGGGGATGAGATTTTTTTAAATGAATACTATCAATCACTTTAAAAGTTTCCAAAATTGGATGAAAATAGGGCAAAGAATTATGATAAAGAGAGCCGAGGAAGGGATAATTAATCTTGAAATGATGCTGACAGCAAGAGAGAGCCTGGTACTTAATGGAGGCTGAAATGGTCTGACCTTTTGGAATGGGGGTGACTGAGGTTAGACACTCAGAGCTATTTGGGGGGATATTAGTCAACAGATGTTTCCACCATCATTTGGCAAATGTAAAGTTCAAATATTACTTATAGCTGAGGTGGGTACCAGGATAAGAGAGAACAGAAGTATTAGAAGTAGCTATTGGCCGCCCTCATCTGGAATAAATTTGTATAGGTTTCTGAAAACATTTGTAGATTTACAAGCAGAGATGTTAAGGGGAACTAGCAGCCACTGGGGCTATTGGTAGTAAAGGGAGAGGAAAAAGAAAAGTCTGAGTTTCCTATTGATCAAGACCAGAATTTTAATTCAGTGAATCTGTTAGTAGTTTAATATTTTAAATTGTTCTAAAAATTTATCCATTGCTCAGGAACATCTTTCTTATTATATTAGGATCATTAAGCTTCTTTTGAGAGAAATGGGAGTTTCATAATAAAACACTGATGATCAATATGTATGTGAATAACTTTGTGCCTTTTCTTATGCTATGAATTATTTTATGGAGCAGTAGAGTATCCAAATCTGTTAATTGGAAATCATGACATTTTGCATCATTATGTGGCTTGTAAGTGAGTCCCTGGGGGGCAGTTTGAGCTCTCCCAAAAGATGCGCTAGCGATCTGCTTTCAGGAGGCCTTGAACACCCTATGGGACAGGTCTACTTCCTGCAGAAGTTGCCAGTGGTGGAAAATGACTAACAGAAACAAATATATCTTTTGTTATTTTAGAACAAATATCAACCAATATGAATTGCTGCTGAAAAATCACCCTTTAACTCATTGGAATTATTGCGATTATTGTAGCCTAGAGCTTGCTGGGGCCTTATATTGCTTTCAAATGCCATTTCCTAGAGCTGTGTTTTATTGGTTCAGTTTATGAGGGGTTTGGCAAGATCAAAGGTCCAAAAAGGTCTCAGACAAAATGTTTAATCATTTTATATTGTTTTAGATTATGGGATGCACTCCTTTCATAGAGAGATCATAACATAGAAAATACCCACTCAATAAAGCTTGAGATATAATGATTAAACTAAAAAATAAGTCTATGTTGTTGTTATTACCAAAAACAAAACAAAAGAACCCTTAACTGCCATCGAGTCAATGCCTACTCATAGAGACCCTATAGCACGGAGTATAACTGCACCTGTGGGTTTCAATCGTAACTCTTTACGGGAGTAAAGAGCCTCAACTTTCTCCTTTAGAGCAGCTGGTGGCTTTGAACTGCAAACCTTGAGGTTAGCAGCCCAACACATAAAGCACTACATCTTTGGGCATCTTATGTTCTGCCCCATTGCGATGATGTGTGCAACAGAATGAACCACTGCCTGGTCCTGCACCTTCTTTGCAATTTTTGCAGGGGTTGAGCTCACTGTGGCAGTCTTTGCATCAACTCATCTTCGGGGTCCTTCTTCCTTTTCGCCATCCTTCTACCTTCCCAATCAGTGTTCTTTTCCAGGGATTGGTATTGCCTGATAACATATACAAAATATGTGAGACGGGGTCGTGCCATCTTCCCTTCCAAGGAGCATGCTGACTGTACCTCTTCCAAGACTGATCTATTTGCTCTTTTAACAGCCCATGTTCAGTCAGTAGTCTTTGCCAGCATCATAATTGACATGCATCAATTGCTCTTTCATCTTCCTTATCCATTGCCCAACTTTAACATATATATGATGGAATTAAAAATAGCATGACTTGGGTCGAGCACTCCTTGGTCCTCAGAGTGATGCCTTTGCTCTTCAAGACTTTAGATTTGCTCAATTAATATATCATTTTACTTCTTGGCTGCTACTTCCATAGGCATTGCTTATGGACCCAAGACAACTTTCATCCTTTCTCCATTTATCATGATGTTATCAATTGTTCCAGTTGTGAGGATTTTGGTTTTCTTTATGTTTAGTTGCAATCCATACCAAATACTGTAGTTCTTGATCTTGATAAGCAAGTGCTCCACATGTTCCTTGATTTCACCAAGCAAGGCTGTGTCATCTGCAGTATCTCAGGTTGTTTAAAAGCCTCCAATATTGATGCTGAGTTCTTCTTCATATAGTCCAGTTTTTTTATTATTTGCTCAACATGTAGATTGAATAAGTATATGACTAAGAAACTGGAAGAGATCCACATTTGTACCCATTCCAAAGTAAAGGGACCCAACAGATTCCGGAAATGATTGAGTGATATTGTTAATATCAAAGGTAAGTACAATTTTGCTGAAGATCATTCAACAATGGTTGCAGCAGTATGTCAACAGGGAGCTGCCAGAAATTCAAGGCAGATACAGAAAGAGGCATGAGAGATATGATTTCTGATATCAGATGGATCTTGGTCCAAAGCAAAGGATACTGGAAAGATATTTGCTTGTGTTTTATTGCCTGTGCAAAGGCATCCCACTGAGTGAATCATAGCAAATTACAGATAGCACAGAGGAGAATGCAAATTCCATAACCCTTTATTGTGCTCACAAGGAACCTGCACATGGACCAAGAGACAGTCGTCCTAACAGAACAAAGGATTTTCATGGTTTAAAATCAGGAAAGGTGTGTGTCAGGGTTGTAGCCTTTCACCATAGTTTTCTCAATCTATATGGTGAGAAATAATAAGGCCATATTGTGGTTGTTAGGTGCCATCAAGTCAGTTCTGACCCATAGCAACCAGACGCACAACTGAAGGAGACAATGGTAAGTCCTACACCATCCTCACAATTGTTCCTATGCTCAAGCCCCCTGTTTCAGCCATTGTGCCAATCCACCTCTTTGAGGGTCTTACTCCTTTTTGCTGCCCCTGCACTTTACCAAGCTTGATGTCCTTCTCCAGGGACTGGTCTCTCTTGACAACATTTAGAAAGTATGTAAGAAAAAGTCTTGCCATCCTTGTCTCTATGGAGCACTCTGGACCTACTCCTTCCAAGACAGATTTGTTGGGCCTCTTAGCAGCCTATGATACTATGTTCTTCATCAGCCTATAAATGATGGTGTTTATGGCTGGAGGCTTCCCTCATGCTTAAGAAATAACAAGAGCATGTTAAAAAGGGTAATTAACATATGGTAAAAATGGCACTGGGTATTCATGGAGAAAATATAGATTGCATTGATAATGTGAGTTTATTTTATGAAGAAAAATATTTCTTTATGAAACATCATCTGTATAGTCAATATGAATTGAAGAGCTAAAGATTTTGGAAAATTCCTGGCAATCATTACTTTAAATTCTTTCTTCTGTTCCTTTTTCTTTTCACCTTCTGGCACTTTCTTGCTTCCTTCTCATTGGAACCCCTTTGAGCAGTAGAAATACACCAGAGGCATTCCCAAGCTATTTCTCATGTGTGTGGCAGCAGACGGCCAGGTCTTTCTCCGGTGGAGTAGATGGCGGGTGAACCTCACAGCAGCCAGATGCTTACTTACCTCTCCATCTAGTTTCCTTTCCACCTTGGCTAGACTCCGATAAAACAGTTTTTCTTGAGAACAGGTCATTGGCAAAGGGAAAAGAACTCTATTTCAAAATGGTTACTTTCCCCTCCCCAGCCTGAAGCATGACGTGACTTTGCTCTGAGCTTCACAGTGGAATTTGGGTGGAACGCCTGGAGGTGAAACTCAAGAAAATGTGAGACTGTTCTGGGTTTTGGGAAGTGTCTCTCAAGCTTGGCTCTGCTCAATCTCCAGCAATTAGTCAATTACTCTTGAAGTATTCCTACCTGCAGCTGTGGCCCCCTGTGGCCAAGGTAGCATTGGTGTTGGTCTGTACTCCCAGGAACTAGTGAATCTCTATGTTAGTCGCCCTTTTCCTCCTGTGTTCAGAGCAACTTTGCTCTGTCCTTTCTATTATCTGATGGCTCTCAAAAAAACGTACGGTAGATCTTCATATTTTAGGCTTTTTCCTTGTATGGATAAGAAAGATAACTTATATGCCTAACCAGAAACAAAATTTTATTTAGCTTCCTGTAGAATCAACATACCATGGCTGCATCCTTTTGCCTTCCCACTAGCATTAAATTTAGATTTCAGTTTATTTACACCCTAGTCAATAGCTGTTATTTTCTGTTTTTCTCATAATAGCAATCCTAGTGGGGGCAAAGAAATATATCATTGTGGTTTTAATTTGTAGTCCCCTATTGAATAAGTGATGTTTTTTAAGCATCTTTTCATGTGTTTGTTGACCATTTGTCTACCTACTTTGATTAACTGTCTATACAAGTCATTTGCTCATTTTTAAGTTCAGTTGTTTGGTTTTGTTGTTATTGAGTTGTAAATGTGCTTCATTACATATTCTGGATATTAAATCCTTATTAGATGTTTAATTTCCAATTTTCTCCCCACTTGGAGAGTGTCTTCCCTTTCTTCATAAATTCTTTTGATGTATAAAACTTTCTAATTCTGAGAAAATCCAGCGAATGTTCTTTCTCTTATATTGGTTGTAGTTTTGGTATCATATCTAAGAATCCAGTGTTGAAAACTAGGTCTCCCAAATCAGTAGTATTTTATCTGCAAATAGTTTTATGATTTTAGTTCTTATATTTAAGTCATCCATCTAGGTTGAATGCGTATTCTGTATGGTGTGAGGTATGGATCCAACCGCAAGTGTACAAGCACCCTTTTTTTTTAACAATTTATTGGGGCTCATGCAATTCTTATCACAGTTCATACATATACATACATCAATTGTATAAAGCACATCTGTACAGTCTTTGCCCTAATCATTTTTTTCTCCTCTTTTCTTTTTTTACATTTTATTAGGGACTCATACAACTCTTATCACCATCCATACATATACATACATCAATTGTATAAAGCACATCTGTACATTCCCTGCCCCAATCATTCTCAAGGTATTTGCTCTCCACTTAAACCCCTCGCATCAGGTCCTCTTTTTTTTTCCCCTCCCTCCCCTTTCCCCCCTCCCTCATGTGCCCTTGGTAATTTATACATCGTTATTTTGTCATATCTTGCCCTATCTGGAGTCTCCCTTCCCCCCTTCTCTGCTGTCCCTCTCCCAGGGAAGAGGTCACATGTGGATCCTTGTAATCAGTTCCCCCTTTCCAATCCACTCACCCTCCACTCTCCCAGCATCATCCCTCACACCCTTGGTCCTGAAGGTATCATCCACCCTGGATTCCCTGTACCTCCAGCCCTCATATGTACCAGTGTACAGAATCTGTCCTATCCAGGCCTGAAAGGTAGAATTTAGATCATGGTAGTTGGGGGGAGGAAGCATCCAGGATCTGGGGGAAAGCTGTGTTCTTCATCGGTACTACCTCGCATCCTAATTAACCCATCTCCTCTCCTAAACCCCTCTATGAGGGGATCTCCATTGGCCGACACTTGGGCCTTGGGTCTCCACTCTGCACTTCCCCCTTCATTTAATATGGTATATATATACATATACATATACACATATATACACATACATACACACACTTATATCTTTTTTTTTTTTGCATGATGCCTTATACCTGGTCCCTTGGCACCTCGTGATCGCACTGGCCGGTGTGCTTCTTCCATGTGGGCTTTTTTGCTTCTGAGCTAGATGGCCGCTTGTTCACCTTCAAGCCTTTAAGACCCCAGACACTATCTCTTTTGATAGCCGGGGCACCATCAGCTTTCTTCGCCACATTTGCTTATGCACCCATTTGTCTTCAGCGATCCTATCATGGAGGTGTGCAGTCAATGATATGATTTTTTGTTCTTTGATGCCTGGTAACTGATCCCTTTGGGACCACTTGATCACACAGGCTGGTGTATTTTTCCATGTGGACTTTGTCAAGCACCCTTTTTAAAAGAGAAAATAGTGTTCCCATTTGAATGATTATGACATCTTTGTTAAAAATAAGCTGCTCATATATGTATGCATTTATTTCTGGACTATTAATTCTATTATACATATCTATATCTTTATCCTTACAGAGTGATTATCCAGTTACATACTGTTTTGATTGCTGTACATTTTTTTGAAGGTGCAGACTTTCCTTCTGTTGTCTGTTATCAGTTACACACATAGTTATGTAAAAGCTAACATAGAACACTGGAGGCATGACAATTTGTAAGCTATCACCAGGCTATACTTCTGAATCATTTTTGTGGTTGTCTATCCACCCAACAATTATTAGTGATTATTCACTCTGGAGAGCAATACGATGACTGAAATAGATGTGGTTGGCCCTTCAAAGTGAGCTGGAATATATTCTGCATCACTCTTTGGCCCTTTGGTACCTTTTTAAAAAACATTTTATTAGGGACTCATGCAACTCTTATCATAATTATTGCTTTACTTTTATAGTGCATTTTGACTGCTTCAGCTATTCGGGCTCCCTGTAATTCCATATAAATTTGATAAATGCATTTTCCCCTTCTGCACTCAGATCCTGTGGGATTTCTAGCTGTTCGTTTTGTTTCATTCATGCAGACATACTTTTCGACCAAAACATGTTTAAATCTAAGTTTCAGTTGTATCTCTGTATTTTGATATGCACGGTCTCCATCTCAGTGCCATCTTTCTGGGCCATCCACCCAGAGGAAAGTGGCTTGCATTCCCCTGGATACTTCTGCTCTGCTTTCTTGAAAAGTCCTTGATTAGGTGGACTGTATGCTTTTTACGCTTTTAAAAATGGATTTAACTTCAGAGTCATCTCTTCTCCTACATTATTTTGATCCTTACGTACTTGTCAAAACCAGAGTTGACATCATTGCTATGCAAGCCCATACAGCAATTCTCTCTCTCTCTGTCTTACTTATTACACTCATCACATGCTTTCTCAGTTTCTCCTTTAGTGACTTCTCTTCCAAATAAACTGATGGCACTCAGAAGACAAGAAATTCGCTTTCTTTTAATTTTGTCCTCCAGGCAAAATATTCTCCCAATCCTTTTTATAGCATTGTGTAATTCTGGGATTGACAATAAAAAGATTAATTATGATGGATAGGTATTGGCTAATCTTAGTTGGTCATCAGAGCTGAGCTAACTATTTAGTATTTGGTTGTTTCGCCAAATCTGTGTCTGTCGCTGATTGCATTTCTTGCAGTTACAGTATGGGACAATCTTATCCAATATCCAAGATGGAAGAGAAAATTATTAAATGTCTATAAATGAATGAAAAACTTCTACGCTTTTTTATACATCTGTAAATATGCTGATAAAATGTGAAAACTTCTCAGTCATATGTCTCTAAACATTCTGTCTAAACATTTGGCATTGTGAGGCTACCACATCCCAATTTTGTTGCATTCCAAGTATTCAATGTTTTATATGCATAAGCTTAGCAATGCCCCTGCACCGGGGAAATTTTAAATGATAAATGGTATCTTTCTCAACAGCCAGTCATCCGAATACCAACTATCCTTTCCTTTGTATTTTCAATAAACTAAAGTTTTCATGTTTCTCTGGGGGTATTTTACAGCTATGGAATTAATGGCAGTGCCAAAAATCCCCCTTTTTAAAGGCTGAAAGTAAAAGGAGGAAAAACCTTTAGAAAGCTAACTACTTACCTAATGAAAACAAATCAATGGTAAGAGAAAGGGCATTATTATAAATGCCCTAGCTTTGCTGACTAACCATTCCATTTTTTCTTTTTAGAAGGAAAAAAAATCCAAGATTATCCCTCAGGGCAGACAATACAGTGAATTTTGCTAATACCTATTTTTAATTTAAATCTCAACGTATATTGCCAAAACTGTTATAAATGCATACACTTTTTTAGTTATAGCTTTAAAATGTCTTGGCAATTTCATTATCATTTTAGGTCTCAGATGTATTCAAAGAATTATAGAAATTTGAATCAGATCTTGTCCCATCTTTCCTCCTACAGCTGTAGTGATGTATTTAATCTTTCCTCATACATCCGCCCTCTTTTCTTATGAGCTTCCTCCAATCTTAACACTTCTCTCATATCACGATGATTCTCCTTTTCTCTTATGGAGGCCTTCGTTCCTCCCTCCCTCCCTCGCTTCCTTCCATCCATCCATCCATCCATCCATCCATCCATCCATCCATCCTTCCATCCTTCCTTCCTTCCATCCATCCATCCATCCATCCATCTGTATTGTGCAGCTACCATGTGGTAGGCTGCATTCCACTCACTCCAGGTGAAACAAATAAGCAAAAGTGTCTGTCCTTGGAAAGCTTGCATTTCTGGCTTTGTCTATGGGCTTTCTTGAATGTGCCATCCATCTGTGAAATAGATGTAGAAGAGATTTCAGTCAGAAAGGTGGTATTTCATGAAATTTCCAAAAGTATATTAGGTAAACTTGATGTAATATTAAGGTGTTGAGAAGTATATTGCACTTTCCTCTTTGTATTTCCATGACCATGGTGTTCTCATACAATGCTAATAAAGATTCTGTGTCTATATATACATATATGCTCCAATTATTATACATATTTAGATAGGTAATATTAATAAGTATACAAATTGCTATTCATAATAAATACAGGTAAATATTATATGTACATGAAGGAGTATCAAATATTCATGGGAAAAGGAACTAAAAGATAATGGACTTTTCTCACAATTTCTTTGAAGCCCTTTATGTATATGTGCATGTCAGTGTATTTCATGCCATTTCAAAGAAACAGAGGCCGATGGGTGGAAAGCATTTGCGGTATATAAAGATCTGGATTTCAATTTCAATGACCCTGTGAATAACTGGCCATTTACTGAAAGTATTTTATTATGCGTTTTCATGCTATATTTAGTTTCCTTTCTAATTGAGTGATAAAATTCCAAGATTTGGAGCACAATTAAGACACCATGTAGGAGGAGTTTGTCTTCATGTTAGGCATGCTACTTTTCTAAGAGCCCAACAGGTCACTCTAGTTTCCATTTAAACTCTCCAATGGCAAGATTTTCATTTATTTATATGAAAATTTATTCCACTTTTAGCATGAACAGATTTTTCTTCTACGGACTCAAAATTTAGTTTCCTAAAGTCTTCACATCTCCCCAGAAAGCTCTGCCAGCTTATCACAGTTTTCCTGAGGCTCTTTTTAGCCAGGTGTACATTCTGTATTCCTTATATTTGCTTTCATGATATATACCTCAGAGTTCCTGCATGCTGGCCATCTCCCTTTAGAACTTCTATATTTCCACGTTCCTGGCAAACAATATGTGCAACTGGAGGCTTCTTGGATGTTATTTGTGTTGTTTAACTCTTATCACCAAATTCTCAATTGTGTAAGAACATTACTTATAGCTATATGCCCCTCCCCCCCAACAGCTCCAGGACAAAGAAATATTGTCAACCATAACGACTTTTATACAGCGTTGCAATTTTAGATTCCAATGTTAAAATGAAAAAATCAACCAACATCAGGGTTAAAGCCACAAGATCTGTGGAATTCCCTGTGCCAATTACCTTGTCCATATTTACCGGGATTGTTAAACACTTAACAACCATGGTAAATCTGGACAAGGAACTTTACACCTCTTCCTCTGATAAAAGACAGAGTAGAAAAAAGTGCTTCAGATAGACTTAAGAGGTCAGGATTGTGAAAACTGTACAGTGTACAAGGAATGTCTCATATCCATGATTATGATGAAACAAGACTTATCCTCAAGCCATGTTTATCTTGACAATCCAGAGTGCATGAGGTGAAGTTATATGAGATGATGAAAATAACCTCAAAGAATGAGCATGTGCACTCTAATGATGGAAAAACAAATACCTTGTGCAATTTTCCGAGATTTTTTCTCACCAACACAATTTATAATTTCCTTTTTCTGTTTAGTAATCACTTTATTGGGAGCTCTTACAGATGTTGTAACTGCTCATAATTCAATTAGATGAAACATAATTGTACAATTTCTGCTGTCATCAGTTTAAAAACATTTTTCTTTCCTTTTGAACTCCTTGTTATCAGCTTCCATTTATTCTCTCCCTCCCCTGCCCTGTCCCCCAGGAATCCTTGTTGTTATGCCATATATTATTATTTTTTCCATGTCTTACACCATCCAGTATATCCATTCACCTACAATTCTGTTGTTTGTTCCCCTCGAGTGGGATTATACATTCATTATTACTTTCAGCTCGCCCTTCCCCCTCCTCCCCTTACTTCTCTTCCCATACCCTCAGGGAATCATTACTCCCATTACTGTTTCTGAAGGTCTTTCTATCTTGGCTTTCATGCATGCAATGATCTTAAGTGTTCAAATGAACATACTCGTGTCTCACAGGATTAATGAGGTAAAATAAGACCCATAATAGTGAAGGGAGGACATATTAAAGAACGGGAGGATAGTTATGTGTTTTATCTGTGCTATAAAGCTCCATGTGCTTAACATTCCTTTGGTGTGGCCCTTCTGTGGGGGACTATCCAATTGTCTTGTCCAAGCTCCTTCACATCACTTTGATCACTTGTGTTTTGAACTTCTGATGACTATTCCTGGTGACACCTCAATAGTCACACCAGCTGGTGTGCTTCTTCCATGTGAGATTTGTTACTTCTCTGCTAAATCGCCGCTTGTTTAACTTCAAGCCTTTAAGACCCCAGATGCTTTATCTTTTACTAGCTGGGCACCATCTGTTTTCCTCACCATATTTGTTTACGTACCCATTTGGTCATCAGCAATTGTGTTGGGAGGGTGAGTATCACACAGTGCCAAACAATTAGAACAAACCATCCTAGTACTGAGGTAAGATTTGAGTAGAGGTCCAAAGTCCTTTTGCTTCCTTATTGTGTGTGCATATATATATATATATCATATATTCATATTTACATATATATAAATACCAATATATATTATATATAATTTTTACTTTCTTTTTTCTTCTGCCCCACCAGCACGGTTATCTGTTGTTCACCTCTCAGTAATTCCTCTCGGGTACATTTCAATCAAACAGAACCAGGAAAGCTACACCATCTTTCCTATCTGTTGTTTTAGTATCCTTGCTATTTCCCTGTCCTTGTCATTGTTGGTTCACCGCTCCTCTCCCCCCACCTTCTTCCGTCCCCCTACTTTCTCCCCTCCCCCCATCTTCTCCCCTACAACAGTCTGTTCTGTTGCTGTCTCCTTGGGCATGCTTATGCTGCTTATTTTAAATAGATATACACCTGCACAATTTCTAATTTTCCTAAAACTTCTTCATAATACAGTTACATGATTGTCCTGTGTCTTTCAAGAAAGTCAATGTGCGTAGGGTTGATGTGAGTCAGACTTGACTCAAAAGCACCTCAATATAACAGCAGGCTTTTTGTCACCAAGACTTTGACTTACAGCTATGGAATTCACGACAGTACCCAAATCACTTCTTTTTTTATGGTCAAAAGCAAAAAGAGGAAAAACCTTTAGAAAACTAACTACTTACCTAATGAAAACAAATTAATGGTAACTTGTCCTTAATAAAAGCTGAAAAGCTAATAAGACTACTTAGCAAAGTTGAAAGATACTAGGCCAACAAACAAAAATCATTTGGTGTTCTATTTATCTGCAGTGAGAAAACAAAATTAGGGAAACAATTCCATTTACAATAGCACCGAAGAGAAACAAATATCTAGGAAGAAGCCTACCTAGTGACCTGAAGAACTTACCAATGAAAGCTTTGAAACACTGCCAAAATATATTATAGGAGAATTAGATGAACAGATTTTCCATGTTCATGGGTTAGAAAAATTAAAATTGTAAACACATTAGTATTACCAAAAGTGATTTCTAGATTCGATTCAATCCTGGTCAAAATTCTAATAGTCTCTTATGCAAAAATAGAAAAAAATCCTCAGCTTTATATGAAATGGCAAGTTTCTCTGAATAACTACGTCAATGTGAAAAGAGAAAATAGTAGGAGGATTCACATTTCTTTACCTTAAAACATACTGTATAACCATACTAACCCAAACAACCAAGTACTGATATAACTATATAGACAATTTGAATAGAATTAAGAGTCCAGGTATGTACACATTTATCATCAACTCCTTAGGGACTAGGTTATTAAGTCAATTCAATGAGTAACACATAATTTATTTGATAAATGATGTGGGGGAAATTGAATTTCCATATATGGAAATATAAACGAGGACCTATGCACAATACCAAATTCAAAATGAATCAAAGACCTAAAATTCAAATAAAATGATAAAAATCTAAGAAGAAATGCAGGGGCCATACTGCCAGGCTTAGCTTTAACAATGGATTAGCTAATAACATAAGCAAAAACAAACAAATGGACCTCATAAAAATTTATACATGCTCATTTGAAATACTTTATGAAAAGACAAGCAGAATATTTTCAGGATCTATATATCGGATAAGAGTTTAGCAACCAAAATACATGCAAAACTTTGACAAGTAAATGACAAAAAGTTAAATAGCATGATAATAACATGGACAAAGGACATGAATAGTCAATTCACCAATTCACCAGAGGACATTCAAAGGACTACCAAACACATGAGGAGATCCTCAACATCGTTAGCCATCTGAGCTATGCAAATCAAAACCACAATGATATGCCTTTTCCCTCGCACTAGGATTTCTATACTCTTCAATATGAATTAACCCCTCAATTAAAAAAATCCATACAACTGGGCACATAAACAGCAATATAATTACTGGAGAATATGTTGAAATTGTCATTGATTTCATTTTACATAGATCCACAGTGAATGCCCATAGCCTCAGCCATCAAGGAATCAAATGACACCTTTCATTGGGCAAATCTGTTGCAAAAGACTTCTTCAAAGTGTTAGAAAGCAATGATATCACTTTTCAGGCTCAGGTATGTGGTGTGTCTGACCCAAGCCATGTTGTTCTCCATCGCCCCATATGCCTGTGAAAGATGAACAATGAATAAGGTAGACTGAAGATGTATTTCAAAAAAATGGGCACTATCACACAAGAACTAATTGACATAAAAGGGCTATAATTATAAGAAATGATGAAGAACTTTAACAAATTTGAAAAATTTGAAGAAATGGACAAATTTCTAAAAATGTATTGTCTGCCTAAAATAATATAGACTGAAGTACAACAAATCTAAACTGACTCATGTCGAAGAAAAATAAGTTGGCAGGGAGGGCATAATGGGGAGCTGATATCAAGAAATACAAGAAGGAAGAGAATGTTTTGAAAATGATTGTGGTAATAATCATATAGCAGGGCTTGACATGACTGAACTATTAAGTGATATGATGTCTGCATTATGTCCTAATAGAATGTTATTTTTTAAAAAGGAAAGAAAAATTAATCTGGCTATTAAAAAATGCCTACCCCCTGCTCCCTACCTGCTTAAAAGCCCAGTTCCAAATGGTCTAACTACTGAATTCTACTAAAGATTCAGAGAAGAGCTGACACTAAGTCTACTCAAATTATTCCAGAATATATAGAGGGATAAAATGCTCCTGGATCCATTTTATGAAATGAGAATAACCCAGATACCAAAGCCAGTAAAAAAAAAACCAACAAAAAATAGACCAATATCCGTCATGAACAAAATCCTCAACAAAATCCCTGTCAATAGAATCAATTAATATGCTAAAAATAATATATGCTGACCCAGTGGGACCCAGGTTTGCATGCATTCTTCCACATTAGAAAAATAGTGTAATCCACCATAGATGAGCGCTGGTGGTATCATGGGTTAGCAGTTGTGCTGCGGACTACACAGTCAGCAATTCAAAATGACCAACCCCTACTCCAGAGAAAAATGGAGTCTTCTTCTACCGCAAAGATTCATAGTTTCAGAAACCCTCAGGGGCAGTTCTACTCTGTTCTAAAAAGGGCAGCCACTAGTCTTTACTGATTCAGTGGCAGTGAGTCTTAATCTACCACAGAAGTGAAACCAAAGGAAAGAACCACATGAGCATATTGAGTGAAACACCAACACATTTGACAAAATCCCACACTCATTCCTGATAAAAATGCTCAACACCGTAGGCAAGTCCAACATCATTCCTCAGAACACAAACTAGTAATCATGGAAAGGAAAGAATCCAAGGTAATCAAAACACCACTAAAGAAGAACAAAGTGGCCTCTCATTTGCTAGTCACAAAACTGTTTGCATTTTCTTTACAAACCTAAACATAAAACTAAATTATGTCCCAGAAATTCCCTTCTAAGATATATTCCCCACAGACTTGAAAACAGAGATTTGGAAAGCAATGTTTATAAACAGAGATTTGGAAAGCAATGTTCATAATAGTCAAAAGTTGTAACCAGCCTCAATGCCCATCAAGGGGTGAATGGATAAATAATGTATTAAGTACATACAATGGAATGCTATCTACCCAGAAGTAGGACTTTTCGCTCAGAGGGCTACTAGAGATGCTTTAAACTGTTCACCTTTCTGATACCAGCTGAGTCCCCATAGTGTCACCAGGGCTCCTGAAATCCATTACTTAGCTGAAGATATATTTTTAAATATATATTTTTATCATTTTATTAGGGGCTCATACAACTCTTATCACAATCCATACATATACTCACCTTATGGTTTTTCTGTAAGTAGCTAGAAAATTGGACAAAATATATGAAGGAATTGTTTGTGGCTATAGGACAGCAATGCCTGGGAAATAACAGTAGTGAACTCTATGCATGCTATGAAGGGATCTTCAAAGATGATCCAGACAAGCTGAGTATGAATCGTCGTGTTTTGAAGCAAAGTGCCTGATGTGATAGGTCTTGGCGTGCAAAATATGGATGAAAAGCATGAAAAAATATGCATAGGGATGCATCTGTCTTGAACAGTAGGGTTTGCCTGGATATGGGAAACATTGAATGCAACTGGACCAAAAACATTACACATTCTGAAAGCTATTAGTCAACCAATCTGACACAAGATACAGCCTGTCTTCCTTTTAGGCTCTATTAAGATAATCCATTTCTTTTTCCGAATATGATCAGTGGAATGATGGTCAAGATTTAATTTTGATACTGCCTCCTTTTCGAAGCTGAAGCAGTGATTTCTTCCTGGAATTTCAGGATTGCAGGGTGGGGATAGAGCTGGTTAGAGCAATGTGGGTAAGAGATTGGCCATGTACAAAGGATAGAAGAATATGAATTCATAGGAAAGAATGTTGTTTGTAGAAGTACTTGAAGACAATGGTGGTAGTACAAATTAAAGGGAACATGTGAACAAAAGAGTTACATGAACAATATTGTGGTTAGTTACCATGAGTCAAGACTGGGGCACTTCATAAGATCACCAGTCCTGCCTTCTTAGGAGTTTCTGAGTGCGTTCGGTGGTATAAACAAATAAATAGTTATTTCTGAATGATGGAGTAAACAATCATTAGAATTTGTTTCTCTACTCTTCTGTTTTTTAAAATATTTTACACAGAAATTGATTTAGAAATTCATTAAAACATTTTACATACCTACTTATTGACCTATACCTTAGGTCTCCCTAGAATGTATAAGACTATGTACATTGGTTGTTGTCCTAGGTAGACCATCCATGTATTACACAAATTTGTTGCAAATGGACATCATAGCTGGTTAAAGATAACATCAGATTCAGGATTCAGAGGTGGGGGGGAAGGCCTTTGGAAATAGCCACATTGATTATAATGATTTCCTCACTTGTGGTTCAACAAGATAAGCAAATTAAAATAAAGAAAGCACATATATGTATGAGGCCTGAGGAGACAAGACTGTGTGTGCAGAAATGCGTTATAAGGCTTAGATACTCGGTGCTTGCAGAAACGACAGAAACTAGCACCATTAACTGAAGCCCTGGTGCTATAATGATTACTGTTTGGTCCCGCTCCAGCCCCTTTCCCTAGCCTCTCAGAAAGACGGGTGATCTGCTGGACTGTGCAGCCTCTCCCCTCCCACAACCCAGAAAGCTGCTCTGTTCCAAACCACCAATGAAGGAACGAACCATTTCTCCAGCATCCCTGGCCCACCTAAGAGCCGTGGACCTCGTGAGGAAGGGACTCTGGGGTTGCTGTGGGCCAAGCGTTGGACTGGAATCGCTGCAGCACCAGGAAGCCCCCCTTCTCCTTATCGGCGCAAGTACCATCAGCTCTCTTCACCTCATTTTTAAATTTCCCTCACCCAAATCCTGCAAAGATCCCACTGCCCCACCGAAACCCACAGGGGTGGCTATGAGTCAGCATTTACTCGATGGCAGTCAATGTGATTTTTTTTTCGAGGAACATTAACATTCATTGAACAACTCCTGCTCTAGAAATCTGGCACGTGTTGTTAAAGGCCATTCAGTTGATTCAATAAGAGAAAATGCTGCTCAGTCCTAGGCCCTGTTTACAATGAACCCTTTGAATTCATTGTTGCTGCCACTCTCAATCCATCGCATCGAAGGTCTCCCTCTTTTACCCTGACCTTCTACTGGACCAAGCAGGATGTCCTTCTCTGTGGTCTGGTCCCACCTGACATCAGGCTTAATGTCCACAAGAAGTTGCATCATTCTGGCTCCTTTGGAACATTCTGACTGCACTTCTTCCAAGATAGATTAGCTTCTTATTCTTACAGTCTATGGTATACTCAATATTCTTTGCCAATATCATAATTCAGTGGCATCAATTCTTCCTCATTCTTCCTTATTCATTGTCAGGTTCTACCCTAGGCAAATTCTCCTGTCATGGGATCAGTGTTGTAGCCTGAATAAGGATATTGCATCGAATCGTAATCCTTTTAAAATTGATTGCTAACACCACATGACCTCATTGGAGATGATTGCATTATTATTTTGCTCCCAAATTACATTTTATATAACTAACAACCCAACCAAAGTGATACATTAAAAAATCATTTTATTGGGGGCTCATACAACATTTATCACAATCCATACATATATCCATTGTGTCACGCACATTTGTACATTTGTTGCCATCATCATTCTCAAAACGTTTGCTTTCTATTTGAGCCCTTAATATCAGCTCCTCATTTTTTCTCCTCCCTCCCCACTCCCTACTCCCTCATGAACCCTTCATAATTCATAAAATAGTATTATTTTGTCATATCTTATACTGTCTGACATCTCCCTTCACCTACTTTTCTTTTGTCACCCCCCCTAGGGAGGAGGTTATATGTAGATTCTTGTAATCAGTTCCCCCTTTCTACCCCACCTTCCCTCCACCTTCTAGGTATTGCCATTCTCACCACAGGTCCTGAAGGGGTCATCTGTCCTGAATTTCCTGTGTTTCCACTTGCTATCTACACCAATGTATATTCTCTGGTCTAGCCAGATTCATAAGGTAAAATTGGGATCATGATAGTTCGGGAGGATGCTTTTAAGAACTAGAGGAAAGTTACATGTTTCATCGTTGCTACTCTGTACCCTGACTGGCTCATCTCCTCCCCACAACCCTTCAGTAAGGGGGTGTCTAGTTGCCTACATATGGGCTTTGGGTCTCCACTCCGCACTTAAGGTGACTCATTTTTGGAAGAGACACTATTCCTGTAACAACACATACCCCCATAGATCCAGTTATTAGATTTTCTTAGGTTTCAGTGGATTTGAAATGGAACCCATCCCTTGATACAATGTTTATTTTTGTATGTTTAGTTTTTAAATATTATTGAAGAATAATATCAAGTATTCCAACCATGTGTTTAAGGTTTGACTCTTCCTGAGAATTAGTATGTCCATCCCAGTTATACTGAATTCCACCAGCGGTGAGAGTGGCAACACCGGGAGGGAAAGGGGTGTAGAAAGGGGGAACCGATCTCGGGGATCTACATGTAACCTCTCTGGGGGATGGGCAACAGGAAAGTGGGTGAGGGGAGACGCCGGGAAGTGTAAGATAAGATAAAATAATAATTTATAAATTATTAAGGGTTCATGAGGGAGGAGGGATTGGGGAAGGAGGGGGAGGGAAAAAGGAAAATGAGCTGATTCCAGGAACCCAAGTGGATGGCGAATTTTGCAAATGATGAGGGCAATGAATGTATAAGGGTTCTTTACTCAATGATGAATGTATGGATTGTAATAAGAGTTGTATGAGCCCCAATAAAATGATTTATTAATATATATAATATTATATATATATATTCTAGTTCAGTATGTCTGGGGTGGAAAGGTAATCTCTGGAGGAGGTTTGACCCAGAATGAGCCAGTTGGAAGTCCTGTATATTATACATCTAGAAAGTGCTTACAGAATTTTCATCTTCCACCTTGATATTTTCACAGCTCTCTCCTGTAATTCTGATGTGTAGCCAGATGAGGGGGGTATAAAACACAATAAACTCTTTCTTAATAGGCTTCTTCTTTCCTTCATTGAATTCACATTTGAATTCTTCTCCTTAGGAGTCTATCGACAGATGATGTTAAAGTAATTATGCTTGTCTATTTTTTCAATTCCAAACAATGGGGCCACTAAGCACATACAAAATTGCTAAGTTTTTATAATATGATTTGAGGATTCCTTTCTGAAAGGTACAGGGTATTTGAAAATTTTTACCTGCTCAAGTCCCTAATGTAGTGCCCCGATTAAAACGGGCTTCTCACTGAACAGGCACAAGGACCAGCTTAATAACGAGGGTATTTCTAGAGCATCAACATAGTAATATTCTTTGTAGAAAAATGAATATAGTTTAATTTGTATGCATGCAGCGCAATTTATGTTGGCCCAGATGTTGGTAGCCGTACTGGATATGAGGAGGCCAATTCGAAAATCCAGATGGAAAACTAAGAGAATGTGTGCAGAATAAAAACTATGTGTGGCTCAACTGGCTCCAGGGTAGAAGATATTCTAATATTTAGCCTCTTTTCCATAGATAGAAAAACCAAACACTGCCAATGAATCAATTCTGACTCATAGTGACCCTATCTGACAGACTAGAACTGCCTCCTGTGATTTTCTGAGACTATTAACTCTTTATGGGAATGGAAAACCTCATCTTTCTTCCCTATAGATAATAAGTATCTGAAAAATAGTCCAGATGCTACCACTTCGGCAAAATGAACAAAGAGCAGCAGTCTTCCCATTTATGGAGTTTAAACAGTACCAATGATATCTGTTCTCATGCAGCCTACTGCGTTGAAAGTAAACAGGAATGTAAGCTATAAAATGAGTATCAGCCTTTGAGAATTTCTGCCTTCAATATAAAAAGGGAAACAAAGGATACTGAACAAGCAACAGTTATTTCTTTAAGTAGCATTATTTTTATAACAGCCCCAAACAAGCTGCTTCAAACAACAGGAGCAATTGTTACTGAGATCTGGGTTCTGAGGCCTCATATTAAATGCGAACATGAACATCTATAAACAAGACATATTGACAGAATATAATTTAAGCTATGGCTCTCTGTGCATAATCCCAGTGATTTGAAATTCACCACTAACTGAAACATGCAATGTTTCTGTCTCATAATTTATGCAGCTTCTAAAAGTCTGACATTGCTAAGAATCATGAGCTTCATAGTTCTTTATTACTTTAAGAGAGCAGTAATAATGAGATGGAAAAGGGCGGGCTGAATGCTTGCTGGGGCTGAGGATAGATGTGGGAAGGGAGAAGCCCCAAGAAATCTGGACGAGCACATTAAGCTTTTATGCATTCAAATTAGGGAACGTATCTATTTTTCCACTCTGAAAATCTAAAAATAACTTGGGGAAAATAAAAGTTCAAGACAAAGAGAATAGAAGCAATATTTTTACTTTGATGAAGTCAACATTTATTAGTGAGAACAGGATCAGTCTTAATATGGTAATAAAAGATAAACTGGGGATGCATTGGGAGGTTGGTGGGTGGTACAAATGGTTTGTACTGGGCACCCACAGATTAATTATGAAGCTGGACCAGGACTGGGTAGTGTTCCATTCTGCTGTACTTGAGGTTGCTGTGTATTGGAAGTGACTTGAGGGCACCTAACAAGACTAACCTGAAAGTTGGCTTTTCTGAACTGACCCAGCAGGGCGATGGAGGACATGCCTTGCAATCTGTTTCCTAACGATCACAGCAAAGAAAACTTAGTGGAGCAGTTCTGCTCGTTAGAACAGTGCCATGTAGAGGAATCAAATCAACAGCATCAAGGTTCTCAGGGTTCCTCAGAATCTTCATCCATTGATAATGGGAATGCAAAATGGTATATAGCCCCTTAGGAAAAATTTGTCACTATCTCAAAATAGTAAATGTTGAGTTAACATAAAAACCAAAGTCCCTGCATTGAGTCAATGCCAACCCATAGTCACCCTGTGCAACAGAGTTGAACTACCCCAGTGAGTTTCTGAGACGCTAACCCTTTACGGTAGCAGAAAGTCCCATTTTGCTCCTGGGGAGCAGCTGACTGGTGGCTTCAAACTTCTGACTTTGCAGTTAGCAGCCCAACACATAACCACTACATCACCAGAACTCCTTAGAGTTAGCTTATGACCTGGCAATTCCACTCCTAGGTATGTATGTATATATATATATATATATATATATATATATATATATATATATATATATATATATATATATATATATATGTAATGAAAGCATACATCTATTAAAAACCATTTTAATGACTATTCATAGTAACATTATTTGTAAAAACAAAAAAGTTTAAACAAACCTATATTGCCCATCAACTGATATGTAGATAAACAAAATTTGATATCCATTCAAGGGAATATTATTCAGCCATAAAAAGAAATGAAGTTGTAATATAAGCTACAACATGAATCAACCATTAAAACATTCTCAAGTGAAAGTATCTGATTATAAAAGGCCATATCTTGTAGGTCTCTATGTAGAGGAAAAGTACAGAAGAGATAGAGCTACATAGAGAAAAGGAAATTAGTGGTTACTTACGGCTGAGATGAGGGAAAGCTTGGGAGAAAATCATGAGTAATGGATATTCATTTGTATTGTCTGTTTTAGAATGATGATGATGTTCTGAAATTCAGTAGTATGGGTGGTTACTCACTAAAAACACTCAATTATACATTTTAAATAAGTGAAGTTTCTTGTATGTGAATTATATCTCAATAAACTTGGTCTTAAACAAACAAAAATGTTGAACTCTGTAGTGATGCCAAATACTGATTACTCTAAAAAGGCAGTGACTTGGGGAGAAGAGGCAATATACAATTTATCTTCTGCACAAAGACAATAATAGAGATAGATGGGGACTATGTAATTAAACCCAGCTGGCAGAAATACGAACTTCTCCCGCCAAAGTTTAGATAATGTGGAAAAGGAGACAATCCAATTCTGTTTATAAAGTTCAGGTTTAATGTGAGTTGAGCAAAAAAAAATAACCAATCAACCAAATTTAACAAATCATGGACATCAAAAAATTAGGTAATTTTGAAGCTATTATATAAAATCACTAATTTTGAGGTACTAATATTTTAATATAGTTTTTATTTTACCAAGGCACTGAGATATGACAAAACTGGTGTGAGATATTCCTCCACAATAAAATGCTTGGGATTGCAAGGGCTACTTTGTGAATTACCATAGTCAAGATCTTATTCATTTAGAGCAGTGGTTCTCAGTTTTCTTCATGCCAGGACCCCTTTAATACAATACCTCATGTTGTGGTGACCCCAACCATAAAATTATTTTCGTTGCTACTTCATAACTGTAATTTTGCTACTGTTATGAATTGTAATGTAAATATCTGATATTCAGGATATGTTTTCAGTATTAAAAAATGAACATAATTAAAGCATAGTGATTGATCACAAGAACAATATGTAATTATATATTGTGAAATATATTTTCACAATTACAATAAATGAAATTTTGTCTTGAAGCATCAGTAAACTACATTGCTACATTTTGCGACAGTCTACATAAAAAACTAACGTGATAGTGAAGGTTGAGATGGCGTCTTTCTCACCAGAGTCAGCATATCTGCTTGTGGGCGGACCCGCCTGGAGACAGGTAGAGGAGTGGTGCCTCGGTTCCTAAGACCATCAGAAATACATGTTTTCTGATGGTCTTAGGTGACACCTGTGAAAGGGTCATTTGGCCCCCAAAGGGTTCGCAACCCACAGGTTAAGAAATGGTGATTTAGAACTAATGATATGGTAGACTCAGTGCTTTACAACCATTTGGTGCTTTGTACCTTCTTCCTGACCTGCAAATTTGACCTAGCTTAGAGCAATTCCCATAACTGAGAATCAAAGGTATACACTTCACCGAAGAATTTGTGTTCTAAGGAATTTTTAATATAGACTGAATACGAGGTTTGCAGAAGCATGTGATTACAGTGAAAGTCCCCAAATGCATTTCTGAGTCTCCACGTTGATTCATGTCAAAACCAAAAGGAAGTAGTCGACATTATGCCATGCCAGGGAGGTAGCATATGAGCCAGAACCCATGGTGCTAAAGATGCACTGAATATATCAGGCAAAAGAAGGCTCCAGGAATTCACAGAATACCAATTGAAATGTGTTCACAAGCTTTCCCAGAATACCAATTGAATTGCTTTCACAAGCTGATGAAGCACTGGACGCTCTCACTAGTTTATGCATGATAATTTGGAAGACAATTATTTGGTGATTTGACTGCAAGAAATCTATATTTGTGTCCATTATAAAGAAAGGTAACCCAACAGAATACTCAAGCTATAGAACATTCAAGTAAAATTTTGCTGAAGATCGTCCAATAAGGGTTGCAATAGTATATTGACAAGGAACTGCCAGAGGTTTGGGCCGGATTCATGTGAGATGATTGCTGATGTCAAATGGATCTTGGATGAAAGGAGCGAATATCAGAAAGTTGCTTAATTGTGTTCTATTAGCCAAGCAAAGGCATTCGACCATGCGGATTATAATGACCCTTGCTAAGAATGGGGATTCCAGAACTCCTCATTATGCTCATGCAAACCTGTACATGAATCAAAGGGTAGTTGTATGAGCAGAACAGGGAATGCTGGATGGTTTCAAATCAGGAAAGGTGTTTCAGGGTCCTATCCTCTTCATCTGTGTGCTGAGCAAACAAACAGAGAAGCTGGATTGTCGTTAGACGAATGTGGGTGCAGGATTGAAGGAGGGCTTATTCATAGCCTGCCATATGCAGCTGACACCACCTTGCGTGCTGAAAGCAAGGAGGACTTGAAGTCCTTGCTGTTGAAGTTCAAGGATTGCAGCCTTCAGTATGGATTACGACTCAATGTAAAGAAGCCCCAAATCCCCCCCCCCACTAGACCAATAGGTATCATCATGATGAATGAAGAAAGGGGTGAACTAGTCAAGGGACTTGTTTTGCTTGTGCTTGTGGTAGTTACAAAATTTCGGGTCAACTTGAAGATATAAAGTATATGGGTGGTGCTTAGCCTGTCAATCAGGTCATTGATGACCTCTTTTGGAGATGCCACTGAGAAAAGATAAATGGCTCTCTAGAGGCAGCTCTCTCTCTCTCTCTCTCTCTCTCTCTCTCTCTCTCTCTCTCTCTCTCTCTCTCTCTCTCTCTCTCTCTCTCTGCCTCTGTCTGTCTGTCTCTCTCTGCCTTCACCTTCCTGTTGAGGAGCCATGCTGAGACTTGTGGGAGCCCTGAAGATACATTCACTGCCATTTAGATCCACACAACTCTGCACCCACCAGCCTGTGATCTTCCTGCATTCTGCATCATTGCAGGTGGCTGCATGGCCCTAAAAAGGGATTTATGGACTAGCATCGGACTTATGGACTTGAGGTGGACTGGGCTAGGATATTTTCCTGATATACAATTACTTCTCCATGCTCTTTCTTAAACATATATGAGTATCTCTGGATTTGTTTCTCTAGTCAACTTGGCCGAACACAATGCTCACGAAAGCATAATCAAAGAGATCAAAAGTCATGTTACATTAGGTAGATCTGCTGCATAAGACTGCTTTAGAATATTGGAAAGCAAGGATGTTACTCTGAGGTCAGAAGTTTCTTCTGATCCAAGTTGGCTAGTTATGAGGAGAGCCCATGTGTTAGGTAAAGTAGAGGGCCTGGCCAAAAGAGGAAGTCCCTGCATGAGATGCATTAACGTTGCGGTTGCAACAATGAGATCAAGCACAGCAACGATTGTGAGGAGGACATGACTGGGTAGTGTTTGGTTTGTTGTATAGAGGTTCACTGACCTGAGGGCACCTAGCAACAGTCACACGTGGCATCCAAAACATATGACATGGCAATTATTATGATGTGAGTGAATTCAGCACAATAATAAAATCCTTACTTGATGGTTAGTGATGATGTTTACCTGAAAGTAAGAACGTCCTGTTAATTAAATCAGATTTTTTCATGAAATCCAAGGGACCTCTCTTATTTGCCTGACTTAATTTTCGATCCGTTGGGTATTTCTACCAGGATACCAAACTGGTTCAGTCTGGATCCACCTCTGCCTAGAATTTTTATTTCCACTGCAGATACCTTGCATCAGAGTCTACACGATCTCTGCGCAAACGCAGCTTCTCAGCAGAGGGAATGAACCCATTCAAAGCCCTAATTTCTACGCATCATTAACGTGGTAAATGGGACTAACTTCGGTAAAATGCAGAAGCATTTGTCTTTGTACTCCTTCCTGACATAAAAGTCATATTAGTATTGCTACTCTTGTCTTCTTTCTTGTTTTGTTTCCTAAGCCTTTGGTTATTCTTATGTGGGAATATTTAAGTGTAGGAAATTTTCAATTTAGCATTTTTAAGTATCATCATCAGGTTGCACGTTAAGTTACTTGTTGTTTTTCAGCCCTACAGCAATATGTTTCAGGATATAACACTAAAATAAATAAGCAAAGAATATGAATTTTTAGGATCTCTGGTGGCACTGGGATTAAGCATTCAGCTGCTAATGAAAGGATTAATAGCTCATACCCCCCAGCTGCTTTCTAAGAGAGAAGACCTAGCAGTTTGGTATTGGAAAGCTTACAGCTCAGGAAACTCTATGGCAGCAGTTCTCAAACTGTGGGTCGTGACCCCTTTGGAGGTCAAATGGCTCTTTCACAAGGGGTTTCCTGATTCATAACAGTAGCCAAATGACAGTTATGAAGTAGCAACAAAAATAATGTTATGGTTGGGGGGATCACCATAACATGAGGAACTGTAGTAAAGGGTCCCGGCATTAGGAAGGTTGAGAACCACTGCTCTCTGGTTATTTGCTCTTCCATTTCCCATTGGAGTGATATGGGTGGATGGTGCTTTACCATATCAGGTCTTAGTAATCTCATCTGTCAATGTATATAAGGCCATAGTGTAAAGCTGCTAGTCTACAATCTGATTCCATAGGCATGTTAGCCTAGAGAACTCTACTGGGCACTGCTGCTCTGCTCTATGGAGTTGCTATGAGTCAGCTTTGACTTTATGGCATTTAATAATATCAGCTTCTATTTTGTCCTAGCCTTGTAGATATTTCCAGGAGTGCTGGTGTTGCTATGCATTCGGCAATTAATTATGAGGTCATTAGTTCAAAACCACTACCAGTTTTGGTGGAGAAAGATAAGGTTTTTTTTTTTTTCTGTAAAGCTTTACAGTCTCAGAAATCCACAGTGGCATTTCTACTCCATCTGTAGAGTAATTATGAGTAGGAATTCACTCAACAGCTGTGAGTTTGAACACACACACATTTAGAACTTATAGCTACAACATTATACACACACACGGAGAGAGAGAGAGAGAGAGAGAGAGAGGGAGAGAGAGAGAGAGAGAGAGAGAGAGAGAGAGAGAGAGAGAGAGAGAGAGAGAGAGAGAGATGATTTATTAAGATCATTCTTATTCTTTCCCTTTTCAATCCACCCTCTCGTGGGTGATTAGACCTCACCCTGTTTGTCGCTTGCCTGATTGTATTACTCTGAACTTAAGCCAACTGACTTAGTCTTTTCCCAGATGGAGTCTAAGGTTTCCTCCCAAGCAAAGCAGTCAATTTGTCTAGTACATGAGGCAATACATCATTTTAAACAACTACATTATCTTAAAAGCCCACTAATTTAAGCAGAATCTGTGATAGAAGCAAGTCTGCTTTGTAGAAAAACTTTATCATGTGTGCTGGTTTATGTTAATGTTTTTGTACATAACTCAGATTCCCCAGGTGACTCTATTTCTCTGTGTCCCACACAAAACTCTTCCAAACATGGTCCTACCTAGACCTTTCATCTATGTTAAAATATCTAGACCATGCTTGTCCCTACTTTGCATCTGACATTTCTTAACATCATTTTTCTCTGTGTCCATTAACATAGCATTTGGAAAAACCTGCTGAACGCTAACAGAATTGAAATGTGCACAATTCACCCTCAACCTGGAAATACATCCACTTATTTTGACTATCACTTTGTTCCTCATTGCTTTTACTTTTGTGGCCAAATGAATGCCAGCCTCTCCAGAGATTTTCCTTTTCTCTCTCTGCCTTCCCAGAGATCAGCCTGATCACCTCACTCCATTTATTTCTACAGGGTGATAGTGATGCTATTCCTACTCTCATATCAATAACATGCCTTTTATTATCACCCTTATTATTTCTAATTTAACTTGCCACTCAGTATTACCATTATTAATACTTTTACTTTTCTTTTTAAAAAAGGAGTCTATATTTTAAAGCCTAATAGTTTACCAAGAATATCTATTTTTTGCTAATTAATGTATCATGTATTTTATAGACCATATTAAAATTAATGTATCACAGTTCATGCATGACAACTATCTTGTAACAAGTTCTGATTGTCTTTCCCTTCATAGTAATATGGAACCATGACGGTTTCCAAATTAACTATCTAGTTGACTTTAATCATATTACCTTTTTTGGTGCCAAATTTTCAATACTTGGCCATTAGAAGCACTATTTCTGTGGTCAAAACATTTAACTTTTAAGCCATAAGCCACAATTCTCTGAATAAACAAAAATTATATCATTGTAAATGTGGGTGAGTGCAGAGTGGAGACTCAAAGCCCATCAGTAGCCAATTAGACACCCCCTTACTGAAGGGTTGTGGGGAGGAGATGAGCCAGTCAGGGTGCAGGGTAGCAACGATGAAACATACAACTTTCCTCTAGTTCTAAAATGCTTCTCCCCCCCCTCCCCACTATCATGATCCCAATTTTACCTTACAAATCTGGCTAGACCAGAGGATGTACATAGGTACAGAAAGCAACTGGAAACACAGGGAATCCAGGACAGACAAATCCTGCAGGACCAGTGGTGAGAGTGGCAATGCCTGCAGGGTGGAGAGAATGTGGGGTAGAAAGGGGGAACTGATTACAAGAATCTACATATAGCCTCCTCCCTGGAGGATAGGCAGCAGAGAACAGGGCAGGGGGAGACCTCAGACAGTGTAACATATGACAAAATAATAATTTATGAATGATGAAGGGTTCATGAGGTAGGGGGGAGTGGGGAGGGAGGGGGAAATGAGCAGCCAATATTAAGGGCTCAAGGAGAAGGCAAATGTTTTGAGAATGATGATGGCAACAAATGTACGTATGCACTTGACACAATGGATGGATGTATGGATAGTGATAAGAATTGGATAAGCCCCCAATAAAATGATTTTTTAAAAATTCCATGTGTTCTGTAATGCTATTTTCAAGCACATTTTAATTTTCTTATACCCCACAAAAGGACTGGTGAATACAGAGTCCTGGTGGTGTAGTGGGCTACACGCTTGACTGCTAGCCATAAGGTTAGCAGTTTGAAACCAACAGCTACTCTTTGGAGAAAATATGGGGCTTTCTCTTCTCATAAATATTTCATCTCAGACAGCGAACAAGACAGTTCTACTTTGTCCTATAGGGTCATTATGAGTTAGAAATGAATGAAAAGCAGCGAGGTTTACTTATAGTTAAAAATAACATTGGTTTAAGACATATGGGATGCTATAGTTCACAAGAAAACTTCATGAGCAGTGGCAGAACACTGTAAAAATAAAGTACTGGAAAAAGAGTCCCTCAGGTTAGAATGAACTGAAAATACAAATAAGGTTGGCTCCTCAAAGGAGTGTTGATATGAATGACTTCCATGGAGCAAACCTTTTGGGAACTTCATTTGCTGCTGGGACATGAAGTTTTCAAGAATGAAATGGAATGCATCAGTATCCCAGGCTGAAATGAACTGACAGTGGCGATTTTGAATCAGACAATCATCATTTACTAGTCTGGGAATGACAAAGTCAAGAGAATTGGCATTGTATTCATCATTAAAAAGAACATTTCAAGATCTAGTTTGAAGTGAAATGCTATATATGATTAAATAATGTTTACATTTATAAAGAAAATTGGTAATTTCAACTATTATATTATGTACAACTATAGCCAATGATGAAAACAAATGAAAGAAATCTACCAAAGTTTCTTGAAATTGATCAAACATGCAATCAAGATTCATTCAAAATTATTGGTGATTGACATCCAAAAGTTGGCAACAAAGAGAAAGGGGTTGTAGTTGAAAATACTGCTTTGATCTTAAAAATAAAGCTAGAGATCACATGACATAGTTTTACAAGACCAATAACTTCTTTATTCCCGTGGGAGGCTTCAAAAAATAAAAAAAAAAGAAAAACGTGGAAAGAATATGCGAAGTGACTTCCCAAAAAGAACTGGTCAACATTCAACTATTTCAAGAGGTGGAATCTTTCAAAGAACTGATAATGTTGAAGAATGAAGCCTAAGGAAGCTGCATTGAAGGCATTAGCAAAATATTAAACTCTGGGAATTTGTGGAAAAATCATTCTTAATTGTTTCAATGAAGGGATTCATCATTGCAAGCACTCACTCACTGTTCTATGCCAAGAAATTTGGAAGACAGCTGGATGAGCAATTGACTAAAAGACTTCCATATATGTGCCCATTCAAGGAAAAGCGATCAAGCAGAATGAGGAAATTATTGCACAGTAGCATTAATATCACATACAAATAAACTTTTCCTGAAAGTAATTAAAATAAGGTTGCAGCAATAACCAAAAATGTCAGAAATTCAAGTTAGATTCAGAGGTCATGGAACAAGGGTGTCATTGCTAACATCAAATGGAACTTAGCTGAAAGCACAGAATGTTTGAAGGATGTTTACTTGTATCTGATTGATATGCAAAAGAAAAAGTATGAAGCATAACACACTATGGGTAACATGATAAACCTGGATTCCAGAACACTTGATTGTGCACATGAGGAACTTTTGCATAGACCTAGAGGCTGCCAGTCTTTCATATAAAATAGGGGATACTGCATGGTTTGAAATGTGCCAAGGTATATGTCAGAGTTATATCCTTTCACCATATACATACCATCTAAATGCAAAGCAAGTAGTCCCAGAAAATGAACTCTGAGGAAGAACACAGCACATCAGAATTGGAGGAAGGTTCATTAATAATTTTTTACTTGGAGATGACAAAACCTTCTTTGCTGAAAGTAAAGAGGACCTGAAGTACTTCCTGATGAAGATTAAAAGACTACAGCCTTCAATGTGGATTACAATTCAATTTAAAGAAAACAAAAATCCTCACATTTGGACCAATAGACAAAATCATGGTAAACTGAGAAAAGATGGGAGTTGTCAAGGATTTCATTTTAGTAGGCTTCCCAATCATTACTCATGGAAGCAGAAGCCAAGTAATCAAATCTGCATTGGGCAAATCTTCTGCAAAAGATCTATGTAAAGTGCTAAAGAACAAAGATGTCGCTTTGAAGACAAAGGTGTTCTTGTCCCAAGCCACGGTGTTTTCAGTTGACTGGTATGCATGCAAAAGTTGGACAATGAGTAGGAGACTGGAATTGGACTGATGAATTTGAATTATGATATTGGCCAAGAATATCAAAAGTTTCACAAATACGCAGAAAGGCAAACACATCTTGAAAGTACAGCCAGAATGTTCCTTAGAAGCAAAGATGGTGATAGTTGTCTCGTGTACTTTGTACATGAAGTTATCAGGAAAGATGACCTTCTGGATAGAATAGAGGGTCAGTGCAAAAGAGGAAGGTCCCCAACAAAATGCACTGACACAGTGACTGCAGTCAGAATGGTGCTAGACAATGCAGGGTTCCATTCTGTTGCTGAGTATGAGCCAGCTTGACAGTGCCTAACAACACGGAGTGAAAGAAAAAATGATTTTTCTATTAGGGATAATAACTTTACAATGTTGTCTTCCTATCCATTAGCACGATATATTCTTCCATTCAAATATCTTTTTTTGGTTTCTTTAAGTAAGGTTTTACAGTTTTCCTTGCATAGGTCTTTTGTTTCTCTGGTTAAATTTATTCCTAAATATTTCATCTTTTGCTTAATCTTTTGTAAATGGTATTATCCGATTTCCTTTTCACAATTCTTATCAAGAATAATTGTCCTATATATCTACGGTGGGTCCATGGAAGAATACCTATTGGTCAACTCTTGAAAAGATTACAGTGTTCTCTACCACATGAGATCACTATGTAGTTCTACTCCACCACATGAGATCACTATGAGTCAAAAGTTTACTGTATAGTATATCTTCAGCAGTATGATAAATACATTTTTGCTAAGTTCATTCAATGGAAAGAATTGTTAATAAATGGTTTCAGAAAAACTTGATTGCTACCTGCAATAGAATGACACTGGATCCATATTTCAAATTATATAAAAAGATAATTCATTAGGAAGCAAAGACCTACATGTAAAAATAAAGTCATAAAACTTATAAGAAAACATAGGGGTAACTTCCCGAAAATGAAGCCTTAGATATGCAACTTTGTAAAAGTTAACAATTTTTGTTCATCTTTATCAACTAATTGAAGAAACAGCCTGCAGATCCGGAAAACAACTCTGGGAACACTTATCAGATAACAACAAAGAGACAAACCTTCCCATTATAAAAATGGTAAAGGAGTTGAAGAGGCATTTGAATAGTGCTCACCTTCAAATCATGTAGCTTGCAATACAAAGTAAGTATCCTTCGTATGGCTTAGTGAACTGGCAGACTCCTTTCTACATTTGGATCAGTTTTCAACATTCCATCCATTTTTCTTTCAGTGCCACGAATCATTTCGGGGAGTTTCTCTGTGAAGATTGATGTCTTCTTAATTTCCTCTAGTAAAGTGTTATCCTTTTCATTATCACCACTTTCCTAAATTTTGTCAATAAATTCACTGTCACCAAACTTCTCTGGCTGCATATCATGAGTTTTTCAAATAGCTGCAGTATCAATATTACCATGGTCATTTATTTCTTCTGTTTGCCTTCTCTTTGGGTTTCTCATTTAACATTAACACATACTTTACCCTGCACTTCCATTTTGTTGCTCAAATCCTTTGAAGTAGCTATCCCAGGTGGTGTAGTGAATTTACACGTTGGGTAGCTAGCCTCGAGGTCAGCAGTTTGAAATCACCAGATGTTCTGCTGCAGAAACATGAGACTCTCTACTCTCATAAAGATTCAGTCTTTGGAATTGATCAGGCAGTTCTAGTCTGTCCAATAGTCACTCTGAGTCCGAATCAAGTTGATGGCAGTGAGTTTTGAGGGAGTTTTGTTTAAGATGTCACATGGGTTTACCACTGAGAAGCACAGTAGTACCATAATGACACACTTTGCCATTTGTGTGTATCACAGTTAGACAGTGACTCATGACTGACATTCTTTGTAGTAATTTGTCACTGAGTCTAATTTGCAACCGTGCTCATCAGTGACCATGAGATGATGTAGAGCGTACAGCTAAAAATGTAGTGTTTGTAGCAGTTGCTCATAGTTAGGATAGTACGATGGTTGAGTTGAAACAGTGTTGTTAGGGGGCTTTTAACCCAATTATGGGAACTAAAATGTGTGCATATTAGGACCATGCATAGTGAGGATGGTGTATGTAAATATTTTGCACTTCATGAAACTTATACTCACACTTGCTTGTGATGTCACCACAAAGAAACTTTTTTTCTAAGGATCTTGCCTGGCATGGAACTATACATTTAGTCCCACCTCTCGGCGTGCTAGCATCTCAGGGTTTCAGGGCCCACTTTTCATAATGAGGGATTCTTTTATTCAACAAATATTTTCATTAGATGCTGATTTTAAAAGCACAGGCCTGACCACATGGGGTAGGGAACAATTCTGAAACCTCACAGACTGCAAAGGCAAAGGGATTTGTGTGGATGGCATCCAGAGACAGCACTAATATGAAGGCTGCAAATAAAAGGAGCCGGTGGGGGGGGTGGATAAAGTGTAGGAGTGGCTGTAACTCTGCTAGGGAAAGATATTGTACTGCTGGCCTTCAGGTGTCCTGTCACTCCGGAATGAGCCAGTGGCTTCTCATTTTCATCTGGTTCATTCATTACCCGGTTATTTTTAATATTTTCACATAGATGGTGCAACAGCTTCAAGTTTGGGTTGATACCTGGGAGAAGGATGGTTTGAAAGCAGCACCCACTCCACAGGAGAAAGGTGAGGCAGTCTGCCTCCATACTACTATAAGAACCTCAAAAACCCAATGGAAGCATCAATTCTACTGCATCCCATAGGACCGCTATGAGCCAGTCCATTGCAATCCATACTGAAGGCTGCAATCCTTGATCTTCATCAGCCAATGCTTCAAGTCCGCTCACTTTCAGCAAGCCAGGCCAGCTCTATATCACAGGCTGTTGCTAAGCCTTCCCCTGATCCAGATGCTGCCTTCTTCTTCACATAACTCAGCTACGCTGATGATTTGCACAGCACACAGATTGCATGAATATAGTGAGAAGAGATGACCCTGATGTACATCTTTTCTGATTTCAAGCCATAGAGTATTCCTCTGTTCTATTTGCACAATTGATTCGTGATCCATGTACAGCTTCCACTTGAACACTATGAAATGTTGTGAACTTCCAATTCTTTTCAAAGTGATATAAAAACCTAAACAAACAAACTCACTGTCCTCGAGTCAATTCCAACTTATAATGTGACCATAAAAGACAGGGTAGAACTGCTCTGGAGGCTTTCAGAGACTGTACATTTTTATGAGAGCAGAAAGCAAATTATTTCTCCCAAGGAGCTGCTAGAGGTTTGAAAGTGCTGATCTTCTGGTTAGGTGCCAAGCATGAAATCATTTAGCCGCCAGGGATATCCCTAGTTTGTTGTAATCAGGAAAGTGGAATGCTTGTGATCGACAGATGACACAAGCTTGTTGTGTGAAGCAAGGAAGCCTGGAAGCACATGCAGAGGAAGATTCAGGATCACGGCCTTCAGTGTGGATTACAACACATTGTTAAACAAAATCTTCGCTATGCCTTTCATGAACTCCCTCCAGTGTTTGTGCACGAGGCCCTGCTTCTCACAGGCCTGGGTAGACTAGGAGACAAGCTAAAATTACTCCCACCAACCCACTATAGAAGGCAGGCCCCAAGGCAGGTGCCTTTCACCACACCTTGGGCGCCCAGCTCAGGCGGTGGCCCGAGCAGTAGAGACCAGGCAACCCAGCTTCGAGAAAGCTAGGTGCCTCGTGGTCCACAGCATCTGGCAAGCAGCCTCCCCATAGCCAAGATGGCTAAAAGGCAGGTCAGCTAGGCCAAAGGGGTGATGAAGGAGGAGGCCAAGAGGCGATGGGCAAGGTTGTCAGTGAAACCTATGCCTGCGAACGTGGAGACGAAACTGAAAAAAAATAGGAAAGGATCAATTGATATATGTATATGTATGGATTGTGGTAAGAGTTGTATGAGTCCCCAATAAAATGTAAAAAAAAAAGAAAAGAAAAGTGCAAGCAAGAGAGACGGGGGAGTAAAGGAAAAACAAGCTGAAATAGCTAACCCAGAAGCTAAAGATTGACTTGCTGAAAATGGAGAAATGCAAAATGAGGAGAGGTCTAGCCTCAGATGAAGCAGGAGAAAAAGACGCCATGTCTGATTCAGGTTTCTGCCATGTCTTATCAGGGGGGCCCTGTTAGCTCCTTTCCTGTACTATCCAGAGGAATATTTTTATCAACTATTTTGTAAATGCAAGTTTTTTAGCAGCTCTAAAATCATTTTTAAGAAGGAGGGAATAACACTTTATCTCGTTATTTTGAGGGTGCTTTTTTTTAAGACGGGAAATTATTTAGTGGTGGTTTATTTTTTATACCACCAGAAAATAGTGTGATGTTGAATTTTGGGAAGATTTGACTGTCTTGGGTGTCAAAAGAACATTTCATGGGATTGGGGGATCATTTTTGTATCCCTAATACAAAACACACTTAATGGCAATATAGAATCGCTCTCATGCATTTGCATGACTTGAACGCTTAAATTTTCATTTCAATGTTTGTTTGTTTTTTCAGTAGAATTGTGTGTGAAAACCTTCCTGTTGTGATTTTCTTGTCAGAACTGTGTGCATTCTGTAACACCTTTGTTTGTGGTAGTCTACTTTTCCTGATAACTTGGTTATGTGCTATGGATGACTGGCCATTTGAATGTGTAGCGTGTGCAACATTAAATTGTGAATTAGTGGGATTTAAGATGTAGCAGCTTATCAACATTTGAGGAGAATGGTAATTGATAACCTATTTTTATTTATGTTTTATAACCCATTTAAAAATGCCTCCAAATTTAAAGCTGGTATGTCACTGGAATTTATTAAATAATTGTAGCCACATGCCATTTTTGGATTTTAGTGCATGCACTTTGTGTACAAACTGTTCATAATGCATCTGTACTGATTTCAAAAGAACCAATAAAATGTCAGTTCCCCCAAAAAGTAAAAGAAAATCTTCACAAGTGGATCAATAGATAACATCATGATAAGCAGAGAAACTATTGAGGTTCTCAAGGATTTCCTCTGTCTGGGATCCACACTCCATGCTCATGGAAGTAAAGGATGCATTGCCTTGGGTAAATCTGCTACCTAAGACCTCTTTAGAGTATTGAACAGCAACGATGGGGACTATTGAGGACTAAGATGCGCTTGACCCAAACCGTGGTATTTTCAACTGCTTCATATGCATGTGAAACATGAACATTGACTAAGGAAGACTGAAGAAGAATGATGCATTTGAATTACAGTGCTGGTGAGATATATTTAAGAACCCTGGACTGCCAAGACAACAAACAAATCTGTCTTGGAAGAAGTACATCCAGAGTGCTCCTTAGAGGCAAGGATGGAGAGACATAGTGTCATGTACTTTGGGCATGTTATCAGGAGAGACCAATCCCTGAAGAAGGACATGCTCAATGAAGTAGAGGGGCTGCAGAAACAAAAAGAGAGGAAGACCCTCAACAGGACAGATTGACACAGCGGCTTCAACAAAGGACTCAAACATAAGAACCAGTGTGAGAACAGCACAAGACTGGGCAGTATTTCTTTCTTTATGTTGTACATGGTTCACTAAGAGTCAGAATCTACACGAGGACCCTTTACACAATAACCCACACTGTGGAGCTCTGGGATGTATAAACTTTTGATTTTAAAGTGTTTTGAAATCTCTGGATAAAAATATCAAAGTCATTTAGAGCATAATCATTATTCAAATCAAATCATTGCAATAATGCATTTTTAAACATTTTAAATTTAAAAGAAATAATTCATGCAGGCACAAATGAACAAAACTGCATGTTTTTGTATGAATGCCAACTCATGTATTTCATTGGTGTGATAAGATGATATAGACTTTAATACTGAGGAAAACTACTTGTGCTTTTATGTGCTTTATTATAGGGTGCATTAGGTTGATTTCTATCTGAATATCATTTTGCAGGTCAAAATTTTGAAATATTGTGAATTTCATATAGATTACCCTAAATAATGAGCCAAAGATGAATTCTATTTCTATTCTGTATCCCAGCTAAGGCTTTAAACCTCTCTCTAAATACCAGTTTCCCAAATATGCATTGGGTTTGATGTAGTCTGGTTTTTGAAAATGTAGGAATAGGTATAAATGTTTATTTTTCTCTCTCATCTTATCCTTCTACTTATGTTGATCTCCTACCTGTTTATCTATATAATAAGACAGTTAGATCTTTTATTTGCTGGTCGTGTGAACTTGAACAAGTTATCTATCAACTCTAAGCTTCAATTCTCACTGTAAAATGAAAATCCACTGGCATCAAGTCATTTTTGACTTATAGTGATCCTTTGTAGGAATTTCAAGACTTTGTAAATCGTGACTAGGACAGACAGTCTCATATTTCTCTTCTGGAGTGACTGGTAGGTTTGAAAAGTCTTGTGATTAGCAATCCAATGCTTCCCTGGCAATTCCACAAGGGAGAATAAATAATAATAGCAAATATTAAACTGGACTGCTGTTCTCATTAAATGTTAGATACAAAATAATAAATAAAAAAATAGTACCTGGCACATAGTCCACCTTAAATACATATCAAGTATTATTTTTATAATTACAGGAGATATGTAGCATTGTTCTTCATATTTACTTTATTTTTATATTTTTGTCTGCTCAGGAAACTTTCTGCTGTCTGGTATGGTCTTGATGTGATAAATAAAATATTCTGATTAAGAAAAGTATATCTATCATTCAATTGTACAAAATAAGTAGTCAGTTAAAATGTGCAATTGAACTAGTTTCTCATTTAGGAAAAAATTGATTGCATTTGACTTCCAAACTATTCAAAATATAATTTGTTCATCAATTACTAAGAAAGTACTTGAGAATACTGTATAGTTTGAGGATCTTTCTTATAATAGTCTATTATGATTGTATTATATGTTCGTAGATGATTCAATTAATAAGAAATGTTAGTCAATAGCATCTTGGTGCCCGGCTATCAAAATAGTGTCTGGGGTCTTAAAGGCTTGAAGGTAAACAAGCGGCCATCTAGCCCAGAAGCAACAAAGCCCACATGGAAGAAGCACACCAGCCTGTGCGATCACGAGGTGCCAAAGGGATCAGGGATAAGGCAGCATCAAAAAAAAAAATTCTTGCCATAGTGAATGAAGGGGGAAGTGCAGAGTGGAGACCCAAAGCCCATTTGTCAACCACTGGAGACCCCCTCACAGAGGGGTCTAGGGGAGGAGATGAGTCAGTCAGGGTGCAATGTAGCACTGATGAAGAATACAGCTTTCCCCCAGATCCTGGATGCTTCCTCCTCCCCCCCCCCAACTATCGTGATCCGAATTCTACCTTGCAAGTCTGAATAGAGCAGAGGTTGTACACTGGAGCATATAGGAGCTGGAGGCACAGGGAATCCAGAGTGGATGATACCTTCAGAACCAGGGGTTGAAGGGTGATAATGGGAGATTAGAGGGTGAGTGGTTTGGAAAGGTAAAACTGATTACAAGGATCTACATGTGACCTCCTCCCTGGGGGATGGACAACAGAGAAGGGGGTGAAGGGAGACGCCGGATAGGGTAAGATATGACAAAATAATAATCTATAAATTATCAAGGGCTCATGAGGGAGGGGGAAGCGGGGAGGGAGGGGAAAAAAAGAGGACCTGATGCAAAGGGCTTAAGTGGAGAGCAAATGCTTTGAAAATGATTAGGGCAAAGAATGTATAGATGTGCTTTATACAATTGGTGTATGTATATGTATGGATTGTGATGAGTTGTATGAACCCCTAATAAAATGTTTTGAAAAATAGATTGCATTGTGTTGTCTAATTGATTCCTCTTTAATACTTGAAAAATAATTTCTCATTTTTAATCATGGAAGGCAAAGGGTTCTTTTTGTGTGTTTTAATATATTATCTCTAAGTGATGATCTAAATGGAGTGCCTCATAATGGAGATACTACTCTAATTTATTTTCTAGATATACCTATCCTGCTATTTGGAACAGTTTGTTATCTGTGTTAAAGACAATTTTACCAACCCTGCTCATCTTCTTTTGACACTCAAATTCCACCCTTTTCTCCTGGCTTCATCTCCACCACCAGCCACCGTGCTTCTCTCTGGATTTGATGCTTTCTGCTTTTGTACTTCCCTCACTCTTGAGTCTCCCTCCCTCAAAATCATTGGCTTGGCATTGCACCTGAAATTCTTCAGTGTTACTGAATCAGAAATTTCCTTAAGATTGAATCCTTTGTAGACTAGACTACTAGACTGGCTAGCCTCCATCAACAGGCGATTCACCTAATGCAAGAAGAGCAATAGGGGGCGCTCTTTCTTCAAGGTGTAATCAGTGTCTGTGAACTTACGTAGCATCCTGTCTCTTCCCTTTCAATTACTCTTTCGAGAAAATAGAACTTGTCACATAAAACAAATGCTTATCCCCCTCCCCTGCCCCCCAAGACACCAGGAATGCTGCTGAATACCACCTAGGCATATGCACATATGTAGCTACGTGCATCATCCTCTATTATAAACAGTCAGAGACTAATGAATGCCATCTTCTATCAATGTGAAGTGTTAGTGAAGCCTCCCTATTCCTGCCAATTGGAAGAACATGCAAGGAAGATAAACTTCAAAGTCAGATTAAAGATCTTTATATTTAAAGCCAATTATGCAACATGTGTAGGAGCCCTGATTGCCTAGTGGTTATATACTGGTTTGCTAACTGAGGTCTTTAGTTTGAGACTATCAGCTGTTCCATGGGAGAAAGATGAGGCTTTCTAGTCCTGTAAAGTCACCACGGGGGAAGTTCTATCCTGTGCTATAAGGTCGCTATGAGTCAGAATTAACTCAATGACAGTGAATTTGGTTGGCAGTCCAACAAGTACCAATCCAGGCATGAATAAATTCTCCATGATTTTAAAAGTATCACCTTGGAAATGAAAAGTTTCTTGTTGTTTTATTTATAAGTCTTACCTAAAACAGTCATGGTTCTATTATGAATTGAATTGTGTCCCCTGAAAGAGGTATCAAGCAGGCTAGGCCATGATTCCTAGTATTGTGTGTTGCCTTCTCTTTTCCAATATGATATTATTCTCCTTCATTTTGTGATGTGTTGTAAATCCTAACCTCTATTTGGTAAGGAGGCAGGATCAGTGTGACAGGCATATTTAGTCATAGCTTTAAAGGAGAATCTGACACCTTCCTCCAGTCACATTCTTCAAATCCCACTCTCACTTGCATCATGCCTTTAATTTCACAAGTGATAAAGGAAGACAGACATCAGCAGAAAGGAAAGGGAGCTCTTTACCCCAAAGGAAAAGGAGCAAGGTGTAGATCCTGGCATTTTGACCTGGGTCCTTACACAAAGAACTGTGTAGACCCAGAAGAATATTGATGCCAAGACATATGGGTATCTCTAAGGACTGCCAGGTCTACAGACTTCAAATGGAGAAAATGACTTTCCTACAGAGCCAACAGAGAATGAAAACCTTCCCTTAGACCTGGAGCCCTGATTTAAGGCTCCTAGGTTCCTAAATTGTGAGAGAATACATTTCGGTATGTGTAATTTAGTGAATGATTTAATCCGCTTCTTTTAGCTATTGCCTTCATGACTTCTACCAAATGACCTTGGCTTTCCTGATCGGGCTGGGTAAGATGGTTGGGAAAGATAGTGATTGCGTTATATGCCGTCAATTATGAGCGATTGTTAACAGGGTTAATTGTGATTGCCATCCTTTGGGGCATCAAATTAGTCATCTCAGAAGCAGGTTGGGGGATATTATTACCTATAAGAAAGAAAAGTCGTGAATGGAACTTACCTTTTAGACCCCAAGATCCCTGCGCAGTGAGCTTGCTTGCTTCTGGAGACAGCTTTGATACCAGAGAAGAGGCAGGAGAGTAGCAACAGTAGGAACATGAGACAGTGCCAGGGATTTCCCTAACCAGAGAGAAAATAATGCTAAATGCTTCTCCCCAGGAGGCTGCCTCATGGATTAGAGTGCCTCTGGACACTTAATTGGGAAGCTGGGTTTGCTGACCCATGAATCTGAGTTCTTCCTGATTAAAACTTATAGTGCAGTGGCATATCCTTTGGTACTGCTGGTCAGCCCTAAAAGAGCTTGGTAACACTTCCCAAGAAGGGCAGAGGCTGGACAATGAGGCTGAGAACCAGAAAGGCCTGCCTGTGGACACAGCAGATGAAGAAACTGTCTTGAGTGAACAATTGTATCCTGAGTCTTTCTTACCGGAATTGTTACCTGTTAACTTCCCTAATAAATCTCATAATGGTGGGCATCAGCTGGGAGATGGGTGTCACCATCACAATGAATTCTAGAACCTAACCGAACCGCAGAGTGCTGGGAAAGTAGAGTGACATGGAAGGGAAGGACAGCTGGCATCAGAATAGGGTTGAAAAGGATAAAGGGTGGATGCATGTCTGACCTCTGCCTTGTGGCAACAAGTCTTGGGGGCCAGAAGGGGTCAGATGTGGCCTCTATATCATTTTTAAGTATGTTGTTGCCATTCACTTGTCATACACATGGGGAAAGAAAGCAAGTTCCAAATAAAAAGCTACTCATATCAGAATGCTTACCCTTTTCTTAGCCAAACCTCCCAAATCTAAATTTGCTGCCATTGAGTCAATTCTAACTCTTATCGACCCTCGGATTGCTGAGGCTTGGTCAATCTTTACAGAGGCACACAGCCTCATCTTTCTCTCTCTGAATGATTGCTAGGTTTGAACCACCTACCGTGCAATCTAATGCATGCCTTAGGGAGCCACTGACTCCATCTTCCCTTTTGTTTATTTCATTGGAAGTCACAAACTCTTTTCTAAATTAACATACATAGTAAACCCATAGAGAGACTTTGCATATCAAAGGACACACTTTTCTCTATGGTTCAACTAATGGTTCAGAAAGAATATGCTAAAGGGTGGGTTTTGACACAAAATCCTTATTAAAAATTCCCATTTATCAGCCCTCAGGAAATATTTTATGACTGACCTGTGACCACTCTGTAAAAGTCCCCTTAGTTTCCTATGAAAACGAGCTCACTCAAGTAGCCTGCTTCCTGCTTCCCTGAACTTGACACTTTCAGTCAGAATAGTGCATTCCTCTGTAATACTTCCATTTTGGAGCGTTTGATTTCATTTTGTGTCCCCAGTTTGAATATACTTCATCATCCATCCCTTTGCTTTTATTTTAATATGGCACATGATCATATTCAATAAGAAAGTAGAAATTGTTGGTATTTTCAATTAGCAATATTACTCAGCTTAATTTTGAAGTAAAAGTTTACAAGTTTATATTGTTTTTAAATGAAAGACTTTTGCTGGCTGCTCATATTTATTGGGAAAGTGGTTGTAAGTGGACACATTCTTATATCTCGAAACTTGATATAAAAGCTGTTCATTCTTGACTATAAAGATTCAATTAGTGATACATATTTGTTAATGTTTCCTTAATGAGTGTTTTTATTTTTTTAAAAAATTTCCCTCTGTCTCCCCTCTTCTTCTACTCCATCTGAAAAATCAGTTGTGTGTAAGTGGATAGATTTATTTCTGTGTTCTCCATTTTCTTCCTGTGTTCTGCATCTCTTTTTGTACCAGTACCAAGCTGTTTGTCCGGCCTGCCATGGCCATGCAGAACCAGGAAGTGCGGCTCCACCTATTCTGTTCTTCCTCTTTGGTAGTGTTTCCCTTACTGTGTGGTTCCTCCCTTGTCACATGAAGTTGGTAATTAGTTTTCCCATTCCTTTGCAGAATGATACTGGGATCTGGTTGAATTCCCATTATATTTATAGATTGCTTTGAGTAGTATTGATATTTTTATAGTCTTGAGTCTTCTTATCCCTGAACATGGCACATATCTCCATTTATGTAGCTCTCTTTTTAGTGTCTTATAGTAGTACTTTATATTTTTCTTTGTGTACATCTTTGTTTCTTGGGTTAGGTTTATTTCTAAGCAATTATCTTTTAGGTATCTGTTGTGAATGGTCTTGTTTTCTTGATTTCCTTTCTAAACCTATCATCCTTAGAATAGAGGGATCCTATTGATTTTTATTTCCCCAAAGACTTCTGCTTATATCTTGCTTCCAGGAACCATATCATGTGGTCAAACTAATCTGGAAGGAGCTTCATAAAGGAATGTTTGACTTAAGCTTCTGTTATGGAAATGGCCAAAGATAAAAAGGTTGGTTATTAGTGGTGAATTGTTTCCAACATAATGATAGAGTGAAATACATTTTCCATGAGGTATTAAATATATAGGCTGAGAACTCAGCAGAGATGTCCATTTGGGAATAACCAGTTATTATAGAAAAGACATTCAAAAGATGTTGCTGTGTGTATATTCACTAAAGAGAATGGGTAGGGTGAATAGAGAGAGTTGAGGAATCTGACAGAAGAGATTTCAAAGGAACTGGGAGAGTTGCCAGCTTGGGAAGAGCTTCTAGGGTGAACTGTATTTAGGGAGCAAAGGAGAAATGATGTGGTAGTTACTTTTTTCTTGAAATTCAAATTTTAATGCTAAATCAGGGTTGACATGTCTGAAAGAATCCTTAAACCAAAGAAGGTGAAAATGGCTAATTTAAGGTAATGGGAATGAGCTGCAGACCCTAGTGAATGGAAGCCATTTTCATTCCAGAGCTATTCTGGTATATGCTGCTGAACATCCATTCAGGCCGTCTCCAGCTATATCCATTTGAGCCCCATAAAGTTATAATAGAGTTCAAAAATGACAACGGAAGATGAGATGTGGTGGAAGTACTTTACTTACTAAGCATGGAGAACCAATCTGTCTCTCACTAGCTCCTTCCAAGTCCATTCCAGCCCTGGGGTAGCAAGGGGGAGGGGTCTGGTTTCCATCTGTGATGGCTCCTCTCAGTATACTCACCTCAATCATGGACCACACAGAGATCCCTGTGGCGGTCAGCTCTGCCAAGCTGCTGCCTCACTTAGCCTTGGTGCCCGGCAGATAAAGGAGGAGAAATAATCAGAGGAAAATCAAGGGGAATGGGGTTAAAATAGTTTAAAACCCATTGGGAAGGGGAGCGAAGAAGGCAGGCAGAAAGGGGGAGAGGACAATGTACTGATGATGTCAGTCCAGGTGGCTGGCAACTTACCATGGGACTCCGGTGTGTTTTCGCCCAGATTGGGCTTTGAGAGGCGGCATTTTCACACAGCCCCTTTTTGCAGCAATGGTGAAGCAAATCGCAAGCTCATCCAGGGACCTTTTGCGCACCCTATCTCTTGTATATGACATGGTGTTCACACCACATCTCAATCACATAACACCCTGTTTTACAGAACATGTCCCGAACATTAAGTAGCATATACTTACAAGTGATGCATGTCAAGATCTACGGAATTTTTGTTTTATTTCATAATTTTTGTTTTCATTCAACTAAGCATGTCTTAAAATCTTTATTCTGATGACAACAGTTGGACCACATTTTGGAATTTCTTTTTTTAAAAGTATATATTGTGAAATATTTATTTATTTTTTAATTTTTTTTAACATTTTATTAGGGACTCATACAACTCTTATCACAATCCATACATATACATACATCAATTGTATAAAGAACATCTGTACATTATTTGCCACATTTTGGAGTTTCATTCCTCTCATGAAGGTTATACTCTAGTCATGGGCCCACTCAATTGATACTATGTCCTAAGCCTCTAGTGGCCACCTGTGCAATCCATGGAGGCTATTTACAGGGGTCTGACTGTAGTCATCAAAGATGATAATGGTTTCTTTTTTCCAAGTTCCTTAATAGCTATAAGGAGTCTTGGAGTGTGGATCAATGGCCTTGCACTGCAAGTAAAGTTGGAGAAAAATGCTCATTTGTTATGTAATAAAGTCATCAATCCTCTGTTCCCTATTCTGATTTTCAAAAACTAAACTGATTGCTATTGAGTCAATGCCAACTCATAGCAACCCTGTAGGATTGGGTAGAATTGCCCACTGTGAGTTTCTGAGACTGTAACTCTTTAGGGAGGTAAAAAGCCTCCTTCCCTCCACAGAGCAGCTGGTGGTTTGTATCTGCTGACCTTGCAGTTAGCAGCCCAACGCGTAACCACTAAGCTATCAGGGCTTCTCCTGATTGCCAAAGATACCCTGAAAAACCTAAACAGAACTGTAAATACAATCTGTTTACTGAAAGCAATTGTTACTTTTAGTTAGGTTTTATGCTAATAATAACATTTTTTAAAACTGTGAGTCTTGGGAGACAAGATTGGTGAAATATTCAGCATAATCCCTCTACATCAGAGACCAGAAAAATAAAGTGAAGCACAGTTCACAATCCTAGAACTTGAGCATCAAATGAGCAGATACAGGACTGACATAGACACTACTTGGATACTGAAACAGAAGGACATAATAACAGAAGAGAAATATAGCAGGGCCCTATTTTGGGACATACAAGGTTACACTTATGGATAAGGAGAAGCCAATTTCATAAATTCTCTTTTTAGACAGACACACGGTGGCCAGATCTTTATTGGAACAAGAAGTGTGGCACCACTTGCTCCTGCATCACTGGCTCAACCAAAGATATTGCACAATACTCATTTTCACTTTCTGTAGCTGCTATTCATGCCTAGCAAGCTGACACCCATACCCATCCTTCTACCAGTCACTCTACTCACCTGGAGATAGGAAGGGAGTCTTGCAGTGCTGCCACATTAGCATCCAAAATAGAAAACAGGGGAAAGTGACACAGAAAGTGACCAAAGTCAAAAGCAACTAAATATCTCTGAAGAGGAACAAGTTATAGAACTGTCTGATAAGCAATTCAAAAGATATACTAAGGGGCTTTAAAATTTCATGAAAAATTCCATTATCTTATAATTCATATTTCTATAAACTTTTTGAAGCTCCTTGTTATATTTAGGGTTTTCCAGAGCTCAAAGAAATCACAAACAGAATTAAGAAAAACTCAGACAACACCCTAGAAGAACATAAACAAAAGAAAACAAAAAATAATACAACAGCAAACTGCCAAAATGTATAGACAATTAGGAGAAATACAACAACAGCAATAAAAAATCCCGTAGAAAACACTAAAATTTCAGAGATCGATAACACTTTAGGAGGAAAAAACGTATAATAGAATCAACTGAAGAACAGATCAGTGAATTAAAAGACGAATCCATTGACATCAATTTGTATGAGAGAAAATCAGAAAAAGGAATGAAGTACAAGGATGAAAGACTAAGAGTTATGTTGGATAGTATGAAGAAAAACAGCTGTCATGTATCCAGAATTCCAGAAGAGGAGGAAGCAACAACAAAACAATAACAAACCAAAACCAGGAAACAGAATATTGTTGAAGATTTGGTAAGAGTAAACTCAAAACACACTGCCTTCAAGTCGGTGCGGACTCATCGCAAGCCTATAGGACTGTGTAGAAGTGCCCTTGTTGCTTTGCAAGACTCTTTAAGGGTCTAGAAAACCTCAGCGTTCTCCCTCGGATCAGCTGGTGGTTTCAAACTGCTGACCTTGCAGTTAGCAGTGTTACATGTAACCACAGACGGAAAGGTACCGTATACACTTGAGTATAACTGACCCGAATATCAGCCAAAGCATCTTATTTTACTACAAAAACTGCAGTAAAACTGTTCAGAAAAATTCAGCGTATACATGAGTATATATGGTATTCATCCAAAAAAATTTCACCAAACCCCACACAGGATAAACCCTAAAAGAAATCAGTCCATCATGGTATATCATAATTAAACTTTTTACAACAAAAGATGAAGAAAGAATTGGGAAGGGAAAACAAAATATTACTTACAAAGGCCAACCCACGGACTAGTTTCTGTGAAAGTGAGGAGGACATGAGTATTTGCTGATGAAATCAAGTACTGTACTTTATAGTATGGATTATCACTCAAAGTGAAGAACACAATTCTCACAACTGGGCCAGTGGGTAACATGATGGTATATGGAGAAAAGATCGAAGTTGTCAAGCATTTCATCTTGCTTGGACCCCACAATCAATGTTCATGGCAGCAGCAGGCAGGCAATTAGATTACACTGGGTTGATGTGCTGCACAAGACCTCAATTTAAATTGGTGAACAGCACGGGTGTTACTTTGAGGACTGAGGTGTGCCTCCTCCAGACATGGTGTTTTCATTTGCCCCATTTGCATGTGAAAGTTGGACAAAGAAGAATCAATGCATTTGAATTAGGGTGTTGGTGATGAATATTGTAAAGTACCATGGACTTTCAAAAGAACAAACACATCTGTCTTGCAAGAAGTCCTGCCAGGATGGTCCTTCGAGGTAGAGATGATCAGACTTCATCACATGTACATTGGACATGTTGTCAGAGGGATCAACCCCCTGAGAAGCACATCATCTTCTTTTCATGCTTGTCACATGGTTCTTTTTCTTTCTATCTACCTTGATTTTTTTGCCAACAGAATACATACATTTTGCATTTCTAGTTGTGTGTAGTCTTTCGTTCTTTTATCTTGGAAAATGTTGAGCAGTTCGTCTTCCCTTTTTGTTCTCTTAATCCTAGTCCTTTCACAGTTCATTAAAATACTTCATCATTTTCAGCACTCTGTGAACGCTTATTCTTTTAGTTCTTCATCAACTCTCTTTTCACTTATACTGCTTGACATTCAAGAACCAGTTCAGAGTCTCTTCTGATATCTTTCTTGTCTTTTCAATAAACTTTTGGCTTCTTCAGGTTTCTTTGATGTCATTTCACAATTTGGCTTTTTTGGGGTCATTATTGTTGTGTCAGATCCCTTCGTACCGTCAGCTCTAAATTAAGGTGGAATATACGCAAAGTTGTGGTTTGGGTTTCATTTTCATTTTCTTCAGCTTCAATATGACATTTTGTGTGGATAATTTGTGTTCTGTTCTATAGTTGACCCCTGGCCTTAGTCTTCTCTTTCCATAGATATAGTCACTTTACTTCCTGTGTATTCCATTTGGCATGGTTCACATGTCAAGTCACCATTTAAGTTTTTGAAAGAAGGTATTTGTAATAAATACATTCTTGGTCTTACAAAATTATGTTATGTGATCTATCCTGCCACTCCGATCACCGAGACAATGTTTTACAACTGCTGATCCTTCTTTGTTTCCATAATCATTAATGGTAGAGACTGTTAAATTATCAATTGACTTATTATACAATGACAGATAATTTTAATTATATAAAATAAATCAAAGGCAAAGAAGTGACACTAAGTAGCCTTTTAAAAATTGATACACATATGAATGGAAATTCTGTGTCTTCTATTTATTTCATTATCATAACTCAATTAGTATAGCATTCATTTTATTATATAAATTATCATTAGGGTGTTTACTTTTACAAATAAATAATACCACTTAATTTTCAACTCTAGGACTTTTGAGAACAGAATGCATTGATAATGTGTAGCGGGAAATAGTCAGCAGAGTTCTATAGACAATGCATTGCTACTTATTGACAGAATGAAACATTTGACACAAGTAAGTGCTTTGCACAAGTAATTTATCAACACTTCATATTAATAAAATGGTAGCGAAGTCGAAGATGTATGGGTATGCGATTTGTATGCATATTAATTATAGTTAATATTATAGTAGTAAAACATCTCATGCTAAAATTACTATATTAAATGGCTAGGTCAGAAATGGACAGATATGAAAGAATATAGACATTGAACTTAATCTAAAAGTAATGGTTATGGGAGTTATACCCATTAGTGTGAATTTTGCTCTGAGAATACTATAATATAGGTGAAATATAGATTTTAAAATTTACTATAAAATTTCTTCTTTAGTTTTTTCCCCTAATATATGAAAATTCAACATGAAGGGAAGTCATAGAGGAATGGATATAGCAATTACATTGTGAATCTAGTCATAATAACGACTAGATAATTGAAACCTTAGTTAATGTGTCATCATTTAATGTCTTCATGTGCTATTTACCTCGGCAAGACTTCTCTTCCCCATGACTTCAGAACCAGCACAATTGAAATGGATTTTGTTCACGCTTAAACCATCAAGGGAAATGAATTGGTCATTGATTTCTGTTTCATGTTCCTTAAGTGATAAGGTGAGCAGTAAAAAGACTATGACCATAAAAATATCAAATGGAATTTCTCAAGTTACAATATTATGGTTTTTTAAAAATGTGTATTTGAAAGTCACAACTGACATGGAGGTAATATAGTCAGAACATAGTAATGTATGCATCATTTTAGCATCTCCTAGGGAGAATATGAAGTTGTTTTAAAATATGTATTTCATTGTTTTGTTTTATTAAATCTGCTTTTACCAAGTTGCTAAAATGGGTTCAAACATTTGACAAGACAGGGTCAAATTATTTTGTTAGTTTTACATTGATGGACTTCAAACACTCATTAAAGGTCGTGCAGTTATTCTGCAGTTTCTGAGCCTGCAATTACATTCAACCGTGCAGTATACATTTCCAAGGATAGCATGAAATTACCAAGACCCAAATTACTTTCCCACTTTCTGTTTGTTACCTTGTCTATGCTTGAATTTGAAATGATACTACCATATTTTAAGAAATCACACTGCCAACTTCTGGAAGGAATTTATGGTTTCTGAGGGTGCTGTGTTTGAGTATCTCTCATAGTTTGTTTAATGTTCTGCCATATGGTTTAGTTATTTTTAATTTTCCCATTCCCATTAGTAAATTAAAATCCACTTAAGGAAGTTATTATGTTTTAAATCATTTTTTATCATCTGCCAAGACTGCTAAGATGGTTTACCTACAGTAGATGCTTAAGTTAGACTTTCTTGATTCACATGGCCATAGACACACATTCAGGCAGCTAATTGCATTGTGGAGCTGTCTCCTTTTAAGGTGGATCCTTACCAGTATATTGATTGTAGAGATGTCTTCTTGTCCACTTATCGTCTTGGAGTTCTAATCATTAATATATTTGCTATTTGGTAGTGAATAAATATAACCCATTGACACTGAGTTTATTCCCCCTTATTGTGGCTCTGTATAGGGTTTCTGAGACTCTCAATCTCTAAGTGAGTAGACAGCTTCATCTTTCTCCCTTGAAGCAGCTGGTGAGTTTGAACCACCGACCTTGGTGTTAGTAGGCCTACAGTTATCCTGTAACAACACCAAAGTGCCTGGCACATGCATAAGATATTTGTTACTCTTTTTGAAAGACATTTTTCCTAATAGTATTTGTGTTTTATGAAGTTTGTCTTCCTTCCTTGCATGTTTCTAAAATGCTAAGATCTATAATATGCTGACACAGTTTTAGTACCCACAAACTATATAATTAATTTTGGAGTAAAACAGAGTTTACTGATTTCATTCATTTGTTTAATATAGTCCTTTGTTTAGAATTTAATGGGAAAGACAGACAAACTTATAAATAATTAAAGTAATATGAATTCCTTATTTCAAGTTATATTTATATATCATCTATAGCTCAATGACAACTCTTCTTGGTATCAAAAGGAAGGAGAGTTGAATTTATTTGCCATCTTCTATATACTAGGTAAGGTTACAAGGTGCTTTACATTTCCAAATGAATGTTTCATGGAGACTTCATATTCTAGCAGCTGATCATCCAAAATTTATCTATAAATCCTGCTATTGTGAGCATGTTAACATACACTGACACCATGTCCTTCTCCAAGCTTCCAAAGGGGGCTATCTATAAAAGTTGATAGCCAACAAAGTATTATTGTACTATGATGTCATTCTATCTGCCATTAATCTGTTACCATGGAATATTGTATCCCTCTTGGTAAAGATTTTAAGTGGTTTCAAATACAGGAAGCAAAGAAAACTGCTTGATATTAAGAATATCAGATATAAAAAGATTCTTTGAATAAAGATGTCTGAGTGTGCCAAATTATTTTTAGAGATATCATAAGACACACGTACACTAATATACACTTACAGGCATACACACAGATTTATGAGTATACAGTAAGTTGTAGATGAGTTGAGGGAAAATAAACTCAATTATACTTGGTTTTAGTGTCTCCGCATTGAGCTGTAACCTGTATAGCTGGCAGTTTAAAACCACCAGCAGAGCCTGGGCTTTCTACTCCTGCAAACAGTTATAGTCTCAGAAACTCACAGGGGGTTTCTATGAGTCAGCATTGACTTGGTGGCAGTGAATTTGATTTTGTTTTTTTCTACTAGAATTTCTCAAGTGGTAGAAATTTTTAGCAGTTGTAAATTCCTTCCTATATACCAGCATGTAACTGTTGACTCCGGAGTCTTATCCTTTATTTCTCTGCACTTCTTTTGGAAATGGAACTTCAGATGTGTATTCCAAAAAATATTGATTTTAAATCCCAATCAAATCATATCCCAAATCAAATTGCAAGCAATCTATAAATTAATAAAACTAAAGAAATAAGTATGGAATCCCTGTAGACGAAAGGCCCAACGAAAACAGCTGATTTGATGCCCAGCAAGCCATAAGCTCTATCACCTTAGGGAAACTTGGCCACCACCATCCCAACTCACACACACACACACACACACACAATTTGGTGCTTTCCACTGGCTGACTTTGCCATTAGCAGCTTGATGTGTAACCCCTACACTATGCGGGCTTGCATCAACTGCAAGAGAAGGAGCTGTCTTATGATTTCAGATGCTCATCCTTCATGCTGCCCTAGCTGACATCGGATAGAGCAGCAAAGAGTTGTCTCCACTGACACCTGCCCGTATTGCAGATCTGTGAGCTAAATCAATGCTGATAGTTGTTCAACGCAATTATGTTTGGAACTGTTTGTGAATGCAGCCATAGATAAACAGGATTGATTTGTCCCATGAGTTCCAAATAAGGACTCCTGTTAAGAGAACAGGCTCTCTACTTCTGTAAAACATTCCAGGGGCAGTGCTAGCCTTTCCTGTTGGGTCTCTAGGAGGCAGCATCAACTCAATGACAGTGTATGAGTTTGGTTTTGTTGGCCCTATAAACTTTATTTTTTTTCCAGTTATTTTCTCTCTAGGATAAGTTGGAGAAAAGAAACATACTCCTTAAGTTCACAGGCTGCATCTGAAGTATTGAGTATAGCTGTTATTTGTTTGAAGTGTGACAACTTTCCACCATAAACTTGAACTAGATAAATAACCTAAAGAATAACAATTCTGTCAGAGGCAAAATTCGAATTAAAATCCATCATTTATACCACCATATGACATTACATTGCACAAAAATAAACTAATAGATTTATTTATTTCATACATTTGTCAATATGTCAGAGATGGATCCATCATGGGGAAAAACACTATGAAAGAAAGAAAATAGAAATATAGCTAGACTTAATGGAATTGAAATAGGAAGCTCAGAAACCTCTGAAAGAATGCTTACACTCAAAGTGCTCAGTACCCATCATCAATTGATGGCTGCATGTTCCCAACTTGCACTTGATGCAAGAGATGGGTGTAAATTTGTGTCAGAACAGTGAAGTTTACAGGACTTGCTGAAAAATAGAATGATGGATAGGCACTTGCTACTCACATGGTATGTTGCTTTGCTTCCTTTGTCCCTCATTGTTAAAGAATCTGTCTGCATGCTTCCTTTACACCTCCCCAAACTAATTGTTATTATGTTGATTCTTACTCATCGAGACCCTAGATAGGATTTCTGAGACTCTAAATCTTTACTGGAACAGACAGCCCATCTTTTTCCCACACAGTGACTGGTGGGTTTGAACTGCCAACCTTGAGATTCACAGCCCATCCCCTAACCCACAACATCACCAAGGCTCTGTCTCTTAAACTGTGGAATGCTTATATTTGTTTTTAAGGAAAATCTACAAATAGTTTGTTGATATAACGGGTTAAATATCTTCATGATTCAATGTATGGAGGAGATGATTTCTTTCCACTCCACCTAGAAATAACGTTGTTCTTCAAAATAACTCGCAAAACATGAGATTGAAATTCAGTTTTGTGTTCAGTTGGACTTATTAAGCTCCACATGATCAAAAATAAATTGCGTGTGTCAGCTTAGGAATCTCAGTTTTTTTCCTTTGCTCTTGAGTTCATAAAATAAATTTATGTAACCAAATAAATATATGTAAACAAATTTCCTGACAAAAGTAATATTGGATCTTTATGTGCTTTTAGACAGGGCTTCTATTCTGACCTAATCCATAAGAAAATGCATACACACACATGTACCGTGTGCTCACAGGACAAGTTGCCAGCACCATTTAAAATCAAGGAACCGAGAAAATTGACAAGCAGTCCCAGACTATTGATGTACATCTGCCTCCTATTTTCTCTCCACTAATTTTTGATTCCTTTGAATGTTCAGAAATCCACTCTGCCTTCAGGCTTTGGTGCACTCTCCCAACTTGAAACCTTTTCCTCGTCTTCCCTTATTCCTTCTCACTTTTAAAGAAAACACGTTTCCCCTTCATCTCACTGGATAAAGTCCCTTCATTGGAAAAGCATCCTCTGATCTCCAGAGTGAGGTTCATTTCCACTATTTCATATTTCCTGTGTTTCCTGAGATTTTGTAACACCTGTCATTCATAGAAGTATTCATATTAATTTTTTAAAAGTCATCTTCCTATCACCTAGGTGGAAGACTCCATGAGAATTATGCTACACAGGACATTTATAGATAAGAGTACAAATACCCCTGAACTGATTGTACTGTCTCTCAAATATAGGATCCAAGAGCATTAAGATCTTTGGTCTTTCCTATGTACTCCACAATCCATAGCTCACAAATCTTCTTTAATGTGGTGAAAATCAAGGATTTTACTTTGAGGACTAAGTTGTACCTGACCAAGTCATAGTATTTTCAATAGCCTCATATGCATGAGAAAGTTTGGCATTGAAGAACAATCAAAATTGTTTACAGATTAAAAAAAAAGAAAGTTGGGTGTTGAATACAGAAAACTGAAGAAGAATGGATGTATTTGAATTAAGGTGTTGGTGACAAATATGGGAAGTACCATAGACTTCCAAAAGAACATACACACCTGTCTTGGAAGAAGTATAGCCCAAATGTTTCTTACAGACCAGGAAGGCAAAACTTCTTCTCAAGTATTTTGGCCGTGTTGTTAGGAGAGACCAGTCCCTGAAGAAGGACATCATGCTTGGTAGAGGGGCAGCACAAAAGAGAAAGACCCTCAGTGACATGGACTGACCCAGTGGCTGCAACAATGGCTTCAAACATAACAAGAAATGGAAGGGTCGTGCAGGCCTGGGTATGGTCCCTAGGGGACATTGGAACTGCAGTGATGGCACCGAACAGGAACAGCACCCTTGGTTTGTTTGGATGGAATCTGCCTCGTGGAAACCAGTCCTTACAATTTTAGTGGAGTCAATGAATTAGTTACTGTATATTAACTCTTACTAAGGGTGAACTATTATCGCTCATTTCATATGTTCTGCCAATATTTTAAAAATATTATCTTATGGCTTTTTACTGTTTGCATGTCTGGTTTATAGAAGAGGGGCATGCTTGAAGTTCATGTTAATGTTCAATCTTTCTTGTACTATCTCCTTGGAAAATTGAGAATGCGAGTAATAATTTATAAACTGGAATCATCAGTAATTATGAATAGCACTCATAATACAACAGTTAAGTAGAAAGATGGTTTAACATAGTAGAACTAGATAGCTGTATTTGGCAAGCTAGAACAGCCCTTTGGCTACGTCTATCACAACCAAGACATGTTATAAACAATTGCCTATGAATGACAACTTATTTGTCCAATGTCATAAAGATAATTAGTGGTGCAAGAAAATGTTAAACCTGATTTCCTAGATTCTCTTGCTGTGCTGCTGTACTTCAATGCTTTTTTGCCAACCCAGAATTAGTTATGTCCCTTAAAGTACAGTCAAAGGATGAATGACGGGCAGCATCTAGAAACAGGACCAAAGAAGTTTACCTCAATTTTAATATGATGTGACATCTACACCAACCAAACATCGTATGTGTCCCCATGCCACCCTGACATACCTATGAGTGTTTTACCTGGTGCCCCTGAAAGTGGGCAGTTCTTGGGTTGTATCAATGTTCTTTGGCAGATCACATGCCTGCCCACACAGCGTGGGCTCACATCATCTGAGACCCTGTCCCCAGATTTTCCCAAGGCTCATGTTGTAGTACATGCTATTCTGTTTACCACTTTAGAATTACATGTCCACAGGTACTTGAGGTTCGGCTACCAGTTGAAAGGTTAGCAGTTAACACTCCAGCAGTTAACACTTAGTCAAAAGTACCTTGGAAGAAGGACAAATTTGGCTTCAAATAGTCCCAGCCTCTGTGTACTCATGGGCTCCCCATGAGTCAGAATTCACTCAATGGCAGCTGCTTTGGTTTCCTGGTACCTGACAATAAGCATGCAAAAGAAATTAGAAGGCACCAAAGTTAAGCCGTGACCTACGTCAGGTTTATATTCAATCCCTGAATTTCCCCACTAGAGGAAATCACAGTGGGCATTAGTAGCTCGTTGGTGCTTGCTTCGGAATAATCTTGAAGTAATTGGAAAATTAACCACGTATCGTCCAACTCTTGGACAAGGGTCATCACTGAGTAGATTTTCACATTTAGTCCTTGGTGCTTCATTCTGACTAGAATCTACAGAGATGGGAGGCACAAGCATGCCACTGCAGAAGAGGCCAAAGAACAAAAGCTTTGGGTGACCCTGGGACAACTGAGTCATGGAATCCAAAGACGTCCAATATCACTGTCACTAAAACCAATCTAATTCGTGGGAGAATATCACAATTACATGGAAAATGCAAACATTCTTCTGTGCAAAGTACTGATTCTCTCCTGTCAGGATACTCATTTGTTTAGGACTAAATGTTCAAGCTACGTCGTGGAGTTGTTGCCTCGGCCACGGCCCGGCAGCTAATAGAGACAGGCTTTCTTTTTCTCCGGAAGTCTTCTAGCTTCCGTTAGTGTCATTGAACAAGGGCTGCTGAAGCATCAGAGAAAATATTTATTGCTCTTCCATATGTCACTGCCCTCCTGCCAGTGACATGTGTACTCATCAGTCAAACGGAAACTACCCACCATGTTTGATTTACTGCAGTGGAAGGAAATCTGTTTGTGGGTTCCTATAACATAAGCCATTTTGCTAGAGATTGATGCTCTGATTTGCATGCGGCTCGTGGGAGTTACATCATTAGTTTTCATGATGTATCGGGACTAAATGTAAGAAATGCAGCTCTATTTTTTATCTGTGGGGTCCTGCTCTTTTTCCTTCCCCCTCCCTAACCTTTTCATTAACTTTCCCCTTGTTGTTCAGTAAAGCATTAGTCACTTTGTGCCTTCTTAGGACCTGAGAGAAGATTAAGTGATGAGGTTTCAGCAATACGAAATCATGAATAAAGTCCCACCATGGAACACTTCGCAAATGACTTGAATAGCAAAAGATTTTTGATCTTGGCAATGGACTTTGAACACGTGAGCCAGGGTGAACCTACAGAATAATGAGACTGAGTTTTTTCCCCCTGACATCTGTGTACCATTTATAGTTTGTGGAAGATATGGGGTAGGGGGGCTTTCTGGGCTTTCTGAGTTGCCCAATGGTAAAAAGAAAGAAAGGAAGAAAGAAAGTTAGTTAGTTTTCTAACATGCTATCATTCTGCTGCCTATAATTCAAAGCACATTTCCATGAAGTGCCGTTTTTGTACCATGAGTGAAAAAAGTTCCACAGGTGCATAATTGAATCTACTTTGACTAGCCACACCTGAGGGCTACAATGGCGTCTGGGATGATGGCGAGATTGATGGCGAAGAGAAGCTCCATTTATTCAGCTGCAGGCTCTGAAGTGGAAAGGAATTGATTGAGCTATTTCTTCTACCCCCCAGCTCCCTCGAGAAAGCCCCTGAAGCAAATGGCAGCCTGCTTTACTAATGCGCCTGCAAAGAGCTTGTTTCCTAAGTACGATTAAGAGTGTCTTTTCTTTTTTTGTAATGTACCTCCTTAAAAAAATCTTCATTTTTCCCCCCAGAAATTAGGTATTAGATTACGAAAATGCCCTCAAATTTAAGGTTGAGCTAATGAATGATGCAGTTCTTGAACTTGCATCATTTGTGGATATTCTAAGTTGACAGGCATAACAGCAGCAGTGGTGACCTGGATAGATGGAGGGACCCAACACTATTTTGCTCCCTGACTTGACATGGACATATATTAAACTCAGGACTGGGACTGGGATTGTCATCAATGTGCATCCGAAGAGCCACGTGCTGGATATGTTGTCTGCTCAGGCTCCTTGAGTGTCACTCATGATAACTATTCATGGCCTGAATATTTTACTTCTATGGGCTTATTTGTCTTCTCTCTTGCTCAGCTTAAGATCACCTACTTGAAATCTCCTAGTGATTCAAATGGTTCAGATGCTTGGCTACTAAACAAAAGGTTGGAGTTTCAAGCCCTCCTAGATGTGTCTCAGAAGAAAAGCTTGCCAGTCTACTTCTGAAAAATCAACCATAGAAACCCTGTGAAGCACAGCGCTACTCTGACACAAAAGGGTCAGAATATGCCAATTTTCAACTTGGCGACAACTGATTTACTTGAAGTCTCCAGTGATGACTGATTATGACTTAAGGCAATCAGTGATTCTGTAATGCTCTAAGTCATCCTAAATTTTTTCTTGTCTAGCCTCGGGCTGTCGGGAAATTGGCTCTCAACCAGTGTACCTGCAGTTACATTTGGAGAAGAAGCAGTGTAAAAGTGATTAAGTGTTTGTTCTTTTGAGTAGAATACACAAGGGCTTTGAATTCTAGCTCCACCCTTGATCATGTTTAGCATAATTCTGACTGAAGTGCTTAACTTTTTGAAGCATGTTTCTTCTTAAAATGTAGACTTACTAAAGTGTCCAAACAATTTAGCAATGTCCCATAGAGAAAGTACTACATCAATACTTGCTGCTATTATTGTTAATGAGAAAAACATTTAGGCATCAAAGAGCAAAAAATCATATCATTGTGAATGAGTGGGAGTGTAGAGTGGAGACCCAAAGCCCGTCTGTAGGCAACTGGACATCCCCTCTAGTTTATTAATCATTCCCCCCTCCCCCACTATCATGATCCCAATTCTAACTTACAAATCCAGCTAGACCAGAGCATGTACACTGACACCGATAAGAACTTGAAGCACAGGGAATCCAGGACAGGCAAACCCCTCAGGACCAATAATGAGAGTAGCAATACCAGGAGCTAAGGGAAAGGTTGGGGGAGAAAAGGGGAACCGGTTGCAATGATCTACATGTAACCCTTTTCCTGTGGGACAGACAACAGAAAAATGGGTGAAGGGAGACATCAGTCAGTGTAAAACATGACAAAAATAATAATAATAATTTATAAATTGTCAAGGGTTCGTGAGGGAAGGATGGTGGGTGAGGGAGGGGAAAAATGAGGGGTTGATACCAAGGGCTCAAGTAGAAAGAAAATCTTTTGAAAATGATGATGGCAACAAATGTACAGATGTGCTTGACACAATGGTTGTATGTATGGATTGTGATAAGAGTTTTATGAGCCCCCAAGACAATGATTTATAAAAAAGTACAACATTGAGCCCTCTCACAATTATCCATTCACAGACCACAGCTGCTTTTCAAGGAGAAACCTCTAAATTGGAGAATGGAAGTGGGAAATGAGATAATAAAGAGCAAGATGCAAAGAACACTTATTTGCTGCATTAAGGAGTATTTGCAAATTTGTTTGAAAATTAGGAAGAGATGTCTAGAAAACTCAACTCTGAAGACTGAGTCATATTAGAAATGGAGGATCATTTTGGTTAGCATGCTTAAAATTTGGATCAGCCACCATCTTGCTAGATGTACCACTTCTATTGCTGATAGTGTCAGTGGAATATACAGGCCATCCTTGGGTTAGTACGAACCAGGTTCATTCCCCAGTTTTTCTTTTGAGTAGAATTTGTAGGTAAATCCAAACTGCTTAGTGTAAGAAAAGGCTCCAAGAATTTCCCTTGATTTACATGCTATATGTGCACCAAGTGAAGGTAAATTTGATGAAAAATATTTTGCTAACTGGGGTAGGTTCAATAGGTTCGAGCTGAGAGCTGATTTACATAACATTAAAGGGGAAGTGCAAGTTGGAAAACTGGACATTGTAGCCTGGAGATGTACTGCACAGTGAAATGTGTGTTTGTGTTTAGTTTAAGCACGGTGCCTTACTGGTTTTTATAATTCCCAGAGTCATTGGACTTCTCCTGTATTAATTCTACCACTCTTTCATTGCAGGGAGAAAGAAAGATGACACTTTTATTCCCATAAAGATTTACCTCCTTGGAAACCCACAGGGGCAGTACTACCCTGCCCTGTAGGATCACTATGAGTCAGAATTGAGTCAATTTTCTGCGTTTTTTATTCCAAGTGAAGTGGCTATGGGCATTGTAGTACTGAACCTTCTATGAGGGAAACACATTGAAATGTTTGCTTCTATGTTAATAAAAGCAAGCAAACGTATATACATAATCATAATGAAAAGGAAGGGTGATGTTGATAAAGAACAATTGCTTCTAGTTTTCTTTTGAAAAGAGGATTATTTTATACTAACTAAGTTACATATGTCTGCATATAATAGATTATTAAATTATATATATGTTTGTCTATATATTACCATATATACTCGAGTATAAGCTGACCCAATTATCAGCCAAGACACCTAATTTTACCACAAAACTGCATTAAAAATGTGTTGAAAAACTAAACTTATACATGAGTATATATGGTACATTTTCAGTCATTGCATTTATAGAGGCAATGCACATACATTTCATTTAGGGTGCAAACCCTGATCAGATTAACATATAATTCTTCTGTCTTTTGTTTATCTTACTTTCTTATTCTACAATTTTACTTTCTTCATTGGGTGAAACACATATTTGGGAAATGTTAATCGGTATCCTCTCTAATAAATGTTCTCCAAACAAATTGAAAAATGCCCCTGGAAAAATCTGAAGAGCATAACAAACATTTTATTATAAGCAGCAGGCAATCATTGTGACTACACGATCCTTTTTATACAAACTCCAGTGAATAATTTAAGTCTATTTGGGAGCTGAATGAACTTTAGCCTAAAACTTTGGTGAGCAAGATTGCAATGCTAACAGGAGCCTTCTGTCTTCTGCGTACCTTCTAATGGACACATACACATAAGCATAAACATGGCCAAGAATTTGATTCTCTTAAAACCTTGGGTGTGCTGAATATTCCTCTCCTTTTTATATTTTATTAGAGATTACACTGTCTATGTTCATTCCAACTCTAGAGATTTTACTATGATCCCTGTATCTAGGCCTCAGTAGCTTACAAATTTACAATTTCTAAGGATTTCAATGGTATGTTTAACTGATTCCTTTTGAAGCAGTTAAATTTGGCTACTTGTCTGTTTAAGTCACGGGCTATTATCTCCTTTTAGGATGTGAGCTGTAGAGAAGGCTGATGAGCAGGAGTGGAGCTGAACTGGAGCACGCCCATTTTGACCATGTGAACTTTGACTCTTCAGCCAATGCCTAGAGATGGTGTGCCCACAGTGTTACTGTTAACTCATTTCACTTGTTCTAAGACTAACTTCATATGAATACAGACAGCGCAATTTATATTGCACAATATAAGATGTTCTTATTGAACAATCTACAATTAAGTTTCCCACTTTTTCCTTCTGATTTGTAGCTTACACATAGATGATTGACAAGATTCTCAAGACTTCCTAGTCTGTCTTGGCTGTGAGTAGGAATGCTTTAGAATCAGCTCAAGCAAATGGATCTCTTTGATTTCAATGTCTTAAGTTTAGGACAAGTAATATGACTTATCATTCTTTTTCAGGGTTTTATCAAGATTTGGTGGGAAATTAAACTTTACACACTTAGGGAGTCTCTTCCTCATTCTTCTTCTTTATGTCTGCTAGAGAACTCCAACAGATGATGGTAGATTTTTCCTTGAGGCCTCATTTCCCCAATTTCAAACTCATTTTTATACCTGGCCACATATTAAAGAATTATCTCTTTAATTATGTCCAGAATTCATCCTGTGTATCTATCATGGTTAATAGATCTGTTGTTTGCTCACTTATCTCCCTTATTCCAGCTTCCCAAAGGGGAGATGTCACCACTTCAATCAATAGCAAAAGTTGTTGTAAAATTTGTATATTTTACATCTGTGTTTGATGCAAATCTATGCAAGCTTTCCTGTGCACCGCCTTTCCTAGTGAATGAATTTAGGCTCTTTTCTAATGCTATCCACCTATTTCGTTTTTCTAGAAACCAATAAATGTTGTCTATAGGTATGTTAATTAGAATGAGGTTTGTTTTATTTTTCAGTGTTCAGCAGTCATAATCCTTTTCACAGGTGAAAGTCTTATATTTTTTATTTCATATGTGAGTCAAGAAAATATGTATCTCAGATATAAGAATTATCCTTTCACATAAAAAGAATTAATAATGCTTATACACTACAAAACAATTCTGCATTTTAAGCATACTGGGAATTCAGGTAAAAAATGTGTATAAGGGGGTAAGTAAAATGTTTAATCTGATGTCATTCTCGAGACCTTTTATTTGATAGCAATGCTAGAATTTTAGGACTGTAGGAAAATTTTGGTCAAGAACATAGGAAATGGACAAATAGTGGTATATACACTTGTGCTCAAACATTCATAGTCATTTTTTCTGATATCCTAAAATTGGAAATAACCCAAATATCCATCAATTGGTGAATAAATAAACTACAGAAAAGCCCTGCCATAGAAAGGAATGTTCTATTTATTAGAACATGGGATGAGTTTCAACATGATTATGCTAAGTAGAAAGCCCAAAGCAAAATGTACATTGTATGGGTTTTATGTGAATGCATAGAATATACTAATCTATTATGAAAAAATGCCTAGGTATAGGAGAGGGTCATGGAATGTAGAACAAGAATTACAAAGGGGCAATATGATATTTTGGGTGTTGGTGGATATATTTATTTATTAAATGTGGTTATGTTTGCATGTTGTTGTTGTTAGGTTCCCTCAAGTTAGTTAGGACTTACAGTGAAACTATGTACAATAGAGAGAAACACAGCCTCCCAGCTCTTTCCTCCATTTCCCTTGAATTTCCTCCTGTCCCAATTTCATGCTCAGTCCCCACCTGGGTTTCAGCAATTGCTCTTGATTACATTACCCTTGATCGTGCCCTACCAGGTCTCCCACACCCACCTCACCACCAATTTGGATCACTTGCTCCCTTGTCCCTGGGCTTGTTAATAGCACTTCCTTTCCCCCTACCTTCCCCTATCCCATGTCTCCCCGAAACTGTGGGTTCTGTTGTTTTCTCCTCCAGATTGTCTAGATAAAGACATGTACATATGCAAATATATTTATATATGAAGATGGGGACATAGATCTATGTGCCTATATTTATAGGTTTAGTATTAAGGTAGCAGAAGGTCATTGGGCCTCCACTCAAGTACTCCCTCAATGCAAGAATACTCTCTTCTATTAAATTGGCATTCTATGATGCTCACCTTCCCAACACAACCTCTGAGGACAAAGCGGGTGAATGGGCAAGTGTGGCGAAGAAAGCTGATGGTGCCGGGCTATCAAAAGATATAGCGTCTGGGGTCCTAAAAGCTTGAGGGTAAACAAGTGGCCAGCTAACTCAGAAGCAACAAAGCCCACATGTACGAACACACCAGCCTGTGCTATCATGAGGTGTCGAAGGGATCAGAAAAAAAAATCTTACCATAGTGAATGAGGGGGGACATGCAGAGTGGAGACCCAAAGTCCATTTGTCAGCAACTGGAGATCCCCATGCAGAAGGGGTCCAGGGGAGGAGATGAGCCAGTCAAGTTGCGATATAGCAACAATGAAAAATACAACTTTCCTCTAGTTCCTAAATGCTTCCCCTCACCCCACTATCATGATCCGAATTCTACCTTGCAAGTCTGGCTGGACCAGAGGATGTACACTGGTACAAATAGGAACTGGAAACAAAGGGAATCCAAGGTGGATGGTCCCTTCAGGCCCAGTTGTGTGAGTGGTGATACTGGAAGGGTAGAGGGAGAGTGGGTTGGAAAGAGGGAACGGATTACAAGGATCTACATGTGACCTCCTCCCTGGGGGATGGACAACAGAAAAGAGGGTAAAGGGAGATGTCGGACAGGGCAAGACATGACAAAATAATAATTTATAAATTATCAAGGGTTCATGAGGGAGGGGGAGCAGGGAGGAAGGGGAAAAATGAGGAGCTGATGCCAGGGGCTTAAGTGGAGAGCAAATGTTTTGAGAATGATGAGGGTAATGAATGTACAGATGTGCTTTACACAATTGATGTATGTATGGATTTTGATAAGAGTTGTATGAGCCCCTAATAAAACGATTAAAAAGTGAAACTATACTAAGTGTTATACGAGCCCCCAACAAAGTGATTTAAAAAATGAAACTAAAAAAAAAACAAACAAAAACAAAACAAGAAATAAACACTGGAGCTACTATACCATCCACAGAATTGTTCTTATTTTGAGCCCATTTTTGCAGCCAGCATATTAATCCATCTTGTCCAGGGCCTTACTCTTTTTCGCTGCCCCTCCACTTTATCAAGTGTGATAGGTTTCTCCAGGGACTGGTCTTTCCTGACAATAAGTCCAAAGTACAAGAGACTTTGTCTTTAAGAAGTCAGCATTGCCTTTTTAGGAGCATTCTGGCTGTACTTCTTCCACAACAGATTTGTTTGTTCTTTTGGCAGTCAGTGATACTTTCAATTATCATCACTAGTACCATGATTAAAATGCATCTATTCTATGATCTCCCTTATTCAATGTCCAACCTTCACTTGAATATGAGACCATTGAAAAGACCATGGCTTGGGTCAGGCACACCTTAGTTCTCCATTAACATCTTTGCTCTTCAGCACTTTGAAGAGGTTTCGTGCAGCAGATTTACCCAATGCAATATGTCTTTTGATTGCTTGACTGCTGCTCCCACGAGCATTGATTGTGAATCCAAGCAAGACACAATTCTTGGCAACTGCAAACGTTTCTCCTTCCACCATGATGTTACATATTGCTCTGGTTTTCTGGACATTGAGTTGTTATCCATACTGAAGACTGCAATCCTTGATCTTCATCAGCAAGTGCTTCAAGTCCTCCTCATTTCAGCAAGCAAGGTTGTGTCATCTACATATCACAGGTACTTTATGTCTTCCTCCAATCCTCATGCCACATTCTTCTTCATACAATCCAGCTTTTTCTGATGACTTGCTCAGCATAAAGATTGAATAAATATGGTGAGAGGATACAACACTGATATGTACTTTTCCTGATTTTAAAACACGCAGTATGCCTTTATTCTGTTCTTTTTTTAAGGTTTTCATTGGTATAGCCATATGTCAAAATATAGCAATTTTACACTTTAAAGAAGTTCAGTTTATTTGTTAAATGTCAATTATGGTTTTATAAGGATCTTTTGAAAAAGTGAACTAGGTCTGAAAAATATTAATGTATATCTATTTCAGGAAATTACAAAAATATTGTAAAAAATATTTTTTAATGTTTCTGATGGATATACCCTGACTAATCCTCCTTAAGCTGTTATCATATGAATGAAATTTTAATGAATGTCTTGATTAGACTTTTTGATTGTGAGTCATACAATTCATCTTTAACTAATTTAAGTAAATATAGTAATAAAAAAAAATAGTGTAAATGGAATGCAGATTTAGATGGTTATGAGTATTTGCCACATTACCAAGAACAGACAAACAGCAAAATTTGATTGACAAATAGGTGGAGACATCATCTGGCTTAATTCCTTTGTATGGTTATCAAATTAGTATTTTGCATATTAGAAATTATTACCCAGGTATACTAGTATTTGAATATATATACACATATATTTTAGATATACTTAAAGACTAAACCCTGGCATTACCTTGCGAATGTTTGTCTTCTCCATTCTCCACTATCTCTCTCTCTTGTGTGTGTGTGTGTGCTTGCTAGGCATCCTTTTAGATGCTGTTGTATGCCGTTATTGACTTTGTTTGGTGTTGGTCACTCAATTCTCACTAATGTCACTCACTACCATTGAGTCTATTCCAATTCATAGCGACCCATTAGGGCAGAGTAGAGCTGCCCCATGGGTTTCTAAGATTGTAACTCTCTGTGGGAGTAAAAAGTTGTGTCTTTTTTGTGTGGAGACACTGATGGGTTCAAACTGCTGACCTTGTAGAGAGCAGCGCAATATATAAGAACTATGCTGCCAGGGCTCCATTCTGGTATATAGCCATTCTGTATGAGGTTGTAGAATGGCCCTATCAGGGGCCCTGGTAGCAAAGTGGTTCCATGAAAATCCCCCAGCACCACCCTCGCAAAGAAATGTTGGTGAGTTGAATCAGCCAGTGACTCCATGTGAGGACTGATCTGATGATCTACTCCCATACAAATTTAAGTCTAGGAAACCTGGGGGCAGTTCTATTCTATGCATTATGAGTTGGCACACCACAACAAGTTTTACTTGAACAGATTCCCAGACATTTTCCCCTAGGAGCCACGGAGTGGGTTTGATCCACCAACCTTTTCACTGGTATGTGCATATGATTCACTGTTGCACCACCACAAAAACCATTGCCAGCATGGCTGCCTTTAGCAGCATATAAATGTGTCGTTAGTGACAGAGTGATGAGAGCTCCTGTATCTGTGTTCGTCATCTGAATCCCTTATGGTAAGTTTCTAGAAAAATATAAGTTGTTGCAACATCAAAACACTGGCTAGTGGATAATTAGCCCCCAAAGAAATAAAACAACATGCTTTCTGCTCAGCATTTTAAATCTTTCCTTGGTTTTCACAAGTTGAAATATAAATTGTAATTACAACTCATTAACTGCCAAAGCTCCCAGAAATGAATGACTAGAATAGCAAAAGATTGTCATAATATATAGAAAAGAAGAATAAAGCCCTCAAATACATTTTACAAAATGGTTTTCTTCATAAACTAGCCACCTAAAGTAAGAAAAAAGTTAATGGGAAGGTTTTTCTGTTTTATCGCATTGTTAAAATAATCGAAGTACATGCAAAAATTAAAACATATAAAGTTTAGTTGATCAGTTAATCTGAATATGAAGACTTTCTGTATTCAAAAGAAACAAGGGTAGTGGTAGGCTAGTGAAAAGCAGCATGGAAAAAAGGAAGCAAATTAACTACTGGCTGACCTTTGCCAAAAATAAATCTTGGAAGAAGTACAGAAATAATCTTCTAGAAAAAGAAGTGGAAGTAGAAAGAAGGGCACATCCCTAATGTACGATTTGAGTGAAGGGGAATATAGAACGAGGGGAAGATAAGCAGGCCCAGGGAAAGGAAGATAATAGGAGGAGTCTAAGAGATAAAGGCAGCAGAGCTAAGTGCTGGTATATATACACAATTCTACCAAAACAGTAATAATATCCAAAAACCTAGTGTGGATACAGAGACAGACATGGAAGCTGAAAGGACCTGGGAAGGAGAATGGGACCATACCCGTGTAGGTGTGTGTGTGTGTGTGTGTGTGTGTGTGTGTGTGTGTGTTTATATTGAAAAGAGGATATTTCTACAAATTTATTTACCTATGCTGCAAATATGTCCATGAATAGAGCAACCATACAAAGGGCAACATTAATGAAAATTTCTTAGCCATAGCAAACACTTTGAAGCAATGAGTTGCTGGACCTGGCAGCTCAGCGCTTTAGGGACATCAAGGTTAATTGGTACAACCCAGTTGAGGCAATGACATTGGGGCCAATGCTAACCTCCTCTGGCTGCACAAAAGAGAAGGAGAATCTAATGCTACCCAGCTCAAGGCCAACTGCCACAAGACAGACATCAGACCCTCTTTCTTCCTTTCTTTACCCTATTCTGACACCGCACCCCGCCACTACTTCTCTACCAGACTTGATAATTTGCTGTAATGGTAACTCAGAGCTCAAAGGCAATCTTCACAGTTATGTGGTTGTGTTTCTCTGGGTTCTAGAGGAGATAAACTAGAGAAAGAAAGAGACAAAATAATGGCCCACCTAATGATAGAAGTGGATATGTCCGGTTCACTTGACGTCAGTGGTTCAGACATTACTCTGCAAGCTGCTTCTCTTGCAGCTATTTGCATAGCAGTGAGGTAGGCTGATGAACCAGGAAGCAGGAAGACCAAGCAGTAAGACAACAGGATGGTGGATGGGGAGGATGACTCCAATGTGACCGTCTCAGGCTTGTGGCTGCACAGGCCAATGATTTCATTGGCCCAGATCCACAGAACCGAAGGTCGATGAGCCAGATCAAGACCCAGACCAGCAAGGAACAAACAAACTTCCTTCCCACCTGAAGGAAACTTCCTTTCAATTGCTTCAAGTCTGTGACCTTAGTAAGGGAATTGCACGCCCCCCCCTCCCCCCCACCCCCCCGCCCACCTCAATCATCCGACAAATGTTTGGCTGCTCACAGCAGAAGCTATCATGGAGTTGACTACATCGGGTTACATCATGGGGGAAGTTTGGGGCCAAGTGCCAAGAATCATGGCCTCGCTAAGCGGACACAAAACATAACTGTAACAGAGTTTGTTAGGGAAGCTTATAGATTACACAATGTTGAGGCTATCGGTTTTTGGTTTTTTGGTCGGAAACACCTCCTCTCAGTCTTTCTATGTGGAATGTCTCTCTCTGGTCCTCGACCTCTCAGCCACGTGGTTCCTTGGCTTCTGACTTGGTCATTGGGCTCGAAAGCCTACCACTCTGCTGCAGTCTTGGTGCTGCTCCTCTGCAGCAGAATATTAGTCTGCCATGAAGAGAGGTCGTGAAGCATGCTAAATGTGGATGAATCTTGAAAACATACTGAATGAAGGAAGTCAGACCCCAGAGGACAGAGGGTGTGAGATCTCACTTATGTAAAATGATGAGAATATAGGTAAACCCCCTAGAGATCAAAGTTCACTCCTGTTGACCGAAGGGGGAGGGGAGGGACGGGGCAACGTTTAGGAAGTAGGGAGCTTCTGCTCATGTGATGAGAAATTTGCCAACTGTTATGGATGATCCTTGAATAACGAGATTAATGTCCTTGCCATCACTAATTTGTATACCTGAAAAACAGGAAATTGGCCAATGCTGTCGTTACATGTATTTACAACCATATTTTGAAATGTTCCCCACAGGGGATCAACTTAAAAAGGCCACGGAACAGCAATAGAGAGTTTGTGTGACTGTGTTTTCTTCCTGGGGGTCCTTTGTGTCATGAGAAGTACTCTTGAATATTCCTAGTAGGGCCTTTGATAGAACCCATAAACACCTAGAAGAAAAGCGTCAGCACGATACACGTGGGCGAGGCCCAGTGAGCATGAGGATATCCTATGAGGGCAAAAGGCAAGCGAGTCATTAACTCCTGTGCCGCCTTCCCTTCCCTCCTCGCTGCACACTGGCAGCAGCAGGAGCTCCCTTGAGGAGGCAGGACTGAAGCAGAAAGTTGGGATAGAGAAACAAAGACCTTGGCTCGCCTCTTTCCAAACGGCAGGCTTCGTGGCCCAACGAGGAGGGAAGAAAAAATAGCTGAGAATATATTTAGAGACTTGATTCATTCACGGATTTCATCTCGTACTTCCTGAAATGAAAGTTGTGTGTGTATGTGAGTTATTCAAAGTAATGTTAATGCTGCTCTCCTGCCCTCCCTGAATTTCTAATGATACAAAGGATAAGCAGTTGCCCCTCCAAATGAATATTAAGGGATTATGGAGGCTCAGATCAACGCTGATTTACACTCATGCATCTTCCTTGTTTAATATATAACATATGTTTTTTATACACTTCTTTCAATGCTGCTTTCCATTAATTTTATTATGCAATGGGTGGTTTGGGCATGTTTTGTAAGACGTTTCAGTGGGAGTTGTTTTCCTTGGGGTAAGAAAAGTCATATTGGGACCATTCTGGGAAAATATTTTGCTTCTCACACTTGAAATAGGTGTGAAATTGAACCCAACCCCAGTGTTAGGCAGTATTTGGTTGTTTTATTTCTCTCCTGGAAGTCTCCAGCTATCTGAATAAGGAAAGACTGCTACCAAAGAAATCTTAAATACTTGCTAGAGTTTTGAACTTCTTTACCATTCCTAAACTCAGACCCACCCCCACCTTCTTTTTTCTTCTCTCATTGATGATCCTTATAGAGGAGCCTGGTGGCAGACAGGTTATATGTTGGTCTGTTTCCCGCTAAGTCAGCAGCTCAAAACTCACCACCACCCCATGAGAGAAAGAGGATGCTTTTCACTCCCACAAAAACTTACTGTCTTGCAATCCCATGTGGGGCAGATTTAACTTGTCCCACAGGGTCGCTATAGGCTAGAATCTACTCAATGACAGGGAGTTGTTGATGTTATTGTTGTAAGAAAGAGGATGCGATCTTCTTCCATACTAATTTATATCTCACAAACCATAGGCTCCCTATGGGTCAGAATCAGCATGATGGCCAAGGGTTTGTTGTTGTTGCTGTTCCTGTGGAAAGCTGCCCACTTCTGGCTTTGAAGCTTCACAAACAAAAGGGGCTTTTGGAATGGTCATTTTTGTGGTTTAACCTGAGTTTCCACAGGATTTCAGTAGGAGAGAAGATTTTCTTATCAGCTTCGCTTATAATGTTGAATCAAAATAGTTATCTAGAAATTTACATCTTTCCTTTGTGCTCTGCCATGATCTTTCATAGTGTGATTCAATCATAATTTATCCATTCCATGGACATGGATATTTCAACCATTCCCGATGTTGTAAAGTATGAACAATGCTTCAATGAATTTTCACATTTTTTCACTCATTTATAATTTCTATATTTGAAATTAGCCAATGCAGATACTTTGATGCACTACCTTTCTACACACACGTGCATATGTACAGACACACACATACATATAAATAAAATTTTGATGTTATGTGTATTCATTTGTGAATTTAATATTTTATTCATTGTTTAATTATTAGCTATTTCATCAACTATTTTCTTGACTATAATTTAACATATAACCAATGATATTATTTCATCTGACTAGACCATAATTAAATATATAGATAATATAGGCAATTACATTTTTTGTTTTGTTTAAATCATATTATTGGGCTAATACAACTCTTATCACAATTCACATATACATCAATTCTGTAAAGCACACTTATGCGTTCGTTGCCCTCATTATTCTCAAAACTCAATTTCTGCTTGAGTTCCTGGAATCAGCTCCTCATTTTCCTTTGTCCCCTCCCCTTCCCTCCCCCCTACCCCATCCCTCATGAACCCTTGATCATCTATAAATTATTATTTTATCTTATATTACACTGCCTGGCGTTGCCCTTCACCCACTTTCCTGTTGCCCATCCCCCAGAGAGGAGTTTATATCTAGATCCTTGTGATCGGTTCCCCCTTTCTGCCCTCCCTTCCCTCCTGGTACTGCCACTCTCAGCACTGATCCTGAGGGGTTCATCTGTCCTGGATTCCCTGTGTTTCCAGTTCCCATCAGTACCGCTGTGAATCCTCTGGTCTAACCAGGTTTGCAAGGCAGAATTGGAATCATGGTAGTTTGAAGAAGGAAGTGTTTAAGAACTAGAGGAAGGTTGTGAGTTTCATTATTGCTACACTGAACCCCGAGTCACTCATCTCATCTCCACTACCCCTCTGCAAGGATGTCCAGTTGTCTAAAGATGGGCATTGGGTCCCTACCACGCACTTCCCTCATTCACAATGATATGATTCCCCCCTGCCCCCTCTGCCTTTGGTGCTTGAAGCCTGGTCCCCTTTGCCCTTCATGATCACACGTGTTGGTGTTGTGCTTTCAGGTGGGCTTTGTTGCTTCTGGGATAGATGGCCGCTTGTTTACTTTCAAGCCTTTAAGACCCCAGACTCTATATCTCTCAATAGCCAGGCACCAACAGCCTTCTTCACCACACTTACTTATGCACACATTCATCTTCAGCATTTATGTGGGGAAGGTGATCACACAATGATGGTTTTTGTTTTGTGGTGTCTGCAAGAAAACGAAAAAGCCTCTTAATAGTTCAATGTTTTTTTGTTGACCTTTAGGAGTATTTTCTGGATGAGTCTGATGGGGTGCCATGTCCTGGCCCCAGAGTCCATCCTTTATACTCCCTCGGGACCTCATTGCTCTGCTTCCCCCGCTGCTCCATTGCACACCCCCAGTGTTTTGCCTCAGTGTGGTGGGGTCAGCTCAGTCGCACATCCCCCACTGTGTCTCAGGTGCTGTCCAGTGTAGGGCCATGGGTCAGTGCAGGAGGTCACATCTCGCCGTGGGACCGGCTATATGATCCTCTGCGTACATTGGGCCCTTCGAGCTGGGCTATCTTCCTCTGAGTTTGGTGGGCCCAGGTGGATTTTTCACATTTTTTAAAGCACATGAGCAAATGCTCATCCCCTCCCTTCCCCACCTACCACCACCATTCCTATTGCTTTCTAGGTACTGTCTCAAGAGTGGTAATGCCAATTGGCACTGATACCAACTGAATACACAAAAATACCTGGAAACACTAGGTAATATCAAATGGCATCCTTTCCTCTACCTAGGACCTATCCTATTGTAATATAGACTCGTGTTAATTGATAACAACTTCAAAGACTGTATATCCAAACAAAGTCACCATTCCATGCACCGGGTGTCAGAATTTCAATATATCTTTAACAACAATCCAATCAATAGCCTGCCTGATTATATTAGTTACCCCCCCCCCACATAGTGCATTTATTTTAACCCCTTTTTGACTTGAAGGAATTAATAACATGCCATACACACCAATGCTTTGGCTGTTATGGTTGCAAATATGTTGCATCAGTAGCTTGCTATTTTTCAATGCAATTCTTCACTATCTAGATGTCATATAACATCGTTCTTATTTTTAAGGACATATGTTTTTAAGTTTAAATTTTAAATGACTCTTTTATGTGTGTATATGTGGTTGCAATAGAGCTCTCTGGTGTTTCTAAATAGTGAATTGACTTGTTTGAAATTTGTCTACTACTTATGGAATCCATTTAATACAATTTTATTTCCATTTGGAAGTGCCTGTATTCTTCCCAAATAAATTCATCCAAAGCATATTCTTCTTTCCTTTGTTTTTTCTTTGTTATCAGGTAGATGCTGTCTTTTTCACTGGTAGCTGGAAACAAATGTGTGCAAGAGGAAAATGACTTTTTCCTTGAAGGTTTGGCAGTGTCCCCGTGACATCATAGGTGTGTGCCTTCTTTGTTTCATGGTAAACTCATGGTTATCCTTTCAATTTTCTCATGATTTGAATGCATTGCATTTTCTAACACTCTAAGTCAGTTTTCTCCATAGGTATTTCCTAATTTTATCACAGATTTAAGGTTAGTCATTGTAAAACTATGGTTAGTATTTTCTCAGCACTTTAAAAATGTCTTCTCTGTTTTACTTATGGTTCCTGTTTACCTTCTCTTTTGTGCTTTCTTAACATTGTACTATTCTGGGTCTCATGCCCCTAGGAAGCAGAGTCCAAATGTTATTTTTGGAGGCACTGACTCATAGTGATCCTTGGTGTAACCCTAGGTATAACCCAAAGTTGCCAGGTCTTGTGCTATGTTTGTATCCATTGTGGCAGCCACTGGATCAATCCTTCTGGTTGATGGTCTTCCTCTTTTTAATACCCCTCTACTTTACCACACATGTCCTTTATCAGGGACTGATCTTTCATGTCCACAGTACCACAAGTGGGGAATTTATTTTTGGAAGTGATCCTAGGAAACAGAATTTGGGGGAACTGTGAAGAAGGAGTGAGAGATGAATGGGAAGCCAATCTAAGAATCTTCTGGAGTAAGTCATCGCTTTGGGTGATAGGAGTTTGACCTTCTATGACTCTCTGAAGAACGTCCTGGAATGTGTTCCAGAACTATATACTCAGGAGGTAACAGAGGAATGTGTATTCACCAGTTGCCAACTCCCACTGGTCAACCTTTCCCATGGGACATTGAATATTCTGGTTGTCTGTGCACATGTGGCTAAGTGGATTCCTGCAAGTACCCTGTTCCAAGGTGTAAAGCACGAGGTTCAGAGCCAGTGCATTTCATATCTGAGTGAAGGTGATTTTCTTAGTAATATTTAAAGTTTGGCCTAGAAGATGTCAGAAGTGGCTTTTGAGGGTCCCTATACACTTGCCAAAGATTTGCTGATAGTATTGGTCTTTCCAAATACCCGGATTTAGATTTTGATGATAGTCATTTTAAAGTTCTATTCTTTTCTCTCCTATACTTCAATAAATTGTTCCTTTGGTTTTACTTTGTATACAGTTTCATGGATTCTTGAGTTTATAACTCAATTATGTTTTATTTCATTTTTAAAATATATGTACTTAAGGATATAAACTTCCTTACCAGTATCATTTTGTCACTTCCAACAGTTTGGGATATGCAGGGTTTGGTTTGACCTTTAGTTCTAAATCATTTTAAAATTTCCATTCAGGATTCTCATGAATAATTTAGAAGTATGCTTTTACATGTCTAGACATATTGTTTGGAGGCTAGCATTCTGATTGCTGATTTCTTCTTATCCTGAAGTCTCTTGAGGTTTTGTTATTTGTTTATAGTTTATTATTTAGTCAAATTTCCTCAGTCCCTATTTATGTTTAAGGATACTATTTACTATCTGGTCAGAGTTCAGCTTTCTGTAACTATTTGCATGGTCAACTTTGCTCAGGTTATCATGCAAGTGCAATGTAAACCTTCTTGAGTTTTTCTGAGTACTTGGCCAAACAATTTCTGCCAGAAATATCTTAGAGTCTCTCATAATTATTGTGACTTTCCTAAATTGTCATTATATATTTCCGAAGTTATGTTTTCCATGTTTGAAATTTATGAGAAAACCAAACCCTAAAAATGTTAAATGACTGACTCGATGTTGCAGTTAATAAGTAGAAGAATCAGGATGTAAAATCAGGTCCATCTTAATGCAAGACTCATGCTAGTCCTTCATTACAGTAGCCTGACTTCTGACAATAAATACTTAGCAATTACATCACTCTTTCCTTGAGTAGTAATATTCTTGATTTCCAGGAGGCCCAGATATCATTTAAGAGGGGCTGACGCAACCAGCCTGGGTGCATACTTACTTTTCTTTTTAGCACCCATACTGGATCAGGTACCAGAGCGCCATGGTACTGGCTATGAGACCAGTATGTATGTGAGGACCTTATGGCTCATTCCTGGACCACCTCTGCCTTTCTGAGAATCTCTCTTCTGTTTTCATGTGTCTACCCCATGTTGCTATTCAAGTCCAGTACAGCATGGTGAAAACAGCATGGCCCTCCAGCCAGGACTTGATTTTAGGCTCTAACTCTCACTAACCATGACCTTAGAAAAATTACTTTATGTCCAGAAATTCTGCAGTTTTCATCTGTAAAATTAAAGTGGTGATTACAATTATTATTATTATTACTAAAGCTGGCCTTTGTTGTGCACGTATTATATTGCTGCCACTGTGCTAAGTGCTTTGCCATGAATTAACTTATTTAATCCCCTCATTATCCCTTGAAATATTGTTATTCTCCATATATTATTATACACGAAAAATTATAGCATTTGCCAACATTTAAACAACTGATAACTGATTGAAAATTCTAACCTAAAATACTCCAATTTTACAGCCATTGACTCTAAAGAATAGTTATTTTTCTTTACATATTTGCTTACTTCTATCCATTTCCCCCAGTAATTGGCTTTTCACATTTTCATCGTTACCACCTTCCTAATCTTCAAACTTGGCAAGTGTCCCACCCTAGAGACTTGGAGGCTTCTCATGAACAAAATGAAATCGCCAAGTCCCTCAACCGCTTGCAATGGCTTTCTGACCTGCTCTATATTGACTATGAATTTCCAAATATTGCCTACCTTAGATGACACCATTACTAATCTCCACCTGCCTGGTTGTTTCATACCCCTAGCTTTTTACTGTACTTAATGTAGTTTCACTGCCATTAAACTTTTCCATCCAAATAAACATTTATTAAGTACTGACTACGAGACCTATTGTAATTGTTAGGTGTCATTGAGCTGTTCCAATTCTTAGCAAGCCTTTAAACAGCAGCATGAAACCCTATGCCAGCCTCATAGTTGTTGTTACGTTTAATCCCATTGTTACAACCACTGTAGCGCTCCGTCTCATTGAGCATCTTCCTCTTTCTCAGGGACCCAATACAGTACCAAGCACGATGCCCTTTTCAAAGGACTGGTCTCTCATGATAATAGTTCCAAAGTTCATGAAATTCAGGTTAGCCATCCTTGCTTCTTGGGGGTATTCTGCCTGTACTGCTTCCAAGACCCATCTGTTGGTTCTTTTGGCAAGTACAGTGCACTTTCAGCATTTTTTTGCCAACATCATATTTGAAATTCAGCAATTCTGCTTCAGTTTTCCTTAGTCATTGACCAACTTTCACTTGCATATGAAGCAATTAAAAATACTATGGCTTGGGTCATGTGCACCTTAATCCTTAGGGCGATTATCTTTGCTCTTAACACTTGGAAGATACCTTGTGTGACAGGTTTGTCCAATCCAATATATCCTTTGATCTCTTAACTGTTCTTCCATGAATGTTGTGTATCTAAGTAAAATGAAGTCCTTCATTTGGTTCTTTTGTCCATTTCTTATGATGTCTGTTGACCCAGTTGTAGAATTTGGTGTGTTTTTTATATGAAGTTATAATCTTCATTGAGAGCTGCAATCTCTGGTATTCCTCAGCGAGCCTTTCAAGTCTACATTTTCAGCAAGCATGGTGTGTCATTTGCATAGCTCAGATTGTTAAACAGCCTTCTTCCAACCCTGATGTTTTGCTTCTGTTTATAGAGTTCCTACATTCTCAGATGATTTGCTCAGCATGCGGACTGAATATGTATGATAAAAGAACACAACCCTGATCCAAAGCATCCCTATTTTCAAACCATGCCATATTCCTTTGTGTCTATGTATGGGTAAGAATTATATGGAGGGGTTTCCAAAGAATTCATGGGAAAATTCAATTATCTTTTAATTCCCCTATTCACAATTTTTGAACCTCCCTCATATTCATGACTCAGCCATATATCCTGCTTTCAATGAGTTTGCACACAAATATATGAGATAAGGCACATGTAAATGTTATCCAGCCACTATCCCATCAATTACTAGCCAGTGAGCTCCAACTCCCGATGCCCCCGTGAGTGTTCAATTCAGAGGAGAATTGTGTTCCATAGGGTCTGAATAGCTTTATTTATTTTTAGTTTGGGGACGTACATGGCCAGGCTTTTCTTCTGAGACACTTCTAGGTAGACTTGAACTTCCAACCTCAGCAATTGAGCACATTTAATGTTTTCACTACCCAGGGGTTACCCATAATGCAGAAGAAGAAGTGAGTTCTGCCTTAAGAAAGTCAGATAAACTTGTGTGCCTTTTAAGGGCTACTCTGTCCATTCTTCTTCCAAGACTCATTTATTTGTTCTTTTGGCAGTCTATGGTACTTTCAATGTTCTCTGCCAGCACCATAACTCACATGCTAAGTGACCTCAGATGCCAGATGTCCTTGCTACAGATTCCATTCTGAATTTTCAGGTTCCAACTGGGCCCGATGGCTGAGCATACACCCACTGAAAAAGTGGGCCCAGGAGAGAGCTCATAAACTCCCTACACCAGAGACTTTGCCCCAAGAAACACATAACTAAATCATAACTGTCTTAAAACTGTTACCGTTGTAAGCTCAAGGAGCCGAGGCTTCCCCGGGCATCAGTATCTCCTACAGGTCTCTATTCTTTTTCTTGAGTCAGATTCTTTTTATTTCATTCCTGACATGGTCTCTATTCTTTAATCAGTGCCTTAACACAACGTTGACTCTCTAGTCTTTGTGTCCATGTTCGTTTCTAAGCAGAGCACACACATAATATTAGGAATCTTCAAGGTTTCTTAGAAGATGGAATGAGATTATACCTCTAAAATCACTTGATTAGTCTGTAGCATATAGTAAACACCCAATACATAGCTTGTATAAAATACCAGTTCAAATACATTCCTTTGTGAGTTGCTTTCTCAAATCTAAAATGCTAAATTTGTTTTCCAATATGCTTTGCATGTACCCATCCCCCCCCCCCCAAAGGAACACACAGGGAATCTTAGCTTAAACACTGAGGCACATGTAAGGCTACTATGAAGGGATTAGTAATTTGCAGAATATAGTCATTTCTCTGAAACTAGTAGCGTGCTTTCGAATACCTGCAAATTAGTTTCAAATTAAAAATTAAAGTGGATTTTATCTTTACTTTCCCCAGGATATTTCAGAATCTTCTGGCAATCTAGAAGTAGAAACCGTAGGCAATTTAGAAGCAGAGAAGACGAGGGCAGAAAGGGTTGGTACAAGTGAGAGTGAGGGTCAGGGAAGAGTTGGTGTTTGCTCCCGTGTTAAATGAGGCAAAAGAACACCATTGCTTGAAATTGGGCAAAAATATTTTGACTTGATATTTAAAAAAATAGTATTATGCCAACTGGAAGAATTCAAACTATGAGCTCGCATTTGGTTTTTCAGGTGGAATGTGTCATGGGCGTGTTTGTGTGTGTGCATGCTAGAATTTTAACCGGAAGTACTCTTCATTCAGATGGTTGTGTGATAACCTGTGAAACTGTGCAATGCTGCTGCTGCTGTCAGAGATCACAGTTGAGTGCAACTCAAATGAGGAGATCACTGAAAGCACCAACACATGTCAGTAAACTCCTGGCTTGAGCTGCTGGCCATCTAATGGTGAAGAGAGCAGTTGCGTCCCAGTCTTAGGGTGTATGCTGCTCACTTCAGTGTCGATGGTACGTTTAGAAATGTTGCCGGTGCATTGCTGACAGGGTATTTTGAAAAATGAATTAGCATTCCCACTCAGTGAATGGTAAGACTTCATTCCTGATTCTCCATTTTAGTAGTGATTCTGTCCTTGGTGATCTCAAATAATATAGAAAACATGCAGAAGGGATTGCATCAGCTTGTTCAATGTGGTTATTATCTGCCATCGGGTGGGACTTGGGTTAGAGTTGGGAGATGTTCCTTAAACTTCTTATTTTGTGTATGTAGTTTGTAAATGGTGAGCTTCTGAGTGAATTCTTAATCACTTACTGTATATACTCGTGTATAAGCCGAGTTTTTCAGTACAAAAATGTGCTGAAAACCTGGGGTTCAGCTTATACATGGGTCAGTGGTACCTCAGCAAGGACAGCTTCTGTGATAACCTCACACCAGCTGAAGCTCTGCATTGGGATACGGATGATGATGAGGAATCCAGTTTTGAAGGATTTCAACTCTTTATATTTTAGCTTGGTTGCTGATTAAGCTCAGGGAATAGTACTCTTAAGGCATCATTGTTGATACCTTCTTGTTTTTGTTGAACCTATTTTGTCCTTTTATTTGTTTTTTATTTAAAATAAAATTTAAATACATTACTCCTTTGATGTCTCAATTTTTAGTAATTTTATTTTCATTTCTTGTGATTATTGAAACTCACCAATAGCTTTTGTATTTTCCACCCTAGGCATATACTTCAGTCAGTCACTTTTTCTGGTTTCCCAGGTAATAATTAGGTGCCTCGGCTTATACTCAGGTCGGCTTATATTCGAGCATATACAGTAGGTTCTTCTTTTTAATTGAAATGGACTGTATTTACAAAGAAGAACATGTTGTTGCTGTGTCTGTTGGGTCAGCTCTAATAGTGAGTATGGATACAAAAATGAAATGTTGCCTAGCCCTGTGGCATCTTCATTATCACTGCTATGTTTGAGTGCCTTGTTGGGCTCTCTTGTCAATCCATCTCACTACACTTGCTCTAGTTCTTGCCAAACCTTTTCAGGAGCAAGGAATTCAACTCTAGGTTATTTATATGCTTGTATCCCACACAAGATATGTATTAGGATGCTCCTCACTCTGCCATCAAGTCGTGTGACTAACAGCAATGCTATAGGACAGAGTAGAACTGCCTTATCAATCTTTATAGGAGCAGAAAGTCTCATCTGATGGGTTGGTACTGCTGACCTTGTACTTCACAGCCTAATTCGTTCCCCACTATGGAGTCTAGAATGTATCTTGGAATCACCATTTGTACATACTTCAAAGTGAAAATCACACAGATCCAAAAAGAAAAAGAAAAATGTGTAAACACATTGTGATATATTCACACGGTGTAATATTATATCGAAATGAGAACCAACTATCTACAGTTACATGGGCCAACATGAATGAATGTTGTGAGAAATATACCCATCACCAAAGTGTACATAGTGTATGATTCCAGTACATAAAATGTAATATCCGGCAAAAGCTTATTTGAAGTCACACAGTAGTTACCTAGGGGCGTGAACTGTCTGAATTAGGAAACCAAACCCACGTTTACCAAGTTGATTCCAACTTACAATGACCCAATTGATGGTCCCAGCCACTTTCTTCTTTCTCCCACAGAGTGGCTGGTGGCTTTGAACTCTGCATTTGAAAGCCCAGCACCTAACCCTCTAGTCTACTGAAGCCCTTCAGAATAAGGATGGAAGGGAAAATAAAGATGCTCATGGGATGGATGTAATGCTCTGCTTCTTCATTTTGATAGTGGAGGGGGTGGTGCTGTTGTGTGTCTGTGTGTGTGTCTGTGTGTATTTGGTGAAGATGTCTCAAGGTATATATTTCAGAACTATATAATTTTAAGTATTTTAATATACACCAATAAAAAGTTTTCAAAATGATTAGGGTGAATTTGATGAATTATAAACTTCATAGATTGTGATGGTCTAAGAATTAGCAAGAACGTTGTTTTGGGGGGAAACCCCACATCACTTAGGTTTCTGATCTAGAGCCAACTTTGACAGGGCCCCAACACATTATTGTTGCTCAGGTAATGTGTTAATGGACAGTTGTGCTTTTTTATTTATGGTTCTCTGCAATTTAAAGCATGATGCTAAAGAACACATTGAGTTAAATTTCCACCATACAAACCCAGTCAGAAAAAAATCACCCTGTATGAGACACCTTAAAATGTTTTCCCTTGGTGCATTGAGTGATGTCGAACGCATCTTTCTGAAACAGCAAAGGCTGACGATGCCTGTTACCGTGCACGTATTCAGTTCTAAAGGACCTTGCTACTCCCCTGCTTTATCTCTATTACTACTTTCAATTTGGCTTCTGCCCTTCTTTTCAATCCTGTTTATTGAATTTGCCAAGGACAGTCATGTGTTTATCATTGTGATGATTCATTGCCCTACTAGATTGGAAGTTTAATTTCTTCTTCCTTTTTTTAATCATAAAGAGGCTCTCTTTTATACAGTGATTGGATAATTTATTTAATTTAGGAAGATATCCATTTTAGCAAATGAATGGCCATTGCTATATTAGAAAGCAGAAGGTTATATTTTCAGTGCTGCAGGAAAGATTTTTAAAATAAATCTTTCATTTTCAGAATGAGGTCTTATGATAAAAAAAAATCAACAATCACTAAAGTACCTAATGAATGCAAGTGCAACTAACAAGAAATCCTAAAACTATCGATATTTTCAAATTTGAAGTTAATAATCAAGTAGAGCACCGAATCAAGAAACAGAATTTCTTTGTCCTCTTTCCATTTAAGGGTTAACTGAGGGTTCATTAAAAGTTGGCAGTTTTCCAGGTGCTTCCTTGGGTCAGCTTACCTTCAGAGCTCTTCCTCATCATGAGATGATTGCTATGTCCTTGATTTGAAGGGCTCAGGTGAGTTTCACTTTTTCTCCCACAGCATTCTTAACTCCATTTTCCTTGCAATGATCTCTCCAATAAAGGTTTACCAGCTCAACAAGTCTTGAGCCTGTTCTGTTTTATTGGAGTGCCTTCTCTGCTCATCCCCAGGAGTGTCTTTGTTATCTATAGCATCTCCTATACTCCTTTGTCGAGTGGAGCTCTGGAGAGAAGAAAGAGCTCAGTTTTAGAATCTAGTTTCATTTTAAAGCCATGAAGCACAGGTATCTGAAAAACACATCAGGGAAATCCAGCTGGTATAGTAGGTTGCAAGTCAGGCTGCTAAACCCAAACTCAGGTGCTCATGGGAGATCCATGAGGCTTTCTGTTCCCCCAAAGGTGTGTAGCCTTGGAAACCTAGAGCACGGTTCTACTCTGTCCTAAGAGGACGTGCTAAGTCAGAATCGATGGGTTGGCAATGAGTTCCACTTTTGGGTGGATGTCCTGCCTTTTCATCTTATCTATAAGTTTGGTCAAGAAAAACCCACAACCCTGTAGGAATTGGGGTAATAATTTTTGATCAGTTGGTGGCCTAGTTCATTATGAGTTCGGCTACTATCCACAACGTCAGCAACCTGAAACCATGGGCAAGACTATGGGGGAAAGATGAGGCTTTCTACTCCCACAAAGAGTCATAATCTTAGTAACCTCTGAGACAGGGTCACCGTGCACCAGAATGGACTTGATGATAGTGAGTTTCCATTTGAGTTATTTCAACGTGTGTTCTCTATGAAAGGGCATCCCACAAACCCAGCCCTCTGCCGTTGGGTAGATTCCAACTCTCAGCAAGCCTATAAGATAGAGTAGAACTGCCCCAATGGGCTCCCCAAGTTGTAATGTTTATGGAAGCTGACTATCACCTTTTTCTCCCATGGAGCAGCGGCTGATGGGGTCAAACTGCAGACCTTCCCATGAGCAGGCAATCACTTTACCCACTGCGCCACCAAAGGCTCCTACCGGCAGTCAACATGTTTTCTTTCTTTAGTTGCAAAATATTTGTATGCTTTCAAGGAAAATGACATTTTCAATTTTGTCCTCTAAGTAAAGGGAATTGTGCTCGCGTGAGTTGGTTAAAAACTGAGGAATAACAATGATGCTAACTTCACTTCTGTACTTCTATATTTATTGGAAAATTATCTCTGCCTTCTCAAGTGTTTCCTTAGAACAGTAACTCCCCATTCTGTAAAAGGTCCAAATTTACGACCCGTATGACAAAGAAGACATTTAAAGCCGAGAAAAAGGCTGCTGTTTGCTTTGAGTACTTGGCATTTTGAATCTTCTGTATTATTACATTTTCAAGTTAATATTCCTTTAATCTAACAACTTTTGACATGCTATAAAATATTTAAGCAATTCATTTTTGTTAAACGTGGAAAGTACAAGATCCTGTTTAAGCTTAATCATGCAGAAAATTTGCAAATGTGAAATTTTTATATCAATTGAATACCAAATATTTTCATTTTATTTACATCTTGGTGAACTTCTTAAAGAGTTGTAACCTTCTCATATCACATATTTATAAGCAAGAGTTTTTGATTACCTGTGCATACTTAAGTATAAGCCAACCGGAATATCCGCCGAGGCACCTAATTTTTAAAAAATCATTTTATTGGGGCTCATACAACTCTTATCACAATCCATACATGCATCAATTGAGCAAAGCACCCTTATATATTCGTTGCCCTCATCATTCTCAAAATTCACCTTCCGCTTGGGTTCTTGGAATCAGCTCATTTTCCTTTTTTCCCTCCCCCTCTCTCACTGCTTCCCTCCCTCGTGAACCCTTAATAATTTATAAATTATTATTTTATCTTATCTTACACTGCCCGGCATTGTCAGGGGAAGCCAGCCCCTAACACATCATTACGGGTCCAATAGGCACAATTGTACAGCAATAATGAGTAAAGATCATAGTAAAGTTATAGAGAGCAAGAGAGATAGAAGAGAAGACTTGAAATATATGGAGTTAGACACAATTCATGGTAGCATGCTCACCTCAGCCCCACTTGGTGGTCCACGTGGAGGGAGAGAGAGAGTTTAATGCTAGCCCAGGCTTTTTATATTCTCTCGGGACATTCAAGCCCCCTAATTACAGGTGAGGACAAACATCACAGGAAGGAGTTGTGCTATAGGTAATACAGAAATGAGAGGGGGTGGTCTAGGGACACACATGCAATAAGGAGAGGAGGGAATGGGGGTATACATGTGACAAGATGGGCGGATCCTAGATTTAGGATGGCAACTTAACTTTGCATGTCACAGAGCCAGTTTGGCCTGTTCCCTGGCTCAACTGATAGAGAACATTGTTGGTAGGGTGTGAACACTTGGTTACAGGCCTCAGGGAGAAATAGTTTATTGTCCTCCACAGCAGGGCGCAAGGCCTACCCTGTAGTCTGGTGACTCACTGCCCTGGGGAGGATGTCTGTAAGCATCTGACTTCCCCCCACATGGAGTCTCCCTCACCCACTTTCCTGTTGCCCATCCCCCAGAGAGGAGGTTATATGTAGATCCCCGAGATCCGTTCCCCCTTTCTACCCCCTCTTCCCTCCTGGTATCGCCACTCTCACTGTTGGTCCTGAGGGGTTCATCTGTCCTAGATTCCCTGTATTTCCAGATCCCAACTGCACCACTGTGTATCCTCTAGTCTAACCAGGTTTGCAAGGTAGAATTGGGATCATGATAGTTAGGGGGGAGGAAGTGTTTAAGAACTAGAGGAAGGTTGTGAGTTCATTATTGCTACACTGAACCCTGAGTGACTCATCTCCTCCCCACTACCCCTCTGCATGGGATATCTAGTTGTGTACAGATGGGCATTGGGTCCCCATCACGTGCTCCTCTCATTCACAGTGATGTGATTTCCACCCCCCGCACCTTTGTTGTTTGAAACCTGGTCCCCTCGGCCCTTCATGTGGGCTTTGTTGCTTCTGAGCTAGATGGCCGCTTGTTTACTTTCAAGCCTTTAAGACCCCAGACGCTATATCTATCGATAGTCAGGCACCATCAGCCTTCTTCACCACACTTAATTATGCACACATTCATCTTCAGCAATTATGTGGGGAAGGTGATCACACAGTGATGGTTTTTGTCCTTTGGTGTCTGCTACCTGATCCCTTCAACACCTTGTGTTCACTTCGGCTTGTGTGCTTCTTCCATGTGGGCTTTGTTGCTTCTGAGCTAGATGGCCATTTGTTTGCCTTCAAGCCTTTAAGGCCCCAGATGCTATATATTTTTGATAGCCGGGCACTATCAGCTTTCTTCACCGCGTTTGCTTAAGGGTGCTTTGTATAAGGGTGCTTTGCTCAATTGATGGATTGTGATAAGAGTTGTATGAGCCCCACTAAAATATTTATTAATTAAAAAAGAGCATTAATTAATGTAATACATAATCCACTACTTAACGGATTAAAAGAGAAGAATAAACTGACAGTGTTAGTTCATCAAAAAGAAGTATTTGATAAACATTAGCACAGTTTATAGTGGGGAAAACAAACAAGCAAACCAACCCAGAATGAGAGGGAACTTTCTTAACCTTATAGATAAGGAGTATCTCTAAACAACCCACAACAAATGTTATTTTCAATCACTGAATGTCAAAAGCTTCACCTGTGCTGTCCGGAACAGGACAACAATGCCCGCCATGCCCACATTTCAGCATTGTTTTGGAAATCATAGCCAACAATGAAAATAAAGAAACAGAACTGTTGTTTAAAACAAAACAAAACAAAAAAACCTGTTAGTAGTTCGAGGTCTGTTTGTTGACATTTAGGAGTGTTTCCCGGACGAGTCTGATGGGGTGCCACATCCTGGCCCCAGAGTCCATACTTTATATTCCCTCAGGACCTCCTTGCTCTGCTTCCCCCGCAGCTCCATTGCACGCCCCCAGTGCTTTGCTTCAGTGTGGTGGGGTCAGCTCAGTCCCACATCCCCCACTGTGTCTCAGGTGCTGTCCCATGTAGGGCCATTGGTCAGGGCAAGATGTCTCATCTTGACATGGGGCCGGCTATATGGTCCTCTCTGTACATTGGGCCCTTCGAGCTGGGCTATTGTCGTCTGAGCTTGGTGGGCCCAGGTGCGAGGCACCAAATTTTACCACAAAAACTGACTTAAAAATGTGCTGAGAAACTTAGCTTATTCACGAGTATATGTGGTAATTGAAAAAGTTTAAGTGAGGAATAATAACATTTTATCTTAAATTTATAATATATTCATGCCCAGCATTCCTTCTACATATATTAATTGCTATTTTACCTATGAGGAGGACTTTTTCTTTGTCTCTTTATTTACTTATTCAAATATTTGCATTTGAATAACCATTAAGGTCTACACTTCTTTGAAGAGGTAGCTCTTCTTCAATTTTATTTTGAGTGTCTTCTAACTGGAGAACTCATCTTCTGGCACTACAGATGCTTTTCATAAGGTGTTTAGTGGCTAATAGCTCAAAAGTGAATCACTGGTTCCTTCTTCAAAGTCTGTCTTAGTACGTAAGCTCTGCTGAAACCTGTTATACCATAGTGACCTTCCTGGTATTTGAAATACCAGTTTCACAAGGTCCAACATCAGAGCAAGACACAAACCACCACCGTAATACAAACCAACAGACAAGTGCTATAAGAGATCATAATCTATTAAACAAAATAAGAATGAATGTTTCTATCCAAATGCAAGTATATAAAGCACAGCCCTTTTTTCACAATTGCAATTTCCATCAAAATTCTAAAAATAATTTTATTGGGGGCTTGTACAACTCTTATCACAATCCATACATGCATCCATTGTGTCATGCACATTTGTACATTTGTTGCCCTCATCATTCTCAAAACATTTTTTCTCCACTTGAGCCCTTGGTATCAGCTCCTCATTTTCCCCCTCCCTCCTACACTCTCCCTCCCTCACGAACCCTTGATAATTTATAAATTATTGTTATTTTGTCATATCTTACATTGCCCAACATCACCTTTCACTCACTTTTTTGCTGTCTGTCCCACAGGGAGGGTTATATGTAGATCCTTATAATCGGCTCCTCTTTTCTACCCCACCTTCCCTCCACCCTGCCGGTATTGCCACTCTCACTATGGGTCCTGAAGGGATCATCTGTCCTGGATTCCCTGTGTTTCCAGTTCCTATCTGTACCAGTGTACATCCTCTGGTCTAGACATATTTGTAAGGTAGAATGGGGATCATGATAGTGGTGGTGAGGAAGGATTTAGGGACTAGAGGAAAGTTGTATGTTTCATCGTTGCTCTGCTGCACACTGACTGGCTCATTTCCTCCCCGTGATCCTTATTTAAGGGAATGTCCAGTTGCCTACAGATAGGCTTTGGGTCCCTAATCTGCACAGCCCCTCATTCACAATGATATGGTAGTTTGTTCTTTGATGCCTGATTCCTGATCCCTTCGATACCTCATGGTTATACAGGCTGTTGTACTTCTTCCATGTGGACTTTGTTGCATCTGAGCTAGATATCCGCTTGTTTACCTTCAAGTCTTTAAGACCCCAGACACTATATCTTTTGATAGCCGGGCGCCATCAGCTTTCTTCACCACATTTGCTTATATACCTGCTTTGTCTTCAGTGATTGTGTCAGGACGATGAGCATGATGGAATGACAGTTTAGTAGAGCAAAGTGTCCTTGCAATGAAGGAGTACTTGAGTGGAGGCCCAATGTCCATCTGCTACCTTAATACTAACCCTATAACTATATTCACATAGATCTATTTCCCCATCATCATATATAAATATATTTATATATGTACATGCCTGTAATTACACCTCTATAAATGCCCATTGTCTCCTATTCTTTCCTCTATTTCCTTTTACTTTTCTCTTGTCCCACTATCATGCTCAACCTTCATTTGGGTTTCAGTAATTCCTCTCAGATACATTGCCCTTGATTAAGCCCTACCAGGCCTTCTAAACCCTCCTCGCCACCGATTCTGGATCACTTGTTCCTTTGTGCATGGGTTTGTTAACATCATTTCATACCCCCATCTCCCCCTCTCCCATATCCCCCTGGAACCGTTGGTCCTTTTGTTTTCTCCTCCAGATTGTTTATTCAGCCTATCTTATCTAGATAGACCTGCAGAAATAAAAATACACAAAAATAAAACAGAGAAAACCAAAGCTACAAAAGAAGAATAACAACAACTGTAAGGTCTCTTTCCTGGCTAGAGTTCAGCCTCCGTCCTTGGCTCCGCACGAGAAAGAATTCACGCCGAAGCCGGGCTCGTGATCCAAGTTAATTTAATGAAAGTTAAAAGAAGCTTCAGCTTTTACGCGGTACCCATAGGATTCCTTTTGATCATGCGGCCTGGCAGAGGCTGCTCAGGGTAACGCAAAGATCTCTCTCCCAAGTTTCCCTCCGAAATGGACGACCCAACCAGACAAGCCCCTCTCCCTCTTGGTTCCTGCCTTTTCAAGGATTCCCGGGGGAGGCGTGGTGAACGACCCCAGGTCGGTCCCATTGGCTGAATTGCAATCATCTGGCCCAAGTGGGCTGCTCTAGGTTTAACTCCCATCCGTGCCCACCAGCGGGAAAATCCAACTTTGTCCTATGCTGGCTCTCCTGGGCATGTGTCAATGGACATCCCAATCCCTAGGCTAAGCTACCTAACACAACCACCAAAAAAAACCCCAAAAACCCAATGATAAAAAAGAAAAGCCTGTAAATAGTTCAATGTCTGTTTGTTGACTTTTAGGAGTGTTTTCTGGTGGAGTCTGATGAGGTGCCATGCCCTGGCCCCAAAGTCTATTTTTGGTACTCCCTCGGGACTTCCTTGCTCTCTTCCCCTTGCTTTTGCAAGATCGGGTGCAATTTCCACTCTGTGTCTCCATTGTTGTCACCTGTAGGGCTATGGGTCAGTGAGGGATGTTGTGTCTCATAGTCGGGCCGGCCCTATGGTCCTCTTTGTGCATTGGCTGCTCTGAGTGGGGATATTGTCTTCAAGATTTGTTGGGCCAGGATGTGCTCTACTCTCTATTCCTCCCCCTTCATTTGCTCCCGTGTGTTCTGATCAGACATGTCCCTCTCCCAGAGCTGTAGCTTCAGTGCTGTCCTCTGAATTAAATCTTCTGGGTCAGCAACATTTTTTAGAGTTTGATCTGATTAGGCATAACCTCCCCTTGCTTCCCTCCATGCCCCCCCCCCAAATTCCTGCCCTCATCATTACTTATGAGAAAAAAACACTCTAAATACCAAGTCCCTGACATAACTAAAATAACTGACACAGGTCTAAATCAGACTCCATATGGTTTTAGGTTCCTGCTTCTGATTTTAGAGTGTATGACCCTGACCACACTCTTGACAAGTGAGTACCACTTTTTCTTCAGTCTTCTGGGGTGGTCTACCCACAATATTGCATGAAACTGAAGGAGCTAGCTCCCAAACTCAGGAAATTGGCTAAGGTCAAATACTCTAGCCAATAGAAATTCTTAATAAATAAGTCGCATGAGAAAGCATGTTGAATGTCACCCGGTCAAATATACTCTCATGGTGCTTCCCTGCTCTATAACATTTTGCCAAATTGTAAAGGATGTGCTTCAGTTTCCCCTTTAGAACTCACTCACGCTCACTCTCCCTGCCATTGAGTCATTGCTGACTCTTAGCGACCCTTATGGAATTTCATTTGGGAACTTCCTGATTTGCAAATCTTTGACTATGAAAAAAACATTTCATTTTACAGAAACTTTTCTAGTTTTAACGGCTACACTCAGTACATCTATAGGCTTCCTAAATGATGTGTGTATTTCAGATACTAAAACAGAATTCTAAAGCAACTTAGGAAATAGGCTGAAGACTGAAGCCTTCTAATTAGCTGTTTTGTCTTATTTTGATCACATCACGATCTTCCTACTTTAGTTTACATTTCAGAGACTGAGGTAGTATATTTTTTTTCTCCTTTCTTTTTTAAAAATCATTTTATTAGGGGTGAGGTAGTAGATTTTTAATTAATTTTTATCCAGAAATTGTGCTTAAATTTTGAAAAGACGGGCTACATTGGGTTTATTTAACCTTAGTAGAAGTAGAACTTTATTATATATTTATTTTTTTAATTTAAATATTATTCAAAGATAATAGAATTACCATGAATTCTTTATCAACGTCATTCCCTCATTTTCCTTCACTTTCCCCTGATCATTATTCTGTGTGTGTGTGTATGTGTGTATGTGTGTGTAATAGGTTTGTGTTCTCTGAACTTGATGAAAGTGCTTTCTGTCAAATTTCACCAGTATATATATTTTTTCCTTTGTAGTTCATACAATAATTTTGTAAAGATGCCTTGAGATTGGATAAATACCTTCTTCGCTTCAAGTTTTTACCTTCCAATTTTATTAAATAAAAACTGGACAATGAATAAGGAAGACCAAAGTAGAATCAATGCCTTTTAATTATGGTGTTGGTGAAGACATACAGAAGAAATTCTAGACTGCCCAAACCATGTACAAATAGGGTCTCAGAAGAAGAACAGACAGAATATTCCTTGGAAAGGAGGCTGGGAAAATTGGGTTGCATCTAATTTGAATGTGTTACCAAAAGTGACCCATCCCTGAAAAGGGACATTATGCTTGGTAAAGTAGAAAAAAGTGAAAAAGTTGGAAAGCCCTCAAGATGTGAATTGTCACAGTGGTTGCAATCATGGACTCAAATGTGGCGCAAGATCGGGCAATGTTTTGTTTGTACAGAAAACTCTCTCAAACTCAAACTGCCTGCTATTGAGTCACTGTTGACTCATAGCGACCCTCTGTAGTGGCCAAGACAGACTAATTATTTATGGGAGTAGAAAACCCAGTGGATGATTTCGAACTGCCAACTATGCAGATTGCAGCCCAACTTATAATCACTATACCAACAGGGACCCTGGTCTCCCCATAAGTCAGAATCAATTTGATGGCACCTAAGAACAATATTTTTACCTTAAACTGTTAATATTGTAATGCCCAACACTCCTTCTACATATACCCATTGATATTCTAGCTATAAAGAGGACTTTTTCTTTGTCCATTTATTTACCTATTCAAATATTTTATTTGCATTGAAATATTTGTATCTGTTTTTTTTTATTTGGTTGGTATGGAACAAAGCTTTCAGGAAACCTTCATTTTCTGATGGAGCATGTACTAGTGAAGGTTTGGGTCAACTTGTCTGGGCCAGGATTCTCAGTGTGGTTTGCAGGTTAACACACATGGCCTGACCTAATAATGCTACCCAGCCATTCAGTTATAAACATCCTTAGAGAAATAAAATATGAAGAAAAGCAGCACCCTTAGTCAGATCATGGCCATAGAGAACTTTGGGGGTGTGGCCTGCTTCCTATTTAAGTCTATTGAACTCTATGGAAAAACTTATTTGTTTTTTTCTGGGTGTGGATCCTTCATCTAATTCATCAACTTCCAGGCCTTTGGACTTGGGCCAAGGGCCTGCTATATTGTCTGCTGCTCCCAGCAGCATATCACCTCACTTGTCATTTGACCTGTCAACTTTGGTCATGCAGCTCAGCAGTCCCAAGCCTGATATGACATACTTGGATTCATCTGCATCTGCAACCACCAGACTGTGTTCTTCTGCTACCCTGTATGCAACATACTCCAAAGCTATGGGAGTCAGGGGAAGCCATCAGCTTGACATCTGACCTACAGACCTGGAACCAGTCTAGACTTGAACTCACCTAATTCTACAGTAACATGAGTCATTTTCGTGATACAAATTTCTGTATATACATACATATATAAGTATCATTTGTTTTTCATCTTTAGAGAGCCCAGCCTAAGGCAGGGTATAACTCAAAATAAAAAGAAACAACTGCAGGCATCCATTAATATTTGGAATCTTACATATATGAATGATGAATTCAGGAAAATTGGAAATAAACAAAAATGAAATGGGACACAAAAGGATTGATGTCCTTGGTGTTAGAAACCTAATATAGATTGCCATTGGTTATTCAGACAAACATGGATTAGTATGCCAGAAATGAAACCTTGAGGAATAATACCATCCATCCATTCATCACAAACAGCATTTTAAGGTGTATTTTGAAGTACAATTCTGTGAAAGAATGCTATCTATAGGTCTACAAGGAAGATGAATTAATACAACTTATGTAAATTTATGCACCAACCATTTAGGCCAATAATGAAGATATTGGAAAATACAGCAACTTTTTCTATATTAAAGTGGTCAAACAATAACTCAAGATAATTATGGGTGATTGGAATCTGAAAGTTGGAAGCACAGAAGCACAGTTAGTTGGAAAATAGCCCTTATTGATAGAAATGATGTTTGACATGGTGTGATAAAATTTTGCAAGACAAATAATTTTTCTCAACAACATAAATGGTGACTTTACACATAGGCCTCATCAGATGGAACATTGGAATCAAATCACCTACACCCGTGTAAAGATGTCATTAGTCAAGACAAGAGCAGAAGCCAATTGTCTAACACAGTGGTTCTCAAATTTCTTCTTTTTTTTTTGTTTTTTAATATTTGCATCCAGACTAGGACCAACTCCACAGGAGGAGTCGCTCCACTCTCAAAGGTGCAAAATGCTGCCCAGAGGTTATGCGACCACAACTCTAAAACAGTGATGGAGCCAGACCTCCCTGGGCAGCACCTGCTCTTCCAACAGTGTAACCCTGTCCCAGGCATTGGTTTAGCCTGGACAGCTGACAACCGCTGGGGTCAAATTTCCTAATGTTGTGACCCTTTAATACAGTTCCTTGTGTTGTGGTAACCCCCCAATCATAAAATTATTTTTGTTGCTACTTCAAAACTATAGTTTTACAACTGCTATGAATTGAGCGACCCCTCTGGAAGGGTCGTTTGACCCCCACAAAGGTCACAACCCAGAGGTTGAGAACCACCGGTCTAACAGATCAAATGCAAGTTCTAGTTGAAGTTGAAGATAATTGAAACAAGTCAACAAGAGCCAAAATATGAATTCTAGTATAATCCAGAGGGAAAAGATGAGACATTTTATTCCTGCAAAGAGTCAGTTTGGGACACCCACAGGGAGAGTTCTAATCTGTCTGTTGCTATGAGTGAGAATTACTTTATGGCAGTATTTTGATTAACCCACTTGAGTTTAGAGACCATCTCCAGACCAGATTTGAAGCACTGAACGTGAATGACCAAAGACCAGACAAGTTGTGAACTGACATTAAAGTCATTAAAAGAACATGAAAGAAGGCAAATAATAAAATGGGTGTCAAAAATGAAGTAAAAAAGCAGAGCAGAAAATGTAAAGGGTAGCCTGAGAAGATAAAGTACAATATTATAATAAAGTGCGCTATTATGGGAGAGCACACTAAACATTTCTCAAGTTGAAAGCACTAAAGACAAAATTCATGCCTGAAGTGCAATAGTGAAGGATTCAGGTGAGCAAAATATTGAACCATGCAGATAGCATCAAAAGATTAAGGGAACTTGAACGTAAACACAAGCGGCATTCTAGCTGAGAAACAACAAAACCCACAGGGAAGAAGCACACCAGCCTGTGTGATCACGAGGTGTTGAAGGGATCAGGTAGCAGACACCAAAGAACAAAAACCATCATTGTGTACGTACCTTCCCCATATAAACGCTGAAGACAAATGTGTGCAGAAGTATGTATGGTGAAGAAGGCTGAAGGTGCCTGGCTATCGAGTGATAATGCATAATGTGTCTGGGGTCTTAAAGGCTTGAAGGTAAACAAGCGGCCATCTAGCCCAGAAGCCACAAAGCCCACATGGAAGTAGCACACCAGCATGTGTGATCACCAGGGGTCGAAGGGACCAGGTATCAAGCACCAAAGAACAAAATAATCATATCATCGTGAATGAGGGGGAGTGTGGAATGGGGACCCAATGCCCATGTGTAGACAAACTTTCCTCTAGTTATTAAACGCTTCCTCTACCGACTATCATGATCCCAATTCTTCCTTATAAACCTTGTTAGACCAGAGGATGCACAGTGGTGCAGATAGGAATTGGAAACACAGGGGATCCAGGAGAGACGAACCCCTCAGTACCAGTGGTGAGAGTGGTGATACTGGGAGGGAGGACGGAAGGTGGGGTAGAAAGGGGGAACCGATGACAGGGATCTACATATAACCTCCTCCCTGTGGGATGGACAGCAGAAAAGTGGGTGAAGGGAGGCGTCTGGCACTGTAGGATATGATAAAATAATGATTTATAAATTATAAAGGGCTCATGAGGGAGAGGGGAGCATGGAGGAAGGGAAAAAGAAAAAGAAAAATGCGGAGCTGATTCCAGGATCCCAAGCAGAAAGTGAGTGTTTTGAAAATGAAGATGGCAATGAATGTATAGGTGTGCTTTACACAATTGATGTATGTATGGATTGTGATAAGAGTTGTGTGAACCCCAAGAAAATTATTTGTAAAAAATAAGAAAAAAAAACAAAAGTTAAAGGGAAAACTGATTCACAATACCAACAAAAGTTGGTCAACATTCAACCATTTAATGAGATAGCTTATAGTCGTCTAACTCTGGCATTGAAGGAAATGACTCCAAGCTGCACAGAAGGCATGCTTAGCTAAAACAAGACCCCAGGAGCTGAGGGAATGCCAACTGAAAGTTAAAACTAACTGATGCAACGCAGGGTGCACTTACTAGGCTTTGCCCAGAAATTTGGATGACAGTTACCTAGCCAACCATCTGGAAGAGATCCATGTTTGTTCCCATTCCACTGAAAGGGAATCCAACATAATGTGGAAATCACCCAACAACATCATTAATAGCACTCATAAATAAAATTGGCTCAGGCACTCCTTAGTCCTCAAATTAACACTCTTGCTTTTCTATATTCTTAATAAGGTCTTTTGCAACAGAGTTCCCTAATTCAACAAGTCTTTTGATCTCTCCAAAGCTGCTTCCATTTATCATGATGTCACCTATTGGTCCAGTTGTGGGGACTTTGTTCTTTGCATTGAGTTGTAATCCAATCCGTACTGAATGTTGCAATCCTGGAAATTTTAATCAGCAAATGCTTCAAGTCTTTGTTTCTTTCAGTAAGCAAGGTTGTATCATTTGGGTGTTGAAGGTTATTACTAAGCCTCCTCCAATCCTGATGTTGTGTTCTTCTTCATATAATCCAGCTTCTCTAGTTATTTGCTCAGCACACAGATTGGACAAGTGTGACGAGAGGATACAACCCTGACACACACCCTTCCTGATTTTGAGCCATGCTGTGGTCCTTTATTCCTTTAGCACAATTGTCTCTTGATCCATGTATAAGATCTGCATGAGCACAATCAAGTGTTCTGGAATTCCCATTCTTCTTAGGGCTATCCATAGTTTGTTATGATCCACACAGTCCAATGCCTTGGCATAGTAAATAAAACACAAATAAACATCGTTCTGGTATTCTCTGCTTTAAACCAAAATCCATCTGACATTAACAATGATATCGAGCATCTTCTGTATCTGGCCTGAACTTCTGGCAGCTCACTGTCAATATACTGCTGAAACCGTTTTCAGATGATCATCAGCAGAATTTTACTTGCATGTGATATCAATGATATTGTTCTATATGTTGAGCATTCTGTGGGGTAACCTCTCTTTAGAATGGGTACAAATATGAATATCCTCCAGTCAGTTTGCCAGGTAGCTGTTTTCCAAATTATCTGGGATCAATGAGTAAGTTTTTCCAGTGCTTCATCAGCTTGTTGAATCATGTCAATTGGCATTCCATCAATTCCTGGAGCCTTGTTTTGACAAACTGACAGACAAATGGTGGATGGTTTTGATTTACATCTCTTTAATTGCTAATGTTTACAAGCATTTCTTCATGTATTTGTTGGCTGAATATCTTCTTTGGTGAATGTCCTTTCCCCATGTTGAAATTGAATTGTTTGTCTTTTTGTTTTTGAGATGTTGCTTTTTTATATATATATTTTAGATAATACTCATTTGTTGGATGGGTAGGTGGTTGCCAAATCTTTCCCCTCATTGTGTAGGGGTTTTTTTTAATTCTTGAAGTTTTTTGTTGAGCATATGTATTTAAATTTGACTAGGTCCCACGTAGCTAGTTTATCTGGTGTTTATGGGCTTTTAGTTATGTTTGGTATTTTATTTCTGCCTCATATTTTTGTCACTAGGACCCCTGGTAGCATAGTGGTTATGCATGTTGGGCTGCTAAATACAAGGCCTGCCCTTTGAAATTCCCAGCCACTCTGTGGGAGAAAGACTTGGCTTTCTATCCATATGGAATTACTGTCTGGGGAACCCGCAGGGACAATTCTATTCTGTCCTATTGGGTCTCTGAGTTGGTAGTAGTGAGTTTTGAGAGTTTCAGTATTGCTCTTGTGTGTTAGTCTGGGTGGAACTAGAGGAACAAATTCATAGACACCATGCATGTAAAAAAGAACTTCATATAAAAAAATGAATTGTATATTAAGAAAACATCCCAGCCCAGTCCAGATCAAATCCCCAAGTCCAATATTAGCCCATATGTCCTATACCAATTTGTAAATTCCTCTTCAGACTCATGCAAAACATTCAAGGACACCTAGTGTAGGAAGATCACAGGTCATTGGGTAGAAAGTCTTGTGGATCCAGTGGCAGTGGAAGCACCTTAGTACTGCTGTGGGTCTCCACATGACATCTCCAGCTGCAAAGGCTCGGACTGCCATCAGCATAGCTCCTTGTGGCTTGTTGCTGGTAGAGGAAGCAGAAAGTCTCTGTTTATCTGGCCTCCAGCGTGCTATTTATCTCCGTGGCACCTCAATGAGGTCATCAAGCTGTGACATGATTGGCAGATCAAGTAGATTATGTAACTGCCACACCCTGTTGGTTTGTTTATTCTATGACCTTTATATAGTTTTAGGTTTAACATTTAGGTCTTTGGTTCATTTTGAGTTAATTTCTGTGTTTGATGTGAAGTATGGTTACTATTTCATTTTTCTATAAGAAGACAAACAGATTTGACAGTACCATTTGTTTAAGAGAAGGGTGTCTCTTCCGCATTTAATGAGCTTCGGTTCATTGCCAAAAAAAAAGAAATGAAATTCATTAATTTATTTTATGAGATCTTTGTGAGAAATCTTATCATTCAGTGCCAATCCATACCACATGAGAAATTTTAGCATAGCTGACTATACTGAATAAAAGTATCCCACATTAAAAAAATCAGCTGTCATAAATGATTTGATTTGTGTCTGAGTTCGCAATTCTATTCTTCAATAATGGTTTACATATCTCCAGCCTCTGTCTTTTCCATATAAATTTGGAGATTAGTTTTTTTTAAATCTCAGAGATACTTTTTGATCTCAGAGATGGTGTCATCTTTATCTTGAGTCTATAAAAGGATATTTTTCACCACATTTGGCATTCACCAAAATAATCATTAGTTTTTATGAGTTTTTTGTTTCATTTTGTCATTGTGTTTTTTTTTCTAAGACTCTATTATGTGTTTGGCCATTCTTCATTATCCCACAGGATACTACATATGTGTGTGTATTATGTTTTGAAAAATATTTTTCTCTATTCTCCTAGCTAGATAATTGTTATTGATATATCTTAAAGGTCACTAAAACCTTCCTGCCCTACCTCAAACTCCTATTAAGCCAATCCATTGATTTTTTAAAATTTTTCTGATATTGTACTCTATTTGTTTTTTGTTGTTTTATGACTTCAGTTTCTCTCCTGATATTCTCTACTGGTTCATTCATCATGGCCTTTTTTTTTCCCTTAAATCTTTGGGTATATTTCTAATAGCTGATCTAAAGGCTTTAATTGCTAAGGCCATCGTTCAGATGATTTCATGATTAATTTCTATTTAGTACTTGACTATATATGAGTCATAGTTCTCTGTTTCATGTCTAGTAATTGTTGATTCTTTAGCAGATATTCTTGCTTTTATGTTATTTTGACTCTAAAATTGTATTTTCTTCTTCTGATCAATCAGTGTTGATCTTATTATAAACATGTTACACTCAAGCTCCCAATTCTGGCTTTAAAATGGACAGCTACTAAATCTCTGTTCAGGTATCTATGTCTTTTTTTAACTCACCCCACCCCCCACCAAACCATTCCTCTGTTCAATTATCTTAGTCTTTCCAATGCGTTCCCTTGGTGTCTTCTCTACAGAAATAAAATCTGAAGGGCAGCCAAATATTTAAATCAGGTCTACATGTAAATTTGAATTTGTCACTTCTCTGGCTTTAGCTTTTCTGGAAATTCCATCCTCATTTGCTAGTCATTAAAGTAGCTCAAAACATTTTTTTCTGAATTCTCAAACCTCTAAGACAAAGGCTTTGCTAGAATTCTAACTATTGTGCCTGTGGGTGCTGAGACATGACCCCAAGTGAATCATCTTTCATTGTTCAAGTAGTACAATGCCCTATTTCAAGGCTCCAGTTACCTTCAGTTGCTCCATGCTTTATACTTTCTTTCCTCCTGAGCCTTAAAAAATAATTGTTTATAATCTCAATGAAAAATATAAAGCAAAAACATACCTTCAGTTGAGAGAGTGATATTAGAGTCTATTAACATATGCATTAATTAAAGGAAGTTGGTGATAAAGTTTCCATGACATGGAAAATTATATTTGAACTTGAAAAATCTAAGGGTGAATTGTATGTAGCAGTAAATTCGAGGCTATTATTACAGGTAAAATTTTAGGCTAGGAAAAAATAAAATTAAATGCTGTTATTCTATTTATCTTTAATGATAGAAATTATTGTGTCCCTGAAATTACTACCTGGGGATGTGCTTCACGTGCTATGCTAAATGGTTTTACATAGTAACACCTTTCAGATGTACTGATTTAACTATTAGGTTAATAAGGCAGAGGTAGGTAATGACTATCATTTTTTGAACTGTTTCTACTGAATATAAACTCTACCTACTTCCTCTAAAAATTATCTGTTACTTTCTGTGACTAAGCAAATACATTCCAAATTATATTTCATTAATTGTTATTTACTTCAAATTCAAAATGATTTGGAAAATATCACGAAGCTTACTTCAGGAACAGGGGAGCTTAAAAATGCAGAGATGCCCTGTGGAATGTTAAGAAATATCTTTGCTTTCTTTAATTGGCGTGGGCAATGAGAATAGCATTTGGATTTATTCATTATTTATTCATTTACCTTTGAGAGGTATTAGAATATGAAACTTACCCTTCACAGCAATTACCTTTTAATTTTTTCTAATTAGAGGGAATGTCAAAACATGACTTATGAAGTCTAATTTTTGTCCGCAATCCAATTCACGGTTCAAACATACTTGCATTATGTCAAATAGTCATTTACCACACACTGTCATCCAAAGTATTTACCCTTGTAAATACTCTGTATTAGTCAGCAGATGGCATTCATTGTCTATGAACTATTCCACCCTGTCATCACATGTACTTCAGAACAGCAAGCATCTGGTTTTCTCAAAAAGACACATTATCCTCATTTGCAGTTTAGTGTGAATTTGTGAACTGTTTAGTGATAATCAGAGAAGGTGATATTTCATCTTCCTTTCATTTGTATAGCAGATTCAATCAAGTATAATGTGGGGTAAAAATTCATTTAGCTATTCCTTAGCAAGTTTCAGGAGCCAGAAGAAACCATCCTGAGCAACTGTTTTCCTGATTTGGCCTAGAGGCTTGTCCTGGAAGACAGAAAGAAGCCTTTTGGATGCAGTTCTGGAGTGACTTCCATGAATTTCAGAAATTGACAAACCATTGCCTGGTTTTGTTGGGGAAGTGCATACATTCTAAATCAAACAAACCAGTAAATAAACAAACCAGGGCAGCAGATAGTACTGGAATCACCTCAGTGGAAAATCTCTTTTATGTCTAAAAGCACGCACCTTTCCCAAGGTTCTCCTTTGAGTAGCTTCAAAGGAGAATTTGACCCGTGGGGCTCTCACATACCCTAGCACCTTTCATGTCAGACGGATAGCCATCTGTCAGGCTGGCTTGATGCCTGTTTCCAAGGTGTTGGGTCACTCTTCACAGAGCCTGAGTGGTGTCTGTCAATATTATCGCCAGGGAGCTAAGTTCCACAATAGATAAAGGAGTGAACATATTGAAAAGCAGAAATGAAAAATGCCTCCAACTCACTAGTCAATTTAGACAGATTAGACTGTCACATACACTTTTTGAGTGAGTGAGTGAGTAAGTGAGTGAGTGTGTGTGTGTGTGCATGCGTGTGAATCATAATGTGAATCTTTTAGCATGGTCTGATGCCTTTGCAAGCAAGGATTTGATTTCGGGCCAATTGTCTTTGGAGAATGCAGAAGAACTGTGCAGATGCTGTTATACTATAAAAGTCCAGTTTACTAAATAGAGTAGTTAATTAAATAGACATTGGAAAGCAAAGGGGGGGGGAAGATCAACAACCAGAAAATCCAAACTTAAAATTTTGACTCTAAAATGTGTTATTTAATAGAAAAAGAAATCGAAATATATCCCTCCAAGGAAATAGCAAAGCTATTTCACTTACTTAGTGTGCAACGTCCCAACTTAGCTCAATATTGCCATTCAAAGAATTTTTCCATTATCAGGGAAGAGGACAATATCGCCAAGACAAGGTTTCCTATCCCTGAAAGGAGTTACAATCTTGGAAACTCCCAGGGGCCAGTTCTAGGGTCATTCTGAGTCAGAATTGACTCAGTGGCAGTGAGTTTGTTTCGGTTGCTTGACAGCTAGGGGCATTTCATTGGGATTGAGACACCCCCTTAATCTGTTTCATTAGGAAAACCAGGGAATGTGTACTGTTTGGGAGGAGGTGGGCAGGATGAATGTTCAGGCAAGTAAAATCACAGCTGATCTGTGTAACTGAGAGGCTTGGGAGAAATACGTTCTGATAAAGGCCCTCTGTATTTGAGGGCCAGGCCACAAATCCTTCTGCAATTGGCTTGCATTCCCACTTTCCTCTGGCCTAAGGCGGCCATAATTCAACAGCTTGTGAAGAAAGCATTTTCATATTTTGAAGGATTTTGTCCCATGTTGGTGCTTTCAAATTATTAGATGCGTTAGGAAAACTGTTTTCATTGGCAGGTTAACTGGCATGGTTGGGCTGGGGCTGGGGGTGTCACTAATTCTCTTTCCCAGTGACAGGAAATGGAGACCATGCACCTGCTTCATTATGACAAGAGATATAAGAATAAAATTGTCATTCTTTCCTGTTGGGGGTAGGTGACCTGTGGCCACAGGCAGGTCAATATACTTGTAGGTGCCAGCTACACCAGGATTTGGCATCAGACCTGGGGTATGCATAAAAGCCAGCTGGCTGGACATGAGGAAAAAACAGACACACTTAGCTAATTAGGGGTTAAAATATGGCCATCTAAAGAAGGCAGGAAGAAGCAGTGTGTCTTTTTCTAACTACATATAATAAGTATCCCTCAGAAAATAAACATTTAAAAATATCAGGTGTGAGAATTGTCTCCTCTCCACTCCCCCCCCCCAAGGTGCTCTGCCACCCTCCTGCTCAGCAAAGGCACTGAGCACTTGCAATCATGTCACTCTGTCACCAATTTTCCTTCTCAATGAAACTCAGGTATCTGAAAAGAAAGGAGTGATGGCAGATTTCTCCCCCCCCCCTTTCAGCAGAAAGCCAAGGAAATGCTTTTAGAAAGATGAAAACTGCACTTTTGTGTCATCACAAATCCTGGGCATAACAATATTGAACCTCTTTGTGGCAGCTGTTTATTGCCTCTGTTGTGATAGGACTATGTCTTCTCTGTCGATACTTGATTAGGTGAAAAATGTGCTGAAAACCGAAGCCGAGTTACTTTTGAAGGAAAGGGTGGTGCAGACGGCCCATCAGAAGCCCATGCGAGATCATCTAGGTTTTTATTATTTTTTTTGGAGGGGAAAGAATTAGTACTTAAAATCTCAATAGTATGAATAGATTTGATGTTTACATTTGATGTGTTCTCCCCACCCCACCCCCAAATTAAAATGTTTCAAGAACCATTTAGGGAAATGTATCCGTAACAAATCTGGATCATGAAATATTCTTATTTACAGATAGTATATTAATATATCAATCCAACTGAGAGTTTTTACTTATTGCATACTTATGATTCTCCTGGTGCTTTTATATTATACTAAAATAGCATAATAATATGTTATTTACACTTTATACATGATCAACCTACAGGAAAATTCTGATTCAAACCTAGGGATCCCTAATTCAAGACTAAACACAATCCACACTGGTAAAACTAGATCTTGTTCTTCTAGGTTTAAGTTAGCCTCTACTATACATCTTTCAGCAATGTCTTGCCTGAATTCCTACATATGTTACTTGAACTTTTAGATAAGTGAGCAGTTTTGATAGCATGTTCCCCATTACTATGGTCAGTATCATTGTTTAGGTTAACAGCCATAGTTGATAAAGTCTGCTAGAATGTTGATATTGGGATGAACTGGTGTTCTCTTTCATCTTCCCAGTTGAACATTTTCATCAGTTTTATTTATGGTTTCAACCTTGAAGCAATGGAGTGAGTTTATTCATTCCTAAAGACTACTGTCATCCTGAGTCCTATATTAGGTCTTAAGGACATCAGTGGGTAATGGCATCAAGGAATTAATATTGGTGGTGACAGTCTTGGACATGCTGAGATATATTTTTTCAATTTTGGAAAGAAAAATTGGTAGGAAAAGATCTTGATAATGAGTTCATCTACGCTCTAACAGCATTGGTTTCCCTCTCTTTGTTCACACCTCTGCCCACCAGGTTGACACTTTTGACGATAGAGCAATCCCTCTCTCAAACGTGTACATTATAAAGGTGTGGCAAGTCATAATGAATTATTATTGAAAATCTTCACAACCCAAACCCCATGCTAGTGAGTAAATACTGCCTCATAGTAACTCTGTAGGACAGAAAACTGCTCCGTGGAGTTTTGGACACTGTAAATTTTCATAGGAGCAGACAGTCTCATCTGTCTCCTGAAATGCAGCTGGTAGGTTTGAACTGCTGACCTTGAAGTAAGCAATCCAGTGCTTATCATACAGTGTCACCAGGGCTCCTTGAGAACTAGAAATGTTAGGGAAATAGCCTAAGGTTATAGTGGTAAGAAGAGGCTGGGAGGTAGCCAGTAAAATAAAACCAAACCCAAACCAAAGCAATTTGCATTGAATCAATTCTGACTCATAAAAACCCTGCAGAGTGTGGAGTAATGGAAGCCTACTGGATATAAGCTGACCGAATATCAGCCGAGGCCCCTAAGTTTACCACAGAAACTGCATTAAAAATGTGCTTGAAAAACTCGGCTTGTACATGAGTACACATGGTAACTACTTTGGGTAGTAATGCCACTAGAACTCCTCCTCTACACTCAAATAACAAAACCCAACAACCCCTTACTATCATCGAGTTGATTCTGACTTGCCGAGACCCTGGAATGCCCAGCAGTATTGTCCCTGTGTATGTCCACCACTGTACATCATTTCAGGAATAGACAGTCTCATCTTTCTCCCAGAGCAGCTGGCGGTTTAGAAATGCTGATCTTTGGGTTAGCAGCCCAGTTCACAACCCACGATGCCACCAGGATCCATAAATTGTTAGAATTTCCCAAAATGTCCTCAGTTATTTTTTTTAACTTCAGTGTTTGTGAGTCCCAAGTACAAGGCAGTTACACCAAAATCTCTTTAAAGGCAAAATCAAGGTCAGCATGAACTCTTCAAGGTCCCTAGATTATGCTCAATTGGTGCTCAATTGCTAACTGTTGATGGCTCAACACCCACCTCCCCCCAACCCCCAGCAGCACCAAGAAGGTAAGTGTGGAAATCTGCTTCCAGTAAGATTGTAGCCATGAAAACTCTCTGGAGCAGTTCGACCCTGTCATGAAGGGGTCACCATGAATCAGAATCAACTCATTGGCAATGCACAACATGAAATATTCTTTAGCTTGGCATTGGAACAATCGCTCCCAAGAAACGCACAGTATGCCAACATTCCCCACCCATTGCCCCTGCTCTATTCCCGCCTTCTTTCCTACCTGTTAAAATGTTCCCTTCTTCAGTGTCCAAAAGTTCTCTTTTGCAATGAGCCTTTGAACTTCATCCCATTGGTTGCATATGATCACCATCACCTTCGTCCACTCCTATGTATAAACTACCGGTATATAATAATCTGTCATGGAAATTTCCCCTAACAATAAATCTCTCCGACTCTATTATCTTTCTTATTTCTAAAAATGGTAGCTATTTTCTTTTATGCGTTTACATCCTATAGGGAACCCTGGTGATGTAGGGAGTTACACATTAAGGCTGCTACCCACGAGGTCAGGAGTTGGACACCAGCAGAGAAGCAGCTTTCTAGTCTTATAAAACTGTACAGTCTTGGAAAACCACAGAGGCTGTTCCATCCTGTCTTAGAGTGTCCATATGAGTCAGGTTCAACTCAATGGCATGGAGACTTCTATATACTATAGGATTATATTTGCTCGGTTTGCTAGTTTGTTTGTTTGTTTGTTGTTACAGTCCTCCCTTTTTATGTTGTTCATATCTTTTTCCAGACTCATTCTGTCTTGTATGAACTTCAAACTCCTCTTGACCATGTTTGTTGTTTTTATTCTTTTTAGTGTGAAGATCATGGTCCTTGATAGTAAAGACACAAGCAAAATAAATGTTGAAAGGTCCTGCATTCACAGATCGGTCCACCTACTTCCAGTAATCATGTTCTTGTTCAGCATTCATAGAAACCTTCCAACCTCTTGTATTAGAAGTACAGCAAACGTCGGGCTATATTAGATAGCTTGGATAGACTGCTTTATCCTTTCGTCTGTACAGTCTAGTTGTAATCGCTATGTCCAATGTACCACAGTGGAGTTTGGTTGTTCTTTTTCTGTAACCCTGGACATTGTAGAAACCACTTTCCTGTGACCTAGGGTTCATGTAAGGCTATGGCATGCATTCCTTTCATTTCGGTGTGAATTCCGTCCTATTAAGTTGCTTTCTCTGAAATTGTTTTTTTTATATTTTACTACTTTTTATTCTAATTTTGATCAAGGTTTACAAACCTTTTCAATTTATCAACCAACAATTCATATACCTATTTCAGCCTATTTATTGCAATTTTCACAATGTAACAGGACCCCTTCCACTTCCTGTCTGTTTATTTCCCTCAGCCTTTCTTATTCCTTTCTGCCTTCAAAACATTATCCCAAGGCAAACTCTGCCCTTTTATTTGTTGTTCTGAATAATGTATCGATCCCTGGTGTTCTTGTCCACCTTACAGACCTGTCCTTTTTTTTTTTTTTAACACTGCAAGGTGAGATATCCAATTGAGTTCAATTCTAGGCTTGAAGGGGAAGAAAGATGAGGCTTTCTACCCCCTGTAAAGATTCACAATCTCAGAAAGCCACAGGGGTAGTTCTATTCCCAGGGTTCTAGTCTGGTTCCACGAGCCTATCCAAGCAGACTCAACTCCATGCCAATGAGACAATTCTGACTCATAATGACCCTATAGGACAGAACAGAGCTACCCCTATGTGTTTCTGAAACTTTCCATTTTTACAGGCGCAGAAAGCCTCCCCTTCATTCTCCAGAGCAGCTGCTGGTTTCAAACTGCTCATCTTGAGGTTGGCAGCACAACACATAATCCACCATAATCACCTGGGCTCCTGCATCTAACCAGACATCTAGTCTTTCTATGATTTTGAGTTTTGCTCCACATGTTTCCTTTACTCTTTCTGGGATCTTCTAATAGCATCTCTTTCAGAGTGGCCTGTAGTGGAACTCAGGCACGATGAAGTAGTGAGACGTGGATGATGATGTTTACATGATTTATGAGCCCTCTGGACTAATTGTTCCCATATGTCTTTGATTTTACTTTCTCTAGAAAGCTGTCTGCAAACTGTGAAGACCCCAGTCACTACTCACTAAAGTTGAATGTAGAACCATTTCTTTTTGGACTAGGTTTTGCCAATCAATTGACCTTGATGTTTATTGAGATTGTGGTCCTAACTTCCCAGGGTCCAATGATTCATTCTCTCAATGTATTTGGTTATGGCTCAGACATTTTCCTGTTTATTCCCTGTTTGTGGCATATGTAAATATATATGTAGAAATAGTCCCTGTTATATATATACACATATGTGTGTGTCTTTGTATTGGTGTACACCCCAAAACCTGTAAAGCATGCGTATCTACATATGCATCCACTGCTAGAGTATTGTTTACTGTTCAAGGATTGTATCTCTAATACTGCTTATACCTTTGTGGCTTTGAAGTCTTGTGGTCCTCCCAGTGATTTCCTTTTCCTTGATCATTCTGTGCAGGAAACCTCTCCACCTTTATCTGTCTAGTCTCTAGTTAGTGATTTGCTTCCTTCTCCTCCCCACCGAGAGAACCATCAGCGAATGATTCTTTTAGTGTGAAAAATTTTTCTTGACTTTTAACACAGTGATCCTCATGCAACATTTAACCTTTTGCGATGGACTTAGTTTAGCTTGGCATAATGTCCTTCAGGTTTATCCATGTAGTGAGGTGTTCACAAATTCCTGGCCATTCTGTAACATTGCATCATATTCTGTTGCGTGTATATAGTTTTTTAAAACACCATTTATCCAGTGATGTGCCATTTGGTTGCCTCCATCTTTCTGTTAGTGTGGATTATACTGCACCAAACAGAGGAATGTACATATCTTTTCCTGTGACAGCTTTTGTTTTCCAGGATATATTAAGGAGTACCCCCTCAAAAAACCTTGATTTTTTTTCACAGCAATCTTATCACCTTCAAAGTATTAAATTATCTTTTATAAAACAACCTCATCACTTTCAAAGTACTCTCCATTACACTTAATACATCTGTCAAATCTGAGATTCCATTCTTGGAAACATTTTTAAAACTCATCTGTTTGGATAGCTGACAGCACCTTCCTCGTTTTTGCTTCACATCTTCTATGTTGTCAAATCACTGCCCTTTCCTGCCCCTCTGCATTTGTGGAAACAAAAGGAAGTCACATGGAGCCAGGTCAGTTGAGTCAGGTGCATGCAACAAGAGAGGTATGCTGATATTTGCCAAAAACTGGTGCACTGAGATGGCTGTGTGAGCAGGTGCATTGTCCTGGTGGCAAAACCAGTCCCCCATTTGCCACAAATCAGGTCTTTGTCCTATCACACAATTATACAATCGGTTTAAAGTCTCTAAATAGGAAACTTGATTAACAGTCTGACCTGGTGGAACAAACTCCAAAAGCACTATCCCCCTCATATTAAAAAACACACAAAAACAAGCAAAAACAAATGAGCATCTTCTTGATGCTTTATTTCACTTGATGAGATTTCTGGGGGCGATGTGACAATGGCATCTTGCACTGGCTTGATTGATGCTTGCTTTCAGGGTCATAAGAATAGCACCAAGACTCGTCACCAGTAGTGACCTTAGGGAAGAAAGCCTGGGTCTCTTTGAAACTGTTCTTTCAAAGCACAGAATGTTTCCGCTCAACAGTCCTTCTCCTGGTCAGTCAGAATCCAAGGCACAAAGTTTGTGGTGATGCTTCTCATTCCCAAATCTGCCATTACAATTTGCTGGCCTGGACTCCAAGATGGTCCAGATAACACCCCATCTCTTCAATGGCCATCATCGTCAGTCTTCGAACTAAGTGCACACATTTTTAAAATGTAAAATTTTATTTTACTGGGGGCTCTTACAGATCTTATCACAGTCCATACATATATCCATTTTGTCAAACACACTTGTACATAGGTTGCCATCATCTTTTTAAAACATTTTCTTTCTACTTGAGCGCCTGGCATCAGCTCCACATTTTCCCACTCCCTCCCCCCCTTCCTCCCCCATGCCCGCTTGATAATTTATAAATCATTCTCTTTTTTTTTCATGTCTTACACTGACTGCTATTATTTCACCCACTTTTCTGATGTCCGTAAATTTTGTTGACATTTATTTTCACTCTGGAAGTTGACGGACATCCAGAATGAGGTTTGTCAACCATCAACATTTCACCTTTTTTGAAAAGAGAAAACCGCTTTAAGCTTGAGTTTTTCCCACAGCACTATCCTTCTAAGCTCTGTGCAGCATCACAAGTTTCTGTGGCATTTTTCGCAAGCAGGAAACAAAATTTCCCAACCACATTCTTTTCTTTTAAATTGGCCTTCACAAAAAATGAGGTTCAAATAAAACTGCTTTTACAAAACAATTCACTGTGACCCGAGAGAACCTTCCCAGGTGAAGCCACTGGGTACACTAACTCAGAGCGAGTTGCCAAGGGGGAAAATTTGGACTATGAAAGTTCCACCCAGCAGAGCTTTTTCCCCATTTTTTGGTGGGGGGTACTCCTCGTATATACTTAGAAGTGGGATCGCTGTTTTATATGGTATTTGCAGTCCATCTTTTAAAAGAAGTGCCATACCATTTTTTTCACAGTGGTTGCACCATTTTAGAGTCTTGTTACATACAGTATATGAGGGTTCCAGTCTCTTCATACCCTCCCTAGTATGCTGCTTTCTGTTGTCGTTGTTGTTTTTAATCATTTCTATTGATGCTGTTGTGAGATTATATCTCATCGTTGTTTTGTTTACATTACTCTAATCGCTAAATTTTGAGCATTTCTTCATGTGCTTGTTGCCTATCTTCTTGAGTAGAGTGTCTATTCATGTCATCTACTCATTGTTTAGTTGGCTTGTTTGCCTTTTTGTTGTTGAGGTATTGATGTCACCCATCATTTTTAATTATATGTGCTTCAACCCAATTTTTCCAGCTAATGGAATTTAGCAGTTTTCAATGCTGTCTTTCCAACTGTCTGAGTAAAGTAATTTTCAACATTGAAAGTCAAACATTTTCTTTATGTTCTACTCTTCACAGAATGTGGCTTCTATCAAATGATCAGGTGCTGCTATATTGTCTCTCTGATACTTTCTTATTCTTCCTATTTTAGATATGATTGACCTAAAGGTGGGAGTCCTGGTGGCTTAGTGGTTATGGGTTGGGCTGTTAACCATAGTGTCAGTGGTTTGAAACTTCCAGCTGCTCCATAAATAAAAGATGGGGGTTGCTATATATATATATATATATATATATATATATATATATATATATATATATATATATATATATATTTATTTATTTATTTAAAGCATCAATCTTAGATCAAAACCCAATACAATGATCAGTATCAAGGCCGGAAATTGTTCTTCCAGGGTTAAGTCAGCTTCTAATATGCATCCTTTGGTAATGTCCTGTCTCTGGGCCTGCCTTACCGGCAGATTTACTCTGTCCTTCCTTGCAGGTAGAACTGCCCCCTATGAATTGATGAGACTGTAAGTCCTTACAGGAGTAGGAAGCCTCATCTTTCTCCCATAGAGTGACTGGTGGTTGAAACTGCTGACGTTGCATTTTTAAGCTCAATGCTTAAGCACTACACCTCTAGGGTTCTATTTATTGGCCTAATAACCACAAGGTCAGCAGTTTAAAACCATCAATGTCTGCACAGGATAAAGATGAGGCTCTCTACTCCCTTAAAGAAATATTTACTGTCTCAGAAAGCCACAAGGGCAATTCTCCCCTGTCTCATAGAGTTACTATGAGTCAGCAGTCAGCATTGACTGGAGAGCAGTGACTTTTTTAGTTTCTTCCCTCAACTCTATATCCCCTCTCGTAATATAAATATTCTCTGCATTCTGCCTGCCTACTGTTCTTTGCTAACAATATTCAGCAACTATCATCTCTAGAGCTTAGGTTTGATAATACTTTCCTACATTTTGCTTCCTTGTCAAGCAAGCTTCCTAATGGAATGCTGTTATTGCAATTTAATTTTAGTCCCCCACTTGTGACAACTACATGCAGCCCAATCCCGCTCGCTCCCTTAAGTCACTGTGGTCCATAGGAATTCAGTGCTTGGGTTTCCGAAGTAGATCTCCAGACCTTTCTTCCTCATTTTCCCGATGCTCGATGCTCTGCTAAAACTTGGTCAGCATCGGAGGAACAGCAAGCTTCGAGTGGCTGATGGGTGTTGGCTGCATATGAAGTGCATTGGCTGGGAATCAAACTCATGTTTTCTTCATGTGATACATGAATTCTCTCATTGAATTGGCAAAGCTGCCAATTAAAATAGGTTTTCTTATGTCATCTATTCAGTTTCTCTGTTCTAAATTTGCTTCTCGCCAACAGAAATGTGGCTTTTGTTCTAAATTTTCTTGGAAAATAACCAACCGATCATTAAAGCCAATGGTTACTTTTATTTCTTGCTTTCTATTGAAATTCTTCCTTTTCCAGATTTAGTTGACACTGTTCTATCTGTTATATTAATATCTTATCGACCTTCTTCTTTTCTTTTCCATTACAGTTACGTACCTTCTGGTGTGTCTAAATATATATGCCCTCCAAGGTGTGATCCCATCTTTAGACATTGTCTCTTCGAGGAAATTCTCACGCATACACACAGGTTTTCCACTGTTGAAAACTTAATGCCTTCTGGAAATTAGAAGTTCATGGTGGAACGTGTGGGAGAGTCCAAGATGGAAGGATGGAGAGCATATAACACTGGATCTATGCTTATATAAACCATTATTTTCCCTCATACTCAGCACTGAATATTTCTCTTCTTATGTCTCTTGTAATCATGTGATAGATTTAAACCATTATCTTGGGGTTCTAGCCAATACTGGCATTTGATTAGCAGCCCAATGTTTAACCACTACTACTTAACTAGCAGGTAATTAGTTTTAATCTCCATGTACCTAGGCGTCCTGATTAGTACAAATAGGGCTGATGGCTGGAACCCACCCTGTGGGGACTTAGAAGAAAGGCCTGCTGATATGCTTCCAAAGGTCACAACCATGGAACCCCTTTGGAACCTTGAGTTGGAATCAACTTGACACTGGGATTTTACCACATACCAAATGCATGATGGCAATGAATTAATTAGTCCATTCGCCATGAAAATTAAAGGTAGTAGGAATGGTTAAACACTCAGCAGCTAATACTAAAGACTGAAGATTTTCTTTCAGGAAGAAAACAACAACAACAAGAAAGCCCTATGGAGAAGTTCTACCGTGTTGTATGGGTCACTCTGAATTGAAATTGAAGCCATTTTTAAAGCTAGAAGAAACAGATTGAGAGTTTAGATGACTTTCCTAAAGACAAACGGGATCAGAACAAAATATCTGGATTCCAGTGTCTGGCCTCCTTCCCTTGGAACACATAGCTTATTTCCAAGTTTTGACAAGCAAAGGCATGTGTTTAGTGCGTTGACTTTTTAATTGCTTCACCATTTGGGCATTATGATAATGGCATGATCAATTACCTCAAAAATTTTAAATCTGATGCGGACTCAGACAAAACTCAACATCTGTGAGTAAACTCAGGATTGCCTACCAATAAAAACTGTGAAACATCTGTGCTAAGGATTCTGTAATACAATTGCCTTCAAGCAGATGATAAAGCTTGTATTTGCGGATATGTTAGATACACTTTAGGACTCAGTATGATCTCATATTGGTTGCCATTAAATGCTGAGAGAAGTAGAATTTTGAAGTCACTTCCAGATTTCCAAGGATCCCGAACATTTTTTGTTTTTATTTTTTTGCAATCTACATGTTACCTAAAGAGAAATAAGGAAGCTACTTGGAGAAAAGGCAGAAATTAAAATAGCATCTTAAGTATTAAAAAAAATCAGAGGCCTCCAATGATTTTATAGCATATGTTAAAACAGACTTACTAGCTTATATTTAATGTGAAAGGTTTTGTTCACTTAAACAAAGAAGTCAAATATATACTACAGTCAGAAAATGAAAAATAAAGGGTTTCCTTTATATTAGTATTTGTGTTTGTGTATAGATTATTATTTGTGTGTACATCATTAGTATTTGTGTATCCCCCTAAAACTCAGTAGTAAATTACTGATTAATGGCTTCACCAGTAGTGAATTGTTCAGTTTTATGTCTGAAATAAAATAGTTATTGGGAAATAAATTGCAATTTGGGCCAGAGAGAGTATTTCATAGTGCTTTGGGGAGCTGGTCTGGTGAGTTCTCCAACAAAGATTTAGAGTTTCTCAAATTGAATAAGAGATGCATTTGACCTGCTATGAAGGAAAGATGCTCTTGGTGGCAGTAGAATTCTTCTCAAAGACGTTCCCAGTGCGTGGTGTAATTTCCACTGCAGCTTTTTATAGTGTATACCTCTGCCGTGTGGGCAGTCGAACACCTGTAAGGTTAGTCCCTATGAGGAACGCAACTAGATGGACAGGGCACTGTAGGACGGGGCAATTGATCAATGTCAGTTGTGCAAAGCAGTGTCCAATTGTCTTTATTTGAATCATGCTGAAAGGATGACATTCACATTTCCATTTCTGAGTATACTCACTCTAAGCCCTCCCTCACACTGAATTCCTCTAAATAAACTCGATGCTGGTAATCATCTGACTCATTAGCAAGAGTTTCTTCCTGCCTGCAACTATAAGTGGTGCAATGGAGGTGAGATTAATCTTTAAATCCCGTGGAATACACATCTGCTCTCTGCTGTCTGAATTTTTTTGGTATGTTAGTAATATAATTAAAAATAAAAATGTATTGTTATGTCAGCAGAGAAAAGCTGCTTAATACACTTGAAAAGGGATAGAAACATCTAATAATTAATTAAACATACTAATGAAATATGCCATTATTTATGTAACACTTATGCTTTTTGGAGAAAGATTACAATCTCCCAAGAAACTTCCCTAGTTCCTTAAGTTTCTATCATTCTCTATGCCACTTCTCAGCTCTATCTATTTCTGTGGTGACCTCAGACAACCCCAGACCACAGCTGTTTCAGACTCATCTAAATTAGTAGCGTTCAAAATATAACACATACTTGGCATTTGTTTAAATATAAACTTATAACAACTTAATGCCATTTAAATATGTGAAACAATTTATTTGCTAGTTTGGACATATGTATTGGTTAAAATCGCTCACTAAATTAAGATTCCCTCAAAAGTGAGATCTGTGTTTTCTTTAGGATCCTTATGCTTAGTCCTTGACTTTTCCATGTGTCATTCTCAATAGTTATTTGAAAGATGATTATATATTTTAATCACGCTGTCATATTTTAATCTAATGACACAATCCATCACCAACATATTTGGGAATGAGATATGTTTATAGGATTTCCTTCATTTTCTTGAGGCCAGTCATTCAAGAATCAAGGTCATCCCTCATTAGCTTGCCTTGACCCATTTGGCTCTGTACACCCCCTTATCTATCCCAGCCCTATTTCCCCCAAACTTCTCCACTGATCTCTTTGGGGCTGATATTATCTTTATTAAGAAAATTGTTTATAGCTTAAGGCCCTTTAACCTTTCTCTTCATCTTCTTCCATCTCCAGACTTGAGAACATCTTTTTCTGTGCAGCTTTCTTCTGTGAGGGCTCTGTTATCTCCCAAATGCCTTGCTTGTACTGAAGTGCACTAATTTTTCCTAACTGACACTTTCAATCACTCCCCGGTGACCTCTCTACCCCACTTGGTAGTGCTCATCTCAATCCCAATTCTGTAATTCAAATTTTTATGGCCCCAAACTTTAGGACCATTTAATTCCTCCCTTCCCCTCTCCTTTCTTTTCTAAATCCACAGCCATTGCTCTTGCTTCTACCATACACAGACATTGACTCCGTTTCACCATCTCCACAGCTGCCACCCTCGTCATCGTTTTCCTCCTCTCTTCCTGGATTATTACATTTTCTGAAATGATCTTTCTACCCAGCACTTTGTCTACGTTATCTTATCTATGACTCAGGAGGCCTGAGTAATATATGACTATTAACATGAAAGTCCTTTTAGATTATCGAACGTGGTTTTTGTTTGTCTTAAATGACTTCTATTTCCTTTAGAGATAATGAAAATTTCTTAAAATGACCTAAAATGTGTTTATGGTTCAGTCCTTTACTAACGGATATTAATTATCCTACTATTCACAGTCTTGCTCCCTCCACACCACCCCATTGGTATCCTTGGCCTTATTTCAGTATAACAGTTAAGACTCTTATATTGGATGTTTATATAAGCTCATTTAGCATCCCAAGCTAATTGTATTTTCAAATCTATACACAAATAATAATAGATCTCATATCTACTTCCTGTGCTAACTGCCTTCTCCTCATCTGAGTAATGCTTCGTTTTCTGCTTTGCTTCCAAGAACTCTGCTAATATGCTCCAGCATTGTTTTATTTAACATCTCATTTCCAATACACTACATTTGGGTCCTTGCATCCAAGTTTGTTTTACTGGCACCCAAGCTACGTGCAAACACTTTTATTATTGTAACTGCTAGTATACTTGGATTTGAATCAACTATCAAGCAATTTACTTTTTTTCTTCCCCATCTTTTCTTTAGTAATCCCCTTCTCCTTTCTTGCCTTTGTTGTTTTATTATATTTTGTAATATTGATTGTTTCCACTCTATCAGCTTACACATTACTTTAACCATTTATGACTCCAATAGTAATCATTAGCTCATTTGTTTACTATAAATTATAACTTTACTCATATTAAAGACAGCCCAAAGACCTTGGGATGCTGTAATGCAGTGAATTATTTAATATTGCTCTTCCAGCATAGCCTTTGTTACTCCCACCAAAGGAGCTTTATTTTCCTCATAGGCCTGGATAAGAAGGTAGGGGGAGATATGGAAAGGAGTATATGATTCAGCTGAGATTAATTGTTCAGAGGGTTATATGTGAGTGCCATCCTGCGGGGTGAAAGTAGAGGCCAGGCCAAGAGAATGAGGAGCAGTCTGTCTATGGCAACACAGATAAGAAATGGTCTTGACTGACTGAGCAACTATCTGGAGCATTTCTCACCTGTTACTTCCCTAATATGAGTATTGCCCATGATATCTGTGGGTTGGAGGGTAGAGGCCTGTCTAAATTCTGCCTTATAATAGTCAACTTTGCGAGCTGGAAGGGCCCAAATAAGGCCCCTGTAAACTATTGCTTAAGGTGCTTTTATTCTTAGAACTGTCCCATTGTTGCTGCTATAGCTGTTATCTATTTTCATATCTTTTAGACATCATGGACTAAATTTTTAAAAGTTATTATTAATATACACTCATTTAACTTTGGGGAGGGGTTTCTCTGCATTCCATCATACATCCAAAGGATCTTATTTTGATCCACGTATTTCACTTAATATTTTATTGTTACATAAGATTTCTTCCACTTATTTGTTTATTTTGCCTTCACTTTTGCAGGGCTTTCATTCTGGCTTTCAAATTCTATGCAGGCAGTTCTTTTTTCTTTCACATGTTGAAGACTCATTCCAATGTCTCCTAGTTTCTACTGTTAACATTAAGAAGTTAGCTATTAGTCTTAATTTTTGTCATTTAAAAGCAATGTTTTCGTGATGTCTCTTTAGGACTCAGTGACCTGCAGAGGCTCCAGGCATCTTATTCACATCTGTTCTTTGCCTTGTAGTTATATTAGAATGCATGAAGTTAGAGATTAACCCATCTCCTTCTCCAAGGGTCTGTTAAAGTAAAACCCTGTAGCAATACCTGTGTTGGAAATGAAGACAACTTGAGAACCAGACTGCTTGTCTTGAGTTTGACCAACCTAAATTGTTGATTATTCCAGAAGACACCTTTTCCTCCAACCACAAATTACATTTACATCTGTCCCATGGAATGCTTTTATGATTTATTTATTTATTGGAAGCTGTACTATAATGTGCCTGACTGGATTTCCTTGTGCTTTACAGCTTGCTGTCTCATGTTTCTTCAATGTGTGGCCTAATGTCTTCCATTAATCTGGAGAACTTCTTGGTCATCATCTCTTCAAATATTCTTCTTGTGCCTTTCTCCTTTATTTTTCTTCCTGAGGTTTTCATCTCACATGTGTTTTCTGCCATGTATCTCTTTATGCTTCATTCTGTGCAACATTCTTATTGACCTATCTTCCAGTTCACAAGAATGATTTATCAACTATGTCTAATGTGCTATTAAGCATATTATTTGATTTCTTGATTTTGCGTATTGCCTTTTCTACTTTATGGGATTTTATTCTTTCATTGTTGACAGTTCTCTGCTGAAATTCTCTATACTGTCATCCATGTACTTAAAACAAGTAAACACCATTCATGTCTGGCAATCCTAATATCCGGATATCCTGGACTGTTAACTCTTTCTTATTGTAATTTTTTCATTCCTTATTCTTACGCATGTTGTTTTCATAGAATATACTATAAATATACTTGAACTACCTCACTATTTATTCCTGAGGGAATATAAACACGTTTCTGGCACACAGTGATGTTTGGGACAAGTGACCTTAACCCAGTCTTGGATGGAACTGATTCAGAGCAAGGCTTCATTTTCTGTACAAGTTAATTTATTTCTATCCCATTTTTAGCCATTCGACCCCAGCAGTTGACTATATGCAGTAACTTTACTGGGGCCTCTCTGTTTTGGTGAACCACAACTCCATTTGTGCCCCCTAATGACTCGTTTGAAGTTTGGGTTTGAGCATGCCCAGAAGTGCCTAAGAAGGCACGCTTGGTCATTTACTTTCAGAGTCTCACAACCTTGAAAACCCTATGGAGCAGTTCCATTCTGTACACTTAGTGTTGTCATGCGTCAGAATTGACTTGACAGTAATTCAATCCATTCCTTTCTATTCAGCTTCTTAGTTAGTGATTGCAGATTTCCAAATGCCATAGGAGGAAAAACAGTATGGAATTTGAGACTTGTTAGTCTTGCTTTCCTTCCCCTTAGGTCTTTCCTGCCTTGGCGTTTCTCCAACTCCTGCAAATATATTTTTAAAATATTCAGCTGTTTTCTAAATTCCTGGGGCACTTATTTTTTACCTCGAGCATATGTAGTTGTTCCTGTTGCATGAAATGGATGTGTCTCTTGTCTCTTCTACATGTAGGCCTAGCAATGAGTTTCAGCTCCCTTATATTTATAATATTTGTTCTGCAAGAATAATATAATTGATGGGGTAGTTACCTAATCTGGTATCAATTTAAAGATTAAGAGTGTGGAGGTGGAGTCTAGCCTGTCAGTCAAGATATAGACGATGAGGCCTCTATGTGGGCATGGCCATCTCCTGAGAATTCTGGGAACTCCTCCTGTGTTTCCTCCTTTGAGGCAGGAGACATTCTCTCCCTCTGCTCATCCCTGTGAGACCTCCCTGTTGAGAAGACACATGGAGAGAGTCTGATGGCAATCAGAGTTTTGGAGCTGAAAGAACCACGTGGCGATCCCTGCCAGCGCTGAGGTGATTACAACGCCACTGGATTCACAAGACTTCCTACCCACTGGCCTGGGATCTTCTTGCATTCGGCATCATTGCATGTGTTTCGTGAGTTGAAAGGGGACTTTATAGATTGGTTATTGGACATATGGGCTAATATACACTTATGGGCTTGATCTGGTCTGGGCTGGTATGTTTTCTCAATGTTCAATTGCTCTTATATATAAAGCTCTTTCTTATACGCATATGAACGTCTATGGATTTGTTTTGCTAGTCTACCCAGACTTGCACAATTAACTACCCTCAGGTAAGCAGGAATCTGATTGTACAAGTAAATTGAAACCTCATTCAAAATGTTTATAAGTAATTCTTCTTTCATTCAAAGTCCTCAGTGATCCTATAGCAAATGGAGGACAAATGTCAGTACTTATCAGGAAAATATCCTTCCTCCTAATTTCTGCAGAAACTAGACATTAAGCTTATTACTGTGAATAAACAACCATTTAAAACTAGCTTTAAATATATGTGAAATCAGAGCCATTTTAGTATGGCAATTACACTTGCATAGAATAGAGAGGTTGAGGGATTAATTTCTGTCTTTCCCCTTAATATGAGCTTATTGGTGATTAGAGACAATGTTTTTATTTTTGCTTAGTAGTTTTTACTACTAAATGTTAAAATATGTTATCATAAAGGATGATGTTCACCTCACTGGCTGGTGATTTATATGTTTGATTTGAAACCTATAGTGAATCCATGGATTTAGAGAAACAAAAACCAAAACCCAAATATATTTAAAGGAGTTGATTGCCTTAAAATTATTTTTTAAAGTGTCTTGTATATGGGCTTGATTTTAAAGGCACACTTCATTCACGGATGGTAGCGGGAAAACTAACCACAAAAGGAAATGAAAAAATGAATGGCTTACTAAGATAAATCTGTTGTTATTTGTTGCTAATGAGCCGGCCCCCAGTCTTGGTAAAGCCATGCACAACAAAGGAAACACTTCCTGCTCCTCCAACACCCCCCCCCCCCAGTGTTTACAAAGGGGACCATTATAATCCATAGGGATTTCATTGCCTGATTTGGGGAAGAAGATTGCCAGGACTTTCCTCCTAATCTGTCTTCATCTGGAAGCTCTGCTGAAGTCAAACCCCCCCTGACAGACTGATGACAGCTACAAACAAATATTTGTAGGAATCAAACCGAGCTCTTCTGTCTGGAAGAGGAGAATTCCACCAATGAACTGTGTGTGTGTGAGTGTATGTGTGTGTGTGTGTGTGAGGGTGGGAGGTTCAATTCCAAATAAAATTAATGCTGCTATTAAATAAAATAATATGTCCCAAATTCATTGTCATTCAGTGAATGTTACCTCATAATGACCCTAAAGGACAGAGTAGAAATGTCCCTTTGGGGTTCCAAGACTTTACATCTCTATAAGAATAAGTAGACTGTATCATCTTTCTCCCTTGGAGCAGCTGGTGGGTTTGAACCACTCACTTTGTGGTTAGCTCAATTGATAGACTATTACACTATACATATCATATAGTATGATGTCTACATTCCACAAAATATTAAAATTTATGGCCAGAGTTATTTTAGTGACTATCAAGAGCTCCCAGAAGGCAGGATGTTAATGTCCACGTAGCATTGTAGCTGAAATATCAGGTACTAGATCAAATTGTACATAAGGTGTATTTTCTAGAATTGAACTGGGTCTCCCACATTGAAGGAGAATAATTTCATCACTGAACCACCAATGACTTCACAGTTTTCTATGTTCTTGAACCATTGAGATCTAAATGAAAATCAAACCAAAGAAAACCTACAAAGTATAATTTGAAGCCATCTCAAAGCCAATGATCTCTTACTTAAAAAAAACACACTTAGTAACATGAGGTCTTCTTTTAGATCACATCTATGTGTTTACAAGATTAATTTTCCAAATATTTTGAATCAATTTTCAAATTATTCTGTTTCCTGCATTTTCAGTCCCATATACAAATAAATAACTTTCTCATTAATTCCTATTTTACTTTTGAAACCCTCATTTTCCCTTTCAAACCAAAAACCTCACTGTCATCTACTTGATTCAGACTCAGAGCCCCATGGATCTCTGGGAACAGAGCCCTCATTTTTCTCTTGCAGAGTGGCTGGTGGTTTTGAAATACCGACCTTGCTAGGTTCTTACATGTGTGTCTTTCAGAATGCCATGCATTTATTCACTCTGTTGCTTCTTCCTGAATCATCTTTAACCACTCTTCACTTGGGAGTCTCCGACTCCTTTATAAGTCCCAGCACATTTATCACTACCTGGTTTACACCTTGCCAAATCCTCCTAGGACATTAGTCATTCCCTCTTTTATTTCTAGGGAGCTTGATATAAATAATAGTGATATAATCAGAATTTATAATACAGTTTAACATTTCCTATGTAGCAAAGTCGAATGATTACCTAACAATCACAGGATTTACATTGCTACATAGCATGCTGTTTCCTTTTGTGCTGTTTCCTGTGTACACGTCAGTGTGGAGGAAGAGACAGCTTCAGAGACAGAAAGAGAGACTAGAAGTATATAGATCCAGAATTAAAATTTAAATTTGTAACCCTCCACAATAGGATCGTTGTGTACTGTTGAGTCAATTCCAACGCAAAGGGACCCAATACCAAAGCCAAACCAAACTCACTGTCATCGAGTCAGTGCCAACTCACGACAACCTAATAGTGCAGACAGAGTTCAACTGCCCCCATAGGATTTCCAGTTTTTACTATAGCCTGGTTCTTTCTCCCCCAGAGCATCTGGTGGTGTTGAGTGCCTAACCTTTCAGTTAGTAACCAAGCACTGAACGATGGTGCCACCAGGGCTCCTTGTGGTTGAATTAGAAACCACTTTTTCCATTCTTCCTTTACCCTAACCATTCTGGACATGTGTCCTTTGTTTTTTAAATCAGAAACTTAATACATAAAAAAAGTCCACTCAGGCAGGACTTCAATATCACTGATTTGAATCTCACTGTGAATTTATGTCTGCTTGTAAAAATCTCTAGGACAGAAGTTTATCTCTTACTGTGGAATTAATTAAAGATGGTGACCCTTTCAGCGATGTAGTTTTGTTGTTGTTATTTAGTTTCATCATTAGTGACTCCATTAAGCTGATTTTCTTTTTATTCTTCCATATATCAAACTCCTGGTAGACACATATAATATCTATTATTTGTATTTTTTATCTCACTAGCCGTCAAAACCTATGCCAAGAATTCAGTGCTGACCAAATTATTCACGCATGACGTATTTTATATCTGGACGGGTTATAATTGGAAACTGGTCCTTAACGGTTCTCCATCTCTATGTACCTTTACCACTTACAGTGATGAACAACTTTTGAGTCTTCAAGACACATGCTATTCTGACAACTTCATCAAATCAAACATATTCTGTAGTGCACCAACAAACGATGTTCCAAACCCTGACACCTTTGTAATAGGCTTTGCTATGTGAAGACATCTGTCCGAGATAATTTGTGATTGTCCTTTGAAGTCATTAAATGAAGGGGTAGGATACCCTTAAAATTTAATGAGGGCAGGTATCAAACCCAAAGTAAACCCAGTTATAGTAGCTTTACTATATTTTTATGCAAATAGCACTTACCTTCCATGTCAGTCCACCCAGTCCTTTCTATGGGAAGCATTGTTTTGGTAATTGTTCTGTGTGAATTTTTATAGCAACATGTAAAAAAATGACATAGGGGTGCTTACAAAAACAACACCTCTTAGGGGAGAGGGAGTAGTTGGCACAAAAATATATAAGGTTATTGTTATTTGTGTAAAAATACTGTTCATTATTAGCAGTTTCACTGGGTGTTCTTGTTTTAATTTAAGAGGGGAGAACATTATTGGATTGAGGATTTCCAAATGACTTACATGGGCAGTTTATTAACAAATGTTTAGAATCTCATTGTGAGATCAACTAGGCAACCAAACTTACAAATAAAACTCATGAAAGTAAAACTGATTTATATTAGGGTAAGAGAGCAGTTTAGCTTTTGTTTGAATGGACATGTTTAAAGGCCCAGTAAGTCTGTCATTTATAATATACTCTGCCATCTATTAGTGACCGGCAAGTCAATTCTAACTCGGGATGGCCTCCTGTGTGTTCCAGTATATCTGTATTCTGATTTTCAGCAAAAGGTAGATCCCCAGGCCTCTATTCCAAGTGGCTGAGTGCATGAATTGTTTACAATGCCTAATGAATGAAACGTCAAAGACACAGACCATGAACTCCAAATAAAACCCAAACTTAACACCATTGAGTCAAGTCCAATTCTTAGTAACCCTCTAGGACAGGGTAGAAATATCCCCGTGAGTTTATGAGACTGTAAACCTTTACAGGAGTAGAAAACCCTGTCTTTCTGCATGGGGGCAGCTGGTGGTTTCAAACTGCAGACCTTGTGATTATCAGTTCAACGCATAACCATTTCACCAACAGGGCTTCTTTCCCTTCTCCCTGCTGTGTTCTCACCTACCTCTTTCAAAGTAGTTGTTGTACAATTAGCTCAATGGAGCTGAGAATCTAGAGGGATGGGACAGTGAAGAGAAGCTTCTTAACTGTTCAAGTTCATTAATAAAAGTATCCAAGGAGAACGCAGTAAAGAGAAGGGATTCCTACGCCATGCTGGATGAGGCAGCTGGGGCTTTCAAGCAGAGCCCATGACCAAGTTGTATTTTGTTTAATTATAATATAAATGCAGTATGTATAATAGTGATATGGAAGATACAGAAAGAAAATGTAAGAAAAATACATATTTCCTATGATTTTACTAGCCAAAGACACACCTTAGGATTAGTTTTACCTATTTCTATGCAATTATTTTAAAGTGCATATTTTTTCAAAGTTTGTGCTCCTATTTTCTGCCTAATTGTGTATCATTAACAAATTTAACTTTAAAATAGACCACAAATACATAAATATAAACAAAATTTTTCCACACAGTAGTAATACTGCAGAGGAATAAATGGTGTTGATGTAATTGAAAGTCACGGAGTGGATTTGTTGAATTGCGTGGTCCTGATGGCTCACTGGGGAAGGTTCCACTTAACCTTAAAATGTATGGCAAGTACTTCAATTAGTTGTAGGAAAAGCCAGGGGAAGCTCACTGCTTGCATAGACCTCCTGCCAGGCGGAAGCTGGGCATGTCTGAGGAACAGGTCCAAAAGGCAGAGTGGCTGGATTATAGAGAGCACTAAGAGATGAGGCTGGATGAAAAGCCCACCAGGGGAAGAATGGCCAAATAAACTTTAGTGCAAAAACATAATGGAATGCTACACATTGCTAAAGAATAATGATGGAACTATGAAACACCTTATGACATGAATGGATTTGGAGGACATTGTCCTAAGGAAGTTATTCAATCACACACACACACGCACACACACACACACATGTGCACGCGCACACACACACAAATATCATTTGAGACCACCGTTTAAAAGAAAGGGACAAAAAAACAAGGTACAGGTTTTCCTACCAAAAGAAACAGACTCTAATGGTTGCCAGAGGTAGGAGGGGAAAGGATAGATGAGGAAGCAATAGGTTAGAGGGCAGACAGGGCTTAACTTGCATGCAGGGAAAGATAGCTTCCTGTAAGAGTGAGAAGGGGGTAAATGGGAGCTATTGAATACAAAAATGATGATCGGAATATAACCCCCCACTTATTTCACAATAAAAGGTTTTAAAAAGAGAGCGAGATGACAATGGAGAAGCACATGGGGTCCAAGTTAGACAACCTTACAAGACGTGCAGACTGGAAGAGAATTGGCTCCTTAGCTATTGGAATTGCTCAAGTAACAGATGAGATGCCTGGCTGTGGCTACTGGGGAGAGGACGTGAATCTGAGGATGTGCTCATGGTAGAGGCTACACGATTACATTTGGAGAATTTGTGCTAAAAAAGAATCATTGATAACTCCCAGGTGTAGCTGATGGCCTCGGATGACCAACTCATTCTTCTGTTCCTGGGACTTGCCTGGTCCTCACGCCAAAGCCTCATGTCTTTGGAAATTTTTCAGTACTAAGCCAATGAGCACAGATTCACCCTAAGCATGGTTTAAAATGAAACAGATTTTAGTTCTGTGGTAAGAGGAACAAGAATAAATGAATTATTTTGGTCTTTTATGAGATCACTTTAGACATCAAAATGGAAACCTTTGAGAATAATGAAGTGTCATTTAAATACTAATAGGAAATAATGCCTTTGAATGGTGGTGCTGGAGAAGAATATTGACAGGTGCCATGGGATGCTCAAAGGATAATTTGATCTGTCTTGGAAGGAGTATGACCAAATGCCCCTTAGAGGCAAAGAGGGCAAGACTTCATCTATACTTACTTTGGACAGTTTGTCAGGAGAGACGACTGCCTGGGAAAGGACATCATGATTGGTAAAGTATAGTGGTAGCAAAGAAGGAGAAATGTCCTGAGGGAGATGGATTGACACCTTGGCTGCAATAATGGGCTGAAGCATAGGAACAATTGTGAGGATGGCATAGGATTGGGTGTTGTTTCATTTCATGGCTCCTAACAATAACATCAAGAAATGATCATGGGAGGGAGGGGGGGAAATGAGGAGCTGATATCAAGGGCTCAAGTAGAAAGCAAATGTTTTGAGAATGTTGATGGCAACAAATATACAAATGTGCTTGACACAATGGATGGATGTATGGATTGTGGTAAGAATTGTGCGAACCCCCAATAAAATGATTTTTAAAAAAGAAATTATGAAGGGAATTATATCTTGTTTCATCCTGAGGCTAGTCTAAGGTACGGCATGTAAAGCACATGCCTTGGGTACCACTTTAAGGAAATATCACTGAGCAATTTCATTAAATAAGTAAGGCCCCAAATCAATCCTCAAGTACAGTAGACACAGAGTCATATAGCAAGGAGGGTAATTTGACCCCAATCACAAATCCATTGGGATACCCAATAAGACATGGAATGACAATGATTTAAGGAGGTCGCATTGATCATTAAGCACTCACCTTGAAGAAGTCCAAGCTGCACGGAAGACCTCGACAAACACCAAGACCATGGGAATTGAAGGAATACCAAGTGGGATTCTTCAACTCAGGGATGGAAAGGCTTGAAGTGCTCAGCTGACTAGGCAAATGAGTTTAGGCTAGCTAGCCGACTAACAGTATAGCCATATTTGTACCCATTCCAAAGAAAAGTGACACAACAGGGCTTGACAATTACTGAACATTACAGTTCATATCACACAAAAGTAAGCTTTTGCTGAAGATAATTTTAAAAATTCAGAAGTACCTTGTCAAGGAACTCCCAGGTATTCAAGCCTGATTCAAAAGAGGCTGTGAAAAGAGGATCGCTGATATCAGATGTGTCTTGACTAAAAGCAGACAATAGTAGAAATATGTCGACCTCTGTTTTATTGAATATGCAAAGGAATGGAACAGTGTGGACCACAAAACATTCTGGATAACATTTCAAAAAATGGAAAGTCTAGAACACTTGTGCTTATGCAGAACCTGAACATACACCAAGAGTCAGTGATTTGGACAGAATAAGGGGAGACTGTGTGGCTAAAATCAGGAAAGGTGTGCATCAGTGCTATATCCTTACATCATACACATTCAATATATATGCTGAGCAAACAGTCCTACAGGGCAGACTATATGAAGAAGAATGTGGCATCAAGATTGGTGGACACTCATTGATAACTTACAACATGCAAATGAGACCACTTTGCTTGCTAAATAGGAAATGGGCATGGAGCAGGTACAGAAGAACATCAATATGCATCACCCCCATATAAGACAAAAAATCTTACAACTGAACCAATAAGGAGTATGAAGATAAACAGAGAACATGTTGAAGTTATCATGGGTTTTATTTTACTTGGGCCCACAGTTAATACTGATGGAAGCAGCTGTCAAGAAAAACAAAGGTTGCATTGCATTGGACAAATCTCCCGCAAAAAGACCTCTTTACAGTATTAAAAGATATCACTTTGCGGACTAAGGTGCGCTTGATCCAAGATGCATATAAAACATGGACAAAAAAGAAGAGATTGAAGAACTATTCATACCTTTGAATCATGGTGTTGGCAAAGAATATTCAATATATCATGAGTTTAAAGAACAAATAAGTCTGTCTTGGATGAAATATAGCCAGAATATTCCTGAGAAGAGATGGTGACAAGACTTCTTGTCACATACTTTGAAAATGTCCTCAGGAAGGAGAGTTCTTGGAGAAGGACATCATACTTCCTAAAGTAGCAGTTCAGCGCAAAAAACAAAAAAAAAGAAAGAAAAAAGGACAACCCTTGAAAAGATGGAATGACACCGTGGCTGTGAGCCTGGCACAGGACCATGCAAGGATTATTCTGTTGTAGACCCCTAGGGTAGCTATGAGTCAGAACAGATTCTCTGACACTTAACAACAGTAATGTTGTATTATAACCACAGCATAACCCCAATTGGATTAAGACAGTCACATGTACATCATTAGCTTGTGGAGTTTGATGGGTGTAGTAAACCCTCTCCACTGCTTACTACTTAATATATTCAAATCACGGGATTGTTATCTAATTTCTGACAATATTTGGTTCAAACCAAGTGCTAATGGTATCCGTTTCAGAGTACCCAAGTTGCTGATTCAATGGAAAAAAAGTGTGTGCTCATTTGCATAAAACCTTACATATTCATTAAATGTCAAAATGGTCAAGAATCTCCCTTAGCTATAGATATTTTGCCTCTAAATCCCTTATGGCTTGTCTTCAATGTGTTCTGATATTTTCTTCACAATGTCTCAAGCCTTTTAGATGCCAATATAAAGAACTTATTCTAAGGTAGAACACTGAAGCAATGCATACATGATGTAAATTTTCAACTATGGACTGAGTGAGTAGTATGAATGTGAAAGAGGTGCTATAAAGGGGTAGGGGGAAATATGAGATAGAGATTTTGTGATAGCAAAATTTTCTCCAAGAGCAAACTTTGGCCTATGGCATCGTTTTACAGTACCATTTGTTTTGACAGTTGATGAGCAGATAATTTTAAAATGTGGGGAGTTGGAAGTTTAGAACAATGGTCCCCAAACTTACCTGGCCTACTGCCCCATTTTCAGGGGAAAAAAATTACTTAGCACTACCAGAAATTAAATCTTTTGGACTATAGTCAATAATCCAAGATGAAGTGTAGTTATGTGCATTTGCAGACTCCATGAATTGTATCAGCACCTACCAGGAGGGCAGCATATCATACTCTGTAAAACACTGGTTTTGAATCACAAGGCAGAATAAAATAGAGCATTCTTTCCACCTTGATTCATCAACATGCATTCCTATGAAGTTTTACTAACCTAATCATTCCATCTTCCATATCATCCTTAGTAGACAGAGGTTAGATGAAGAAAATATTTGGAACCAGTTTACTTGTAAGCATTACCTTATTTTTTGTGAATAGAAGGATTTAACAATTTTCGCAAAGCCTAAATACTTCCCTGTGCCTTCTTTAGCTAACAATAAAAATTTTCACATGGTTGGGTACTTGGGTTCTTTTAGCAGTCATTAAAAACACTTTAAAGCTAAATACTTTCTAGTAGGAACAGCACTTTACTAAGCAACTATTAGCATATCCCCTGAAAAATTACCAGGTTATCTAGAGGAACATGCATGACCAAGACCTAGGTCAGGTATCTGTTTTATTACAGTAGGAATTAGGAAGAGGGCATTTTTATACATGCTTTATCCAGAGGGAAATAAAAGTCAAGATATCCCGCTACAATGAGGTCTACTAGTCACTTGGGGCTAGCAGAAATCACTGACACAACCTTCTCCACATCGTGCTTAGTAGTCTTGCTTATGTACTTGGCGGAAATGAAAAATTGTGTAACGACTGCCAGATGATTACATGTGGTGGGGCATGTTATTTCCTGCCCAACCTCCTGACTAAAAAGTAGGGTTGGCAAATATTACCAAGCCCTTTGTAGGACCTGAGGTAAGGCAGGGGAGGGAAATAGTAAGATGGTGAGACAGCAAAAAGGAGATCCCCTGTGTGGCGCAGAAGCAGACTCTTCTGGTGTGTAACAAGATGTCCATATTATGTTACTCATGTCATCCCTTTCAAAAAGAAAACTCTTCGTCTTTGCATTTTTATCCCGATCCTATGCTAGTTCAATTTGTCCCTACTTCTGTGCCCACAATTGGAAGCTCCCGAATCAAGTATGGACAATTGACTTGGATATATAGTTTTGAAAATCTGCTCTGTAAATAATTGGATGATCAAGGGGAATGGTCCGGTGCTGAAAAGGAAATCATTGTTTTCTTTGATGATTAAGTTCAAATGTAAAGTAGAACTATTTCTTTCTTCATCCTCTCGGGCTCATTCAGCCATTTCTATGAATCGCCATCAGACTGGATCATCTAGTGATCTCAATACCTCTACTTCGCTCCAATGAGTCCTTGTGTCTCTTCCTACTAATCCCATCTTTCCAAATGGGCCTTTCTTTTCTAATCAATCTCATTCACCCACTCACTGCCCTGGAGTCGACGCCGACTCACAATAAATAACCTAGAGGTAGTGAGACTGGTTCAATTCAAAGCAGAGGGGTAGATTCAGATGGCTTTGGCAACATTTTGGGGGTGATAGGTGGGAGGGATGACAAAGCATTCATCTTGATACAGTTTCTTGAAGGAGACTTGGTATCCATGGGGCAGATTAGGGAGAAATTGTGTGAAAATTAGGGAATAAAAATTGATCAGTAATAAGAAGGAAGTGAGGAAAAGGCCAGAAAATTTACACCAAGGAACTAGTTTCCATTAGGACATTATACCTGCCCATTTTTAAAGGGTAGTAAGAGTTGACCTTGTTGTGGTTGCATCTTACCTCATCTACTCATCAGCTATGACCTTACTCCTGCAGACCTCGTTTTCTTACCCAAACGCAAAGAACATTTCGACGGAACAGGATTTGAGAGCCCGAAGGATACCACAAGTACCATTTTGCCCAGATGTGGCAGTGTAGATGTGTATAGGATCCTTCAAGGACGAGTTGGAAACATACATTTCAGAAGTGCGCAGACCTACATGAGGGCTATACGGAGAAACAATAGCCTCACAGTTCAATACCTGTGTTTGTTAAAGGCTTCTGTGATTTTGTAACAACACGCTGACTTACCCTTACCAAATCTCCAGTTTATATTTGGCGTCCAAAAGTTCCTAGGAATTGAAAGGTAATAAAGTTTGTTCACAAACTTTGAAAAGCAAGACACAAAAACAAACACACTCATTGCCATTGAATTGATGCCAACTCATAGATCTGCCCCTGTGTATTTCCAGGACTGCAACTCTTTACAAAATAGAAACCTCCATATTTCTCCTGAGGAGTCGCTGCTGGTTAGATCTGCTGACCCTTCAGTTATCAGCCCAATTTTTAGCTACTACACCAGCACTTTATTATTTTGGACCAGATGTTTTCTACCCCAAATCAACATCATTGTCATTATCATTTCTGTTGTCATCATATAAGAATGAAGATTTAGGAAAATTGCTTAGGGTATTTCTTAGGATGGCTGGTTTCAGCCAAAGATACTTGAGGATGTTTCTTTTTTAAAAAAATAATCTAAACACAAGGAAACTTGTTTTTTATAACAGGAAAGGAAACCCATTCTCACCTTAGGAGTATCTCCTCCAATTATACGGGTTTGTGGGGACCAAGGAGCAGGGAAAGTACCCTGTATCCACTGATTGGTGTAATATCCCATTTTAAAGGGGTAATTGATTGAGAACCCCAGAGTGCAGCTCAACAAACAGCCCCTGAGAAGTGAGAACGTTGTAAAAAAAAAATCCATGTTCATTTAAAGGTGTTTTTCTCTGAGCAACAGCAATGTCTTTAATAAGCCTGTTTGCTTTGTATTTCATCTACTGGATCTGATAAAGGTAACTAAGATAATGGGGGGAAAAAGAGACAAACGGGCAACAACCAGAAAACACATACGGAGATGTATAATTGGCCAAGACTAGGAAGGAACTGGAAGCATAGAGGGGTGATGAGATTGGGAATAAAAACAAGGCACGTGGAAAAGATCATAGATTGTGTTCAGTTTAAGAAGATTTGAGTTCCCAAGAAACAGAGGCATATGCATACACGTAACCTCTTACCCTTTAAAACTGGAAGGAAACTAGGAAAACCTCCAGGAGTCAATTGGTTCCCCGAGAGCGAATTCTAGTCTGGTTCTGAATGGGAATCCTAATCAGGTGACTTTAAATGTGTGCTAAGAAGAAATGATGCCATCTTTACTATGACAGCCCTGTGTAGTCACCAGCACATCATTGACGAGGGTTTCCTTTTCTTTATTTAAGTCAATGTGGCAAATGGGTCATTTAGCGACGAATCAACTCTGCCTTCAACCCAGGATGAAGATAGATTATATAGGTTATGCTGTGTGTTCATGCTGAATGAGAACAAAGCCACTTCCGGTGCTTTGAGGGTTGAGGCTAAGCAGCTACCAAGGGTTTTTTGTTTGTTTGTCTTCTGCCAATTACTAGAAAAGCAGAGGAAAGAATGGTTACGAAAGATGGATAAGCATGTATCATATACCTTTCTCACTCATCTCTCACCTCCTCTGAACCCCTTTATCAGTAGTTGTCTGGCTTACAAATGTAGAACTTTATACAGAATGCCAGGCATCTTCCAAATAAATGTCTCCATTAGGTGCTGGGCTGCTAACCATAAGGTGAGTATTTCAAACCTCCTGGCCATTCAGCAGGAGACAGATGAGGCTGTCTGCTTCTGTAATGATTCAGGTAGTCTCAGAATTCCTCTGTAGGGTCACTATGAGGTGGACTCGACTCAACGGCAGTGTGTTTGGGTATGGTTTGGGTTCATGTGAGAGAGACGACTTGAGGGCCAAGACTTGGTGTCAGATTTCTTGGTTGCCTTCCCACAATCACCACACAGAGAGATCCCACCATCGGGTCCTTTGTATCCTGTCATTGAAAAGAAAACTCAATGACACACAAATGACATTATCCTCCTGTGAGGATGCGCAACATAATCAAGAAACGGTTGGTCTTACATTTATCTAGCATCAGGTATCATTGGTAACACTCCATAAAGATGACACGTTATGTGCATTTAACCAATGTAATGAGTGTGATGTAATTTAGAGGCAGATGCCTTGATCTTGGATTGTCTGGGTTGGTACTCAGAGAAGAGTTTGCAAATTTTCCTCCAGATACCAACTCGTCTTGAGTTCACAGGAGATCACTTTAAAAGGTGGGAATCCAATGCTTGGTGGCAAGGGCTACCAGTCCATGTCGTGGCGCCCAGTGGTTGCTGCTTCATGTCAAAGTATAAAAGACAAGTCTTCCGTTGTCTCGACTCCCTATTAAATATGTCACACTGAAATCATAAAGATACACTGGTTTGAACATTGTTTCATGTATGGTCGTGCCTTCTAACTGGTTTTCGAACGGTCTACATGGGGGAGTGGGGGAGGCCAGGAAATACGTATCCTTGGAATCCAACTCAAACTGCAAACTCAGCATCCAATTTCCTCAATGAGCTTGGGGTTTAACTTGAGTGACAGTGGAATCCCCAGCCAGCCAATTAGAGTGCAGTCGAATTGGAGGAAGGCTGAGGCATGCAAGAAAGAAAGTTCTGCTGGAATATGCGGGTGGGTGAGGAGAGTGGGTGAGGAGAGTGGGGAAGCACCCTTCTGCTGGCAGATGTGATTAGACTTGATTTAAATGGAAGCTTCTAGCTCTGGTCCTGGAGCAGGGAGCAGTCTGATTTGCATGGTATGGATGGACTTTTTTCCTGACTGGTAGCTGCCATAGCTGCAGTGTCAGAAATGAGCATGATGCAAACCACTGTGAAGGGCTCATTAGCTACCTTTCACTTCTCTGACACACTGCACAGGGCATCCCAGAAAGCTTTTGCCTGGCTTTCCTTCAACCTGCAATCAGGGTTTCTGCGAGCGGTAAATGTGTCTTTTTATAATCAGTCTGAAAGAAAGAGTGTCTTTTTAAGGCCGTTTAGACTGTGTGCAGTGTGTAGGAACTAATTATCCAGCAGTACTGAAACCGAGGCTGTTAGTCACTTTGCCACCTTGGCAAAGGGTTTCATGCAAGTTTTCTCCTAATGTGCTTTATCAAGTCAGAGTGAGCCAATAAAAAAGGTTATAATCTTTTTTTTTATTTTGCGTGGTGAATCCCCCACTAATGGTTTTGCCATAGATTCGATATTTACTTATTTAGTAAGTAGTTCATGAGACTTTTGTCAAGCAGGACTCCTGAATTCAGCTCCAGGCCACTGTACCCCTTGGGTATCCACCACCCCTCTGTCAGTAGATGATTGCTTGCTGATAGAATGTGGATAGGTTCTGGTGGACCTTCCGGACTAAGGGAAGCTGGGAGGGACTGTGATCACAATGGTCTGACCTGTCACTAGTCCTGGGGCTGTCCCAGGACCTAGTGGCGTTTCCTTCTGATGTGATGGTTTTGCCATGAGTCTTGGACTAACTGGACTGCAGCTGGACACCTTTTTTATTGTCTTAGCAAGCACATCCTCTTGAGCTTTCTATTAGAAAACAAACAAACAAACAAACAAACAAACCTCTTTTCCATTGAATCAAATCTCATTCAGAATGGGCTTAGAGGAAGGACCTAGGTCAGAACTTCCCCTGTGGGTTTCTGAGACTGTGACTCTTAAGGAGAGTAGAAAGCCCCATCTTTCTCTAGCGGAGCTGGCTGGTGGATTGGAACTGCTGACTTTGCGCAAAGTCAGCAGCCCATCGTGCCCACTCTCTCACCTGGGATACCCCTTCCAGGCACCTAGTGGTTTTTTTTTTAATGAGTTTGAGATTTGTGCCACGTTTTCCTTTCTAGCTTTCTATAAGGAACCCTTTTCAGGTGGCATGCAAACACTGTGACTTCTCTCAAACATTTTTCTGATAGGTCTTATTCATAAAGCCATTTTTTTATTACTTATCTAATAAAGTGCCTATTTTCCCATGGAAATAATTATTTGTGGTTGCATTTAATGAGCTCAGTGGCAGTCTTCTATATCAAAAGGATTTGCAATACTTAAATCAAAAGCATTGTATTCAAGTAACATCCGTTCTGTTTATGTGAAGAAACTATAATTTAGTGTATTTGAAAAGATAAGCTCTTTTTATTTTTATGTCTCTTTTAGGTATCTATATTAGCAAAGTTCTGAAATAAATTCCCCCTTAAGAAAAAGGCAATTTGTGTAGTCAAGAAATTGATGCTAACTAACTGTTACTCTTTGTTCTTTGCAAAGACCTGCTATTGAACTTTTACTGCCACCATGATTAATACAGTCACATTATAGATTTTCCATTCATTCCTTGTTGCCAACAGCTGAGATAGAAGGTGAAGATGTGGCAGCTGTTCGAATATTTATTCTGTCCCACCCTTGGAATGCATTTTACAGAAGATCCAACCAAGAAACAACAATTGCCAAAAAGTAGAAAAAGTCCAGCAATATGCTTTGTGAAAATTTGTTGTTAAATTTAATTAAGTTTGCGATGCTAGGATTTACAAAGGCTATTTTAATAATTATCAAAATAATATGTGTATGCATAAGCAATGTTTGGGATGCATACGTATAAACACACACATATATATATGTGAATCAAAAAGCAGTTGCCTTCAACCCCATTCCAACTCTTGATGACCCCATGTGTATTAGAGTGAAAGTGTGGTCTAAAAGATTTTCAATGATGGATTTGTGTAAGTTGCCAGGATTTTCTTCAGCGGCACTTACAGATAGACTGGAACCTAATAACTTTCTAATAGCAGTCAAGGTTGTTAACCTTTTTTACCAGCCAGGTATTGTACAATGTGTGTGTGTGTGTGTACACACACACACACACAAGCACACACACAGAAGCACAAACTCAATGTATATATTCTATTATATATATATGTATATATAACACACATATGAAACATATAAAATGCATAATCTATAGTGTACCATATGTATATGATATACCATATTTAAGACATATGTACCACATGGGTTTATGTATTTTAAATATATAGATATATTCTGATACAATTTGAATTCTGAGTTTTATGGAATAAATTGCCTTCCTTGGTTTGGTTCCTCTCAGATTCAAACCTTCTTGCTTTATACCTTTTAAATTATGTCCATTATCATAGAATCTGCACAGAGTGACCCAAATGAGATATGCAAAATGGTTGCTGCTGTTTATGCTGAAAGCACACTCATCTGTTGTCTCCCTTGGGTCATCTTTCAGGCATCTGTTAACCCTGAAGACTCTGGGAGGAGCACAAGAGCTAAATACAAAACAGTAAATGCTATTGCAGGACCAATCCTGTAATGACAGACCAGTCTATGAGTAGCTACCTCAATAGACACTTCAGCTAAGCAAGGGTACAAAGATGAGTGGGACCTACACTCACAAAGAGGTACAAACGGGCTTCAAAACATTTGTAGAAAAATGTAATTAAAAGATACCTGAACTTGGAAGTCTGCTCATAGAGGTTTGGCAGAAAATATATCTATATATCTATTTATATGTGCTGTGAACCTGTCCATGAATATAGAAGAGCATGCAGGGGGCAAAGTTTGAGAAACTTCATAACCATAACCAAGCACTGGGAGGAAATGAGTCATCTGGCCTAGGGGGCCTCAGGATCACCTTCTTACGCACTGAGGTGGTCACCTGGCATAATATGCTGTCCACAAAGATGGTGCTCTAGATTCTACTTTGTTAAGTAGCCACTTGTGTCTTAAAAGCTTATGTGTGGCCATCTAAGGTACAGCGATTGGTTTCTCCCCATGCAGGGCAAAGAAGAGTGAAGAAAAGCAAAGACACAGGGAAACAATTAGTTCAATGGGACTAATAGACCATGTGAACTGTAGTCTCTACAACTCTGAGACCAGAACTACATGGTACCACCTCTGTGGACTGCTCTGAAAAGTATTTCAGTAGGATGCCCTGGATAAAGTGAAATAAAAATGTGAAGTAAACCTCCAGTGACAAAAATGACCGAGCACATTGGCCTAAATGGAACCAAACAGTAGACAGGCGCATAAGGTCACCAAGGACATCAGGAAGGCAAGCACTCCTTAGAACAATCAACTAAATGAGGTCAAATGGGCAGCGCTTGCCTAGGGATAAGGCTCAGAAGGCACGAAGGGACAGGACAGAAGGGAGATGGTAAACACTGCGAAGAAGTAGGAAGGGTGTCCTTACATTGTGCGGATTGCAATCGATGTCACATAGCAAAATAGGCATGGACTGTAGTTGGAGAACCAGTTTGCTCTGTAGATTTTCACCCAAATCACAGTACAAAGTTAAAAAAAAACACCCAAAACAAACCAGACTTTGGAAGCTGAACTTCTTGTGCCTTGAAATCTGATGATAAGAGTTGACTTGATTTCAATGCTGCCTCTTCAATGTTTCAGTTTTGTGCCCCTTGGAAAATGGGTTAGCAATATTTTCCTTTGTTTCTGGCTCCTCTGAAAAAATGAGACTAATAACTACAATCTTTTGAGCTGTTATGAAAATAAAATCTTCTAAATCAGGTAGCTATAACCTGGCTACTATTAAGTTGCTGTGGTTAGTTATGATTGAGTCGTTTCTGACTCGAAGTGAACCCATAATCAACAGAATGAAGCACTGCTGTGTCCTATGTCATCCTCCCAATCTAGACTATGTTTAAACCCATCGCTGCAGCCACCACATCAATCCATCTCATTGAGAGTCTTCGGTTTTTAATGACTCCATATTTTACCACGCACGATGTTCTTCTCCAGAGGCTGGTCACTTCTGATAATATGTTTCAAGAATGTCAAATGAATTCTTACCATCCTTGCTTCTAAGGAGCATTCTAGCTGCTTTTCTTGTAAGACAGATTTGTTCATTCTTCCGGGAGACCGTTCAATATCCTTCACCAACACCTTAATTGAAATTCATCATCTTTTCTATGGTTGTCTTGATTCCTTGTCTTGCTTTCTCATGCGTCTGAGGCAATTGAAAATATGGTTTGAGTGAGGTGCACCTTTGTCCTCAAAATGACATCTTTGCTTTTGAACACTTAAGAGACAGACTTTTTTTTCAGCTACAGATTTGCCCAATGAAATATGTCATTTAATTTCGTGACTGCTGCTTCTAGGACATTTGATTTCTTAACTTTTGATTTCTTAGCTGCTGCCCCAAGGACATGAAATCCTTGACAACTTCAATCTTGTCTCCTTTTATCATGATATGGTTTATTGATCGTGTTGTGAAGAGTTCTGTTTTCTTTATGTTGAAGTGTAATCAAAACTGAAGACTGGTCTTGGATCTGCTTCAATA